>NW_020664418.1:34654479-34681191 GCF_002925995.2 Terrapene triunguis | reverse complement strand
TATTCAACTTATTCATAAATGATCTGGAGAAAGGGGTAAAAAGTGAGGTGGTAAAGTTTGCAGATGATACTAAACTACTCAAGATAGTTAGGACCAAAGCAGACTGTGAAGAACTTCAAAAAGATCTCACAAAACTAAGTGATTGGGCAACAAAATGGCAAATGAAATTTAATGTGGATAAATGTAAAGTAATGCACATTGGAAAAAATAACCCCAACTATACATACAATATGACTGGGGGCTAATTTAGCTACAACAAATCAGGAAAAATATCTTGGAGTCATCGTGGATAGTTCTCTGAAGACGTCCACGCAGTGTGCAGAGGCGGTCAAAAAAGCAAACAGGATGTTAGGAATCATTAAAAAGGGGATAGAGAATAAGACGGAGAATATATTATTGCCCTTATATAAATCGATGGTACACCCACATCTTGAATACTGCGTACCGATGTGATCTCCTCATCTCAAAAAAGATATACTGGCACTAGAAAAGGTTCAGAGAAGGGCAACTAAAATGATTAGGGGTTTGGTACGGGTCCCATATGAGGAGAGATTAAAGAGGCTAGGACTTTTCAGCTTGGAAAAGAGGAGACTGGGGGGGATATGATAGAGGTATATAAAATCATGACTGGTGTGGAGAAAGTAGATAAGGAAAAGTTATTTACTTATTCCCATAATACAAGAACTAGGGGCCACCAAATGAAATTAATGGGCAGCAGGTTTAAAACAAATAAAAGGAAGTTCTTCTTCACACAGCGCACAGTCAACTTGTGGAACTCCTTGCCTGAGGAGGTTGTGAAGGCTAGGACTATAACAGCGTTTAAAAGAGAACTGGATAAATTCATGGAGGTTAAGTCAATTAATGGCTATTAGCCAGGATGGGTAAGGAATGGTGTCCCTAGCCTCTGTTTGTCAGAGGGTGGAGATGGATGGCAGAAGAGAGATCACTTAATCGTTACCTGTTAAGTTCACTCCCTCTGGAGCACCTGGCATTGGTCACTGTCAGTAGACAGGATACTGGGCTAGATGGACCTTTGGTCTGACCCAGTACGGCTGTTCTTATGTTCTTATGTAATGGGAGTCTTAGTGAGCTATGGAGGCCTTACATCCCTTTCTGAGGTGGACCATGCTTCCTCCCTTCACCTCAACATCTAGCCAGCCATAGCCCTTCCCACTCACTCCTGGGCCTTTGCTCTCCCCCCAGTGCTCAGTCACAATCCACGTAACAGTAATGCTACCGTGTTGGGGGGTGGGAGACGTAGCCCCTCTCCCCCACTTCTCTATGCAGCCAGGGATCAGGGTACAATCTAGTTCAAACTAATTAATTAACCCACAAAATTGCTGGGCAGTAGGTAAGTAGTAGTAGCCTAACTTTCCATATGAGACAGAGGTTCATGAGTTGTACCTGGCATATGGTATGTATGGTGACTACCAAACAGTCCACATTGTACACCTTCACTTGCTGTGGGTTAGTAAAACTCTGTTTAGTGTTCTGGCTGTGACTTGTCATTTGTATATCAAAATGATGATGATTTTTAAATGATAGCTATTCAAACAAAACAATTAAAGCTTTATATTTTTTCCCTTTTTTTCTGCTCCTTTGGGACCAAAGTTATTTTGTTAGGGTTTTAACTGAAATTGTCAGCTTCCACCCTAGAAATTATTTTCATGTTTATGCACAAGATCAGTATATGTGCATGTATTATTACACAAATATTCACAAGGATTTTTAGCATGTAGATTTACTACAGATATGCATGGCTGGTTACACACATTGAGCTCCATTCTGCTCTCTGTTACACTGGTGTAAATTAAGAGTAACTATTTTGAAATCAGTGGAGTCATACTTGTGTTTTTGTTTGTTTTGTTTTGTTTTTTAAACAAAGGGAAAATGTGATCAGAATCAGGTTTCTGTGGACTGTTTAGTTCCTCACCCTAAATGCAGAATGTTCAGACTGGCCCAAAACACTCAGGCCTTGGCTACACTTGGCAACGCGGCAGCGCTGTGAAGCGCGAGTGTAGTCACGCCGCCAGCGCTGGGAGAGCTCTCTCGCAGCGCTGTAAGTACTCCATCTCTCCGAGGGGCGTAGCTTGCAGCGCTGCGAGCGAGCGTGCAGCGCTGCAGGTGCTGATTACACTGGCGCTTTACAGCGCTGCGTTTTCACACCCCTGAGCGCAGCAAGTTGCAGCGCTGTACAGCACCAGTGTAGCCAAGGCCTCAAGCAGGTGAAAAATAACATTTTGAAAGTGCAATTAAGTTCTACTGTGATATCTTTTATTCCACATATAAAAGCTGGTTTAGGGCTATATCGTCCCATGACCCATGCACCAAAACGCATAGCAGTTTCCACTACTACAAGAAATGGCTTGAGATCCTGAACAAAAGCCAAAAACACCTTTCTGGTAAGATGTCACGGGGTAGATTAGGTGTTAATGGGCATAACGGCTGTGAATTCAACGAAGCTGTGCCAATTTACACCAGCCAGGGATCTGGCCCCATTTTTCTTATATTAAAATGGTCTCCAGCCAAAGATCTTCAAAACAATCCTCACAGCGCACAAGCCTGTGAGTGTGGGGCCTGTGGAAATATGGGAGAATTGGCAGCTGCCAAAATGACTTCAGAGGAGACTGTAGGAAAACAACATAACTTACTAGAGAAGAGACACGTTATTGCTGCTCTGGGAAGCAGACATCTGCATCTTGGCAAGGGATGATATAAACCTTACCAAGGATTGCTGAGCATAGAGGGGCCATCTGCAAACAATGGGTGTGTATAGACCTGGCATACAGCAAGCAGCTTGGATGAGCTCTCTCCAATGTTACAGGTATCCTTGCCCCTACACAGCCTAGCGCAGGGCTCCATAACTGCATCTGCAAACTTTCTTCTCTCTCCTCAGTGGATGTTTAAGCCCGGCTGACAACTCTAGGGGGTTTCCTATATTGTGAGTTTTCACACCCTACTACAGGTCTGAGAGAAGAACCTGTGGAAATCACCCTCCAGTTCGCTCCCTTCCCCGCTCCCCAGCCTCCTGGCAAGGGGCAGCCTGTCAGAGCTGCTCCAAATGCTGAGGGAATTTCTTCCTCTTTCAGAATACGAAGCAGGCCGAGCTGCTTCTCCTAAAGGCTGCTAGAGCTACAGGAGCTGTTCAGCCCTGTTCCTCAGTTGGTTCTGCAGCTCCTCCTCTCCTGCAGCTCCCAGCACTGGGCCTTCTGACTCCTCCCAGGAGTGTGTGTGTGAAGAGACTCCAGTCTGGCCCCACTTCTCCTCAGCCTCCTCCAGTACCAGCAGGGGAGTGAGGAAGAGGAGCCACAGCTGGAGATGAAGTTGAGTCCCAGCATTCTGGGGAACAGCAGCAATTGAAGGCATGTGTGGGGCACACAAGTATTAATAGGGGGTGTGGGATCTGTGTGGGAATCTGTGTGAGAGTGGCACAAGCAAAACTGGGTGGGGGGATTTGTGTGTGCAGGGGTAATATAAATTGGTGATGCTTTCAGGGGAAATAACTTTACTGGGAAAACTAAAAGCAAGAGTGAATGTTTGATCTTAGCTTCCCACCCCATCCCATTATACCATAGAGTGATTGGGGGGAAAAGCAATCATTATTAAACTTATATTTAAATAGTTTTGTCATGTCACATTTTTACTAGCCAGGAATGGGTACAGTTTCTTAATCTTTCTTCTGTGTCTATAATAGTGTAAATGATCTGGGCACTGTGTGTGTGTGTGTGTGTGTGTGTGTGTGCGCGCGCAGCCCTCTATTGGATAGGATCAGAGCTTTCCATGACTGTGTTCTTGGAGATCTAAGTTCTATTGCCATGTCGTGGTGAAGTTCATATGCAAGACCCCAGTGTAGTGCCTAGATGGCTATGGATTTGTTACAGTGCGGTGTGTTTTCTGTTACTGGATTTGTTGGTCATTTTTAAACAAACCAACCCAAACATGCAGCACAGATTAATGTAGTCGTGCTTAGAGCTGCATCAGGAAAATAAATAAAGAAATGTGCAATGTAATGATTAGCAATGTGTTACGGAGAGAGTTCAAGTATTGCACATCTGGTACAACCCAGACAAAGACAATACTCATACAAGATAAAGGAAAGTGGAATCATTTCCAGGTCAGTAATAACAACTGTTAACAACACCCAGGGGCAATCAGGCATGTGTGTTTGCATTCAAATACAAAATGCAAACCTCAAGCACTCTGCACAGCCTTTTACTAAAACATGTCAAAGTCGATTTGAAATGCTGTGTTTTAATAACATTGTAAATACATATTGAAGATACCTGATAAGGGTAAAAGATCATCAGCACATACAACATTAACAACTTGTGCATTCTCTAATGTAGAACCAGTGTGCGTACAAGTGCCCATCTGAAACCTTTGCAGCACATGCCTGAGAACAGACCATTACGATCGTCTAGTCTGGTATCCAGCTGATAATAACAGATTCTTTAAAGGAAAATCAAACACCCTACAATGCACCTGGCCACTGCACAGGGGGTGAGCAAGAGAATCCCATTCTGATCTTCAATCAGCTTCTGCTTTTGTACTTACAATCTAAATTCTAATAGTTAATGAACAGTCATTAGCCATAGGTATTTCTCAAGTGCAAACATTATTTGTCTTGCAACTGCTGTCGTTCCTTTAAAAAAAATCAGCTCCACAAACTTATAAAGAGAGTGAGCGAGAGAGAGTGTACTCATGACAACATCAAAGGAGAGTCTCAAGGCATTTCAAATAAAAGATAAGTGTTTAATCCAATATACAAAAAGTATCCTCAAGTGAAACAAGCATACTGGAAAGAGAAAACTCCCCAATGTTTCAGCCCTGCAGCCTCTCAAAGGCCAGAGTGCTGAGCACTTGGTCACAAATAGAATTGATTGTACCTTCTTGAATCTTACTTTACTGGTCCAAAATTATTGTCTGCTGCCCTGTTAAGTGGGAACATTACTGTATGGAAGACACACCCAGATATAGTCAGATATTCATGGCACGTGAATGCTTCAATACATGAATCAACACTCATTGTAAGATCAGAAGAACTGTTCAGATCAGTATGTTTTCCTCTAAATAATAAAATGATTGACTCCTATGCTCCTTCTTTCTCCTCCTCACCAGCCCTCTCTAGCTACAGTCAGTATAAGTGACCTCATATGAACACGCATGAACAAAGCAAGATGGATAATGTCAGGGCCCTAATTCCAAATGGTGGAAGAGAGTTTTCCCAGAGCATTGCACCCTGGGAGGTTATCATCTTCCTTTGCCTCATCTTTGTTTTTCTGTACATAAGTACATTCTTATTTGTTAAAAATGCCCATATTTTAGACTCCCTTTATTACTGTATTGTGCAATCAGATACCATAGTGATGAGCGTGATATGAAAATCAGATAGATCATAAGCTAAATTAATTCTGACTATATGGTCCCATTACCGTGGTATCTGATCCCTCTTGCAGAGAATCCCAGACATTTACCTTCATCATACAGAGATTTTCAGGGCAGTGTAAACCTTTATTTCCTATCCACGACCTCTGTAATCTTCAACAAATTTGACGCTCTTCAGGAGGAAGCTCCAGCTTTTCTCTCAAAGCTGAAAAAACAATGGCTCAAAGCAACTGTGCTTAATTTTGGACTGAATTCTCGAAAAAGCACACAAAGAAATACTTTGAAGTCCAAACAAAGATGCTGCCATTGTCTGTGGAAAAATACCTACCAGTTAGGGGCAGATCTTTCAGCTTGTGTCAATGGTCACAGTTCCATTGACTTCTGATGATTTACACCAGTGGAGGATCTGCCCCAAACACTTTCAATGACTAGCATGTCTAATTCCAGGGTCTCAGGCCTTGGCTACACTTGGGAATTCACAGCGCTGCCGTGGCAGCGCTGTGAAGCGCGAGTGTAGTCGTGCCGCCAGCGCTGCGAGAGCTCTCTCGCAGCGCTGTAAGTATGCCACCTCTCCGAGGGGAGTAGCTTGCAGCGCTCCGAGCGAGCGTGCAGCGCTACAGGCGCTGATTACACTGGCGCTTTACAGCGCTGCACTCGCTGCGCTGGGGGGGGGCGTTTTCACACCCCTGAGCGCAGCAAGTTGCAGCGCTGTACAGCGCCAGTGTAGCCAAGGCCTCAGAGTACTTTACAAAGGTGGGGAGCCTGAGGAATAAATTTCTGGGTATTCAGATCTGAAAGTGGAGTCTGTATAATGAGTATAAACAAACACACAAATTAAGAGTCAAAGGCAAAGTAAGAAACAGAAACCGGGTCTTCTGACTTCCAGAGTCCTACCTCAACCATCGTAAGTAAAAATTTTATCTTAAAATCCAGACACTTTTTTTCAGGGGATCCCCTGGGATTCCTACATTTTTCTCCATTTGTTCAGTATCACTTTTTATTTTGATTTACTGATTGCTGTAAAGTATCAGAGTGGTAGCCATGTTAGTCTGTATCCACAAAAACAAGGAGGAGTCCGGTGGCACCTTAAAGACTAACAGAGGAAGTGTCAATACCAAGAGAGGGGAATTGCTTTTGTAGTGAGCCAGGGAGTGGCTGGTTCACTACAAAAGCAATTTTCCTTCTCTGGTATTGAAACTTCCTCATCAATTATTGGGAGTGGACCACATCCATCCTGATTGAATTGGCCCTGTCAACACTGGTTCTCCACTTGTAAGGTAACTCCCTTCTCTTCATGTGTCAGTATATTTATGCCTGTATCTGTAATTTTCACTCCATGCATCTGAAGAAGTGGGGTTTTTTACCCACGAAAGCTTATGCCCAAATAGGCTTTAAGGTGCCACCGGACTCCTCGTTGTTATTGCTGTAAAGAGGTTTGATTCTTGAGAAAGGTACAACAGAAATCTACCTAATGACCCCGTGCTGTTGACCCTGGGGGCAGCCAGCATGAATAAACATTTACAGGCAAATCCTGCCCTGTTTTCCCCACACCAGCCAGTGAAGTTGAGCACATTCTCCCTGCAGATTAGGGAGTTCCTCGAAGCATTGTGTCTCTCAGAGCGCTCCCACTAGGCTGTTGTGGGGTGGCTCAGCATTACCCAGACACACACACACACACCCCGATTGTGCCTAAAGGTAAGATCTGTCCCTAAATAAGGCAGCCACTACTAATGTTAAGGGATCATGATGATTCCCAATAAGACAAAGTGGGCAGATGAGAGGATACTTTGGTTTCACCATGGCTGTGCAGTGTTTAGTGGCCTGTGATACACAGGAGGTCAAACAAGATGATCCAATGGTTCCTTCTGGCCATAAACTTTCTGACTCTAATGCCCACATTCCCAGAGCATATGTATTCATAGGGCTGTCTGAGTGTCACTTTATGGAGGGATGATGCAGTCATGTGACACCCATATGGTTTGAATAAGCTGGCTTTTTTCCAGTTTGCATCTCAGCTTTTAAAGGTATTTGAATGTGTATTTTGGTGAAAGTAATTGGTTTATAAAAAATCCTAGTTATTTACCTAGTTATCAACAAATAGGCTAATCCTATTAGTTCATACCATGGAAACTATATGGGTAGATATATTCAGGAAAATATTTAATGAATTATTCTATTGTGTAAAGAAATCCATCTATCTATAGATATATCTGGGAATTTTTAAAGTGAGGATCTTCTCAATTTGCTGTTTATAGCCATTGCAAACAGTTATGGTCTCTTAAATTAATCCTGCTGTCATGCACATGCACCAAATTAGCAAGCAAAATTCTTCAGCAGGAAAACGGTTTCTTTTTTTTTTCCTCATTCTGAGTTGCAGATTTTCAGTTTAAAAGAAAAATTGTTGGCCGGAGGTGTTAGAAGTAGATAAAAGCGTTTGGACCCGAAATTGGAGTTGCAACCACTTACACTGGGTCTCATCTTAGATCTGCTTTAGTATGTGTATAGCACCTTAGCACCTTTTATTTAAGAATCACAAAGTACTTTACAAACATTAATAGGAGGCAATATAACTATTTTTATACTCGTTTTCTAGCTAGATAAACTAAGGAAGCGAGAGGCTGGATGAGTTCTCCAAGGTCACAAAGTGAGTACCCAGAATAGAACCCAGGAGTCCTGGGGCATGATTTTTAAAGAGATTTAGATGTTTACAGTTGCAGATAAGCACCTAATGGGATTTCAAAAGCAGCGAGGTGCCTAAATCAATGGGAGTTAGGCACCTGGACATGTTGAAAATCCCATTAGGCACCTATCTGCATCTTTGGGCACCTACATTTGATCCCTGTTACCTAGTTCTATGTTCTAATCAGCAGCCATTACTACCTCTCTACTCCAATGTGTATTTTCTAAACTATAATTTGATTAAAAGGAAAGAGAAAATTATCCTGCTCGTTGTATGTCACATTTCAAAGGTTCATAGGTTCCAAGGCCAGAAGGGACCATTGTGATCATCCAATCTGATCTCTATAGCACAGGGCAGTGACCTTCCCCAAAATAATTTCTAGAGCAGAACTTTTAGAAAACATCCCATCTTGATTTAAAACTGGCCAGTATTGAGAATCCACCACAACCCTTGGTAAATTGTTCCAAAGCTTAATTACTCTCAATGTTAAACATTTACACCTTATTTCCGGTCTCAATTTGTCTAGCTTCAACTTCCAGCCATGGTTTACCTTTGTGTGATAGACAGAAGAGCCCATTATTAAATATTTGTTCCCCAAGTAGGTACTTATAAACTGAAATCAAGTTACCCCTTAGCCTTCTCTTTGTTACGCTGAATAAATTGCGCTACTTGTGTTTATAACTATATGACATATTTTCAAATCCTTTTCTCATTCTTGTGGCTCTTCTCTGAAATCTCTCCACTTTATTAACATTCCTCTTGAATTGTGGACCCCAGCAGTGGTCGCACCATTGCAAGTTATGAGAACTGTCCCGGAGCCTGCTGTAAAGGGGGATTCAAAGTGGGGAAACAGACACACCCATAGCAATGTTAGTGTGACTGGCACAATATTTACAGTGCAGAGTGCTACCACTATCACAATAAAAACATAATTTAAGTAAAGAGGTTTGCAAGGACTAGGATATGCAGCATTCTACTCCTCCACCCCCACCCCAACATTGGATTACACTGAAAAATTCAAATAATTATGATTACATTTGCTATTGATGTTGTTTAGAAACTATTGGCTTTGACCAAGCATTCATAGTGCCAAAACCTAGCCAGATGGGGCAAACTCTTCCCGATGCAAGGGATCCTTAGTCAAGCCCAGTAGACTATGGTATGGATAAAGATACTCACAAGTGCAGGATCAAGCCCTATACATTTTCCATAAACCCCTTGCTCTGAAAATCTGAGTGTCCTGTTTTTAAAGTATTAATTTTGAGTAGCTTTAGAGAGATAAAAATAAAACTATCTGTACAACTTTATCCATGCACGAAATTGACAGTGACTGCTGGTATGACACCATCTAATCTGTTGCAAACCATGAATACACACCTGCATGTAACTGAATTAATCTCACTCACAGATTTGTAAAACAGCTAAGTAATAGCAGGATTACAACAAATCTGTGACAGGTGCAATACATTTGGGCCTTCTTTCCTTACAAGTTTTGAAGTCCTGAAAAGTTTTAATGGCCATAGCTCTAAAAATTCTGACCAGGGGATTATCTTGACTCATGACTTACCCCTTTCTCCACATTGGTTGGCAACGTTCCTCTGAGAGTTTGGCTTTTTGTAATGTACAGTTTAATATCCAGGATCACATTCCAAACTCAAAAGTCAGGATTCTATATGACTGGGAATTTCTGCTTCTGAATCTTTTCAGTGCCAGCTTCTCCTCTCACATAACTCCTGCAGCCCTGCTGACATCAGTTCCTAGAAGGGATCCAATTTTCAGAGATTTTTTCTAGCCAATAGATTTTTCCCATTGGCCCGGGACGGCGAACCGCAGCCAGTGGGGGCCGCGATCGGCCAAACCTGCCGCGTCAGCAGGTAAATAAAACTGGCCCGGCCCGCCAGGGTGCTTACCCTGGTGAGCCGCGTGCCGAACGTTGCCAACCCCTGCTGTAGTGGCTGAGCTTTGTGACTTTGTCCTCACCCACAACCACTTCAGATTTGGGGACAACTTATACCTTCAAGTCAGTGGCACTGCTATGGGTACCCGCATGGCCCCACAGTATGCCAACATTTTTATGGCTGACTTAGAACAACGGTTCCTCAGCTCTCGTCCCCTAGTGCCCCTCCTCTACTTGCGCTACATTGATGACATCTTCATCATATGGACCCACGGAAAGGAGGCCCTTGAAGAATTCCACCTGGACTTCAACAATTTCCACCCCACCATCAACCTCAGCCTGGACCAGTCCACACAAGAGATCCACTTCCTGGACACTACAGTGCAAATAAGTGATGGCCACATAAACACCACCCTATACCGGAAACCTACTGACCGCTATACGTACCTACATGCCTCCAGCTTCCATCCAAGACACATCACACGATCCATTGTCTACAGCCAAGCCCTAAGATACAACCGAATTTGCTCCAACCCCTCAGACAGAGACAAACACCTACAAGATCTTTATCAAGCATTCGTAAAACTACAATACCCACCTGGGGAAGTGAGGAAACAGATTGACAGAGCAAGACGGGTACCCAGAAATCACCTACTACAGGGCAGGCCCAACAAGGACAATAACAGAACACCACTGGCCATCACATACAGCCCCCAGCTAAAACCTCTCCAGCGCATTATCCACGATCTACAACCTATCCTGGAAAATGATCCCTCACTCTCACAGACCTTGGGAGGCAGGCCAGTCCTCGCTTACAGACAACCCCCCAACCTGAAGCAAATACTCACCAGCAACTACACACCACACCACAGAAACACCAACCCAGGAACCAATCCCTGTAGCAAACCTCGTTGCCTACTCTGTCCCCATATCTACTCTGGCGACACCATCAGAGGACCCAACCACATCAGCCACACCATCAAGGGCTCATTCACCTGCACATCCACTAATGTTATATATGCTATCATGTGCCAGCAATGCCCCTCTGCCATGTACATTGGCCAAACCGGACAGTCCCTCCGCAAAAGAATAAATGGACACAAATCGGACATCAGGAATGGTAACATACATAAGCCAGTAAGTGAACACTTCAATCTCCCTGGTCATTCTATTACAGATTTAAAAGTCACTATCATTGAACAAAAAAACTTCAGAAACAGACTGCAAAGAGAAACAGCAGAACTACAATTCATTTGCAAATTCAACACCATTAATCTGGGCTTGAATAGGGACTGGGAGTGGCTGGCTCATTACAAAAGCAGCTTTTCCTCTCCTGGAATTGACACCTCCTCATCTGTTATTGGGAGTGGACTACATCCACCCTGATTGAATTGGCCCTGTCAACACTGGTTCTCCACTTGCGAAGTAACTCCCTGCTCTCCATGTGTCAGTATATAATGCCTGCATCTGTAATTTTCACTCTATGCATCCGAAGAAGTGAGGTTTTTACTCACGAAAGCTTATGCCCAAATAAATCTGTTAGTCTTTAAGGTGCCACCAGACTCCTTGTTGTTTTTGTACAAGTACTCCTCGTTGTTTTTACCAGGATTGGTGTAATGTTAATACATGTGGGGTTGCTGCAGTTTGATAGACTTTAAATATTTTAATTGCAAAAAAAAAAAAAAAAATCTTGGATGTAGTTTAGATAAAGAAAAACAGCAGTGCAATGATACTGCTAGCCAGGGAAAGCACAGCCATTGTCCTGCTGCAACTGTTAATTGCTACTGTTACGCTGGGGGTTGGGCAAAACCTCCTTGAAGCTAGTGGGTGTCACAGCTGCCACCAAGGATAAATGTAAAAACTTCTTGGTGGAACAAAGAGCTGCAACAATAGGAGCCTCCACCCAAAACATAGGCCCCATGCAAGGCTGGAGAAGGAGCTGGGGCATGTGGCCTAAAGAGTTCCCACCCTGGCTCTAATAAACTCAGGGGATTGAATGGTTTGCAGCTGTGTAGGAGAGAGAGCGCGCGTGAGAGAGAAACACCACAGATAGACACAGAGAAGGCAGCAAACAACCAAGGACAGCCTGGGAAGAATTTGTAGTTATAGCTGGTCAGAAATTTTTGGACAAAAAAATAAGGTTTTCTGGTCAGAAAATGGTGATTCATTGAACCTGAAATGTTTTATGAAAACAATTCGGGTCCAATGAATGTCAAATTGCTGGCAGAAAACTGCCCTGAAGCTGGGACCCCAGGCTTCTAGAGTTACTTACTATGGAGCTGGAAGCCCTGGCTTTAGTTGGGTCTTTCTGGGTTTTTCCACGGTCCCTTTTAGGGAGCTGGGGCCTGGAGACTGGGAGCACTGGAGCCCAGGTTCCTGGCTCAGCCCTGAAAGCTGAGAGCCCCAACTCGACCCAAGGATCTCAGGGTTTCCAGGTTCCCTGCAGCTGGACCACCTGGCTCCTTGGGCTGCCTGACTCTCAGGGCAGCTGGTTCCCCATACTGTGGGAGTCATCATGTAAAAAATTTATTAAGATGATGTTAAGAAAAAAAAAGTGAACAGAGTTTGAGCATAGAAGTTTCTGGTTATCAGGGAAGAACATACAAATTATCAAGGGTGCAAAATTTGGTTTAAGATCAGGTGGCATAAGGAATACATAATCTGCAATATCCCCGATTGGGGGTAAAAGGTTGATGGGTCAAAGTACAGGCATTGAGATATGAGGGTATGAAGTTCATAGAGTGGCTATGTTCGGGTGTGGAGTATAATGAGTGGATATGATGATGAGGATGGATTGACCCTCATTTGGTGAGATTTAATGTTCAGGGAGTTTATGGTTGCAGTTCATCTGATCCAATGGAGAAGGTCACTTCCACACCAGACTGCAGCCTAGCGTACCTAGCCAGCTTGGCACTGAGAGAATAAATCTCTTTCCTTGTGTGAGGGGAAAGGACCCCGCCCCACCCCACCGATGTTATCTGAGCCTTCAGTGACAAAGGCAAGAACCTCCATTTCAAAGTTATTAAGGTTTCTCACCAGATCAGGATGAAGCAAGGAACAATCAGTGATCAGACAGAGAGGAGGAACTGTGTAATAATCTGTGTTTTCAGAGTCCCTCCCAATCGCTCTGTGAAATAGATTAGTAAGTAGAATTTTATAGGTGGGTAAACTGAGGCACAAATCAAATCATTTGCTCATCGCTAGACAACAAGCCAAGATTAGAACTAAGGAGTTCACCCTCCCACCTCGCAGGGTCCCAGAGCCCAGGATCCAGACCCAGCCCAGAAGTCAACACAGCAATGAAACAGCCCAAGCCCTGCAAGCCCAAATCGTCTGGCACAGGCCAGCTGCAGGTGTCTCGTTGCTGTGTAGACATACCTTCATGTCACTGTTTCTCAGCAGCTGCCTCCAATCCCAGTTGTGGGGTTTTGCTTCTTCTCTGAGAAGGAGGGAATCGTTTCTTTTCCTTTGAAGAGAAGAACCTGTTTGCTTGACACCCAGGAGGAGTGTGATCTTTACAATTTAACCCTTTCTTTGTGAACCTAAAAAGAGCTGCCACAAGAGCGCTTTTAAACCCCAGCCTGCTTGTTGTGTATTGTTTTCTGCAGAGGCAGTAACACATGTGCCCTATCACCCGGCCCAAACCTAGACACACCGTCATTCTGAAATGCGTCCATCCCCAATGAGGGATGTCACAGTAGATGTGACATGTAACTGTTAATTGTTATCTTCTGGCTTTAAACTACAGGCATCTACAGTCATGGAATTGTGTTTTTACTTCTCCCAGTAAATTATATTCAACTCACAGAAGCTGCTTAACCTGGTCAGAGACATTAAGCATGATTTAACAGGATTTTTGCCCGTCTTGTGTGTCCTGCTTCCAACTAGCCTTTAATTCTTAGTAGGCAGAGACCTCTGCTGGAAACAGTCAGGTACTACAAGACATTTGAGATACCTGTTAACAATTACAGTGGAGCTGTAAGGGCTTGGAACCCCACCTGGGGAGCAAGGCACAAGCCTAGGGAGGATTACATTAAAAGCAATAGAGACAGTCTTCATGTGGCCTTTCTCTGTCTCTCTGCTGTCAGAGTTCAAACTGCTCTTTTCAGAGAGTAAATGCTCCAGATTGGACTGGATTGACTTTCCTTTATCTTTTCCATTTCACTGTAACCCTACACTTGAATCAGCCAATGGCAATAGAACCCACACACCTGCCTCTGGGCAAAAACTCACACATCCAAGCCAGTGGTGTGCTAGTGAGCCACCCTGTGTGTGTGGCATACATTCCCCCCCATGGCACATAACAGTACAGGGGAAGTAAACCTGGCCACTGCTCTAGGGGACAGACCATGGCCCCAAGGAGGCGTGAGTAACTAGAGCTAGCCAGTTACCCACGCCCCCTTGGGGCCATGGTCTGTCCCCTAGAAGAAGGGTGAGTCCAGCCCTCCAGCTGGCTAGTACATTACGTTGCTATCAGCGGAGTGTGCTAGGTGGCTTCAGAAGTATAAACTGCAGTAACTAGTGATTAATATGCTGCAATCACCCACCCTGAGCCATTGTGCCCTGCAAAGCAGGATGCCTCCTTATTCTTATTTCTGATTCTGTTTGTTAGTTCATTCAGTGCCTTTTGTTTCAGATGCATGGCTGGCAATGCGTCACCAGCCTCTTCTCTCAGTGCAGGCTGTGTCAGGTGAGAGCAGGATTTGGCCCGTTGTGTTTTCCCATTGGGTTACAAAACAGGGGATCTACTGCATTGTCTTAAAACCTCTTTCTGAAGCAGTCCTTGCTCATAAGAGAGAAGCAAGTTCTGCTCCTGGGCAGGAGCACCAGGAGTTCCTAGGGTTTATTTAATGTTCAGTAGGTATAGTCTTAAAGCAGTGGTTCTCAAACTGGGGCCGCCACTTGTGTAGAGAAAGCCCCTGGCGGGCCGGGCCGGTTTATTTACCTGCCCCTTCCACAGGTCCAGCCGATCGCGGCTCCCACTGGCTGCGGTTCGCCACTGCAGGCCAATGGGAGCTGCTGGAAGCGGCGCGGGCCGAGGGATGTACTGGTCGCTGCTTCCAGCAGCTCCCATTGGCCTGTAGCAGCGAACCGCGGCCAGTGGGAGCCGCAATCGGCTGGACCTGCGGATGGGGCAGGTAAATAAACTGGCACGGCCCGCCAGGGGCTTTCCCTACACAAATGGCGGCCCCAGTTTGAGAACCACTGTCTTAAAGAGTCTTATATTTGTCTCATGACAATAGGATTCAGGTGGCTCCACTTTGACATACCTGATGATGGGATGCATTTCATTATTTTCCCCAAATGTTCATGATAATGGAGGTGTCTGGATCAGGCCCAAACAGCATCACCAGTGGCTGTAGTAAAGTAAGACTTCCCAAATAATTTGCAGCCCATATAGTAAATGACATCTTAACACATTCTCCCAATCTGGGCATCACATCCACTCATTACCCCAGAGCAGCTCTCCACAGTGTTAAATGAACCGTAAGCAGAACATGCTGGTGGCTACATGTATAAAGAATAATCATTAGAGTTTCAATGAGATTGATAGAGTGGGACAGACTTCTTGGGAAGTGGGAACGTTAGCCTTAAAGCAAAGTTGGTTTGGTTGGTTAATCTGTCTATGATAGTTTGAAATGTGTGCATAACGAAAGAGGCGGAAAGCAGTACGCTGATGGACAGTGAAGATCCAGTATCACAGCAATGGTTAGAAACACGTTCGTTTTATTTATATGCAACAGGAAATAACATCTGTGGGATGCTAAATGTATTGGACCGATCAGTTTTGGCACATGACGGAAACTGATCTCCATGAGTGGTATTGTACTTTTAAAATAGTCCCCTGTTTTATGGCCATAAATTCCAGTTTGTCCAGAATAATCATGATCTTAGTCTTCGCCCAGAAAATCAGAGTCAGGACATTTTGCTGGGAAGGAGGATTCTATGCAGGATAGGAATTTTTCCACTCCCATGTGTGTTTATATGAGCATTAACTGAAAAGAGAACTAGTATAGCCACAGACTATATCATACTACTGAGCAAGGACTTAAAAATAAGGCTTCTGGTTTGGGGATTAACCAGAACTTTTTGGTAAATGCTTCAAGAATCATAGAAATGTAGAGTTGGAAGGGATCTCAAGAGGTCATCTAGCCCAGCCCCCTGTGCTTGGACTCACTGCCACTTTATTACTCTTGGAAATGAAAATTAAATGAAATTGTCTGTGATTTGCACATTTAGGAGTCATCCTCTAAACAAGAAACAGAGGAACTGCCAGTATGGATTGGGCCAGTGGTTCATCAAATCTAGTATTCTGGCTCTAACAATGGCCAGTACCACATGCTAGTCAGGGGAAGGTGCAAGAAACACCATAGTTTTCAATTATGGAATAATCTGCCTTCAGGGGAAGTTTGTTCCTCACCCCTATCAGTTAGTGGCTGGCTTGTGCCCTGAAGCATGAGGGTTTATATTCCTTTTTTAAAATGTGACTGCTCTTTGCTGAAGCTGTGGATATTCCTATTATCCAGATCAATGGCTAATCCCTTTTTGCATCCTTGTAAATTCTTGGTTTTCAGTGATATATTGGGACAGTGAGTTCCACAGGCTAATTGTGTAAAAGTACCCCGGGAGGAAATGCTAATGTGGTGAGAGGCCACATGTATGCAAGCAATATAAACCAACTCAACTGTCTGCACATACACAACTTACAAGACATGTGAGACTTGTCTTTCATAAGGATGTAAAGTGAGCATATTTTCTGCTGCTGACAGGTGCATAGAGCAGTTTTTGCTCCAAGGTGCCAGAGAAGTCCTAGGCTGTATTAGGCTAGGCTCACCCCTCTGCTTAAACTGGAAGCATATGAGGTGGGATAATTCATTTATAAGGGTGACACATTAATAGGTGCAGCATTTGTTACCTCCGTGCTACACCTCCAGTTCCTGTTACTCACCCCAGTAGAAATTTTCAGTGGACCCTTTTGCACTGTGCATAACCAAATGCATAACCTAGACCTCTATCCTCTTCTGTATGGGCAGCATGTGGCACATGTCAATAGGAGTTGCATTCCTATGGAAGAGAGACCATCAGCTTCTATTTTAGCCTGAATAGGATCAGATTCTGCAAGGTGCTTCAACTCCCCTGGACTTGCAGATGCAGGACAGTAAATAACAAACTAAGATGTGTACTAGAATAGCATGCAGTAGGCTTAAGATATGTACAAATATTTAACCCAATCCTGAAGTCTTTACTCAGTGTCTAGCCAGGCAAAATTCTCACTGAAGACTTCAGTGGGAGTTTTGCCTAAGTAAGGCCTGCAGAATTGGGCCCAATGGGAGGGCGCAGTTTATAAATGCCAGCCTATTACAAGGCCTGTCATTGCCAATTCTATCTGACATTTCATCTCATAATATTCTCTTTGACTTCCTTAATACTAACCAGATTAAATATTTTATATACGTGCCTTGCAGCCTCTTGCTAAGCCCTTTGCTCCCACTCACTGTGAAGATGGGTATTGCATTGCTGCTTATTCTGAAACATTACAGCCCTGTGAACTTTTCTGTAAAGGTTTGAGCTGATGTTTGTTTTTGATAAGCAAGGATCCACTTAATCATAAACAAATCCACCACCACCAAGGAAGAAAAAAGCAAAACAAGTGACCCACAGCTAACAGCAAGCTATGTCCTCACCAACTCATTATAGTCTAATTAAAAAGTAATGCCACCGCTTCTCTGGTAACATCTACAATTCCTGCTTGTAATAGTGTGTCTGAAAAATCTATTCAAATGTGTATGTATTATTTAGTAACATTTCTATTCTAACTGCTCAATACTTTACGAAAGTGGTTTGGGGGTTTGTCTCACTTCGCATTGATGTAAATCAGGAGTAACTTCATTGTATCCAAAAGAGTTAAACTGATGTAACCAAGAAGAGCATTGGGCTCATTAACCTCCAAGGGCTTGGTGATTATTGGCCCTTTGTTCGTAAGTGCAGTGGCCCTGATTTATTATTATTATTACTCTTATTTATTATTTATAATCGTGTAACTTTCCAAACATCAACAAAAAAACAATCCCTGCCCTGAAGAGTGTATAAAGGGTAGAAAGACAACATCAGATTCCGGGCGAGGGAAAGGGATATAGCATATAGAAAAGTGATCAGGGAGCTGATAGATACATATCCTATTAATTACATGTTTGTAGTAATTGTTATTAGCAATATGCACTAATTTCCCCTCCTTCCATCCACCATTGCCCATTCATCCTCCTTGTCTTCCTGCCCCATTAACCTCCAGCTCTCATTCCAGTGTCCTTACGCCCCTTACCTACCAACACTTAAAGCCTGGATAAGTAGACAACTTAGCCATCTCTTATGGGTGTCATGAAAGAACCATGTCTTTGAGAGGGATTTAAGAGAGGATAAGGTGATGATTTTGAGGAGCTGCTCAAAAAGGACATTCCCTGAGTAGAGGGGTGGTGTGGAAGAAAATACTGAGATGGTTCTGGGAGAAGTGGACAAATAGGATGCTGAGTCTGGCATTGCTGGTGAAGAGAAAAACATGGGATAACTCAGTGGTTTGAGCATTGGCCTGCTAAACCCAGGGTTATGAGTTCAATCCTTGAGGGGGACCATTTGGGGATTTAGTTGGGGATTGGTCCTGCTTTGAGCAGGGGGTTAGACTAGATGATCTCCTGAGGTCCCTTTCAACCCTGATATTCTATGATTACCATGTGGCTGCAACATGATAAGAGACAAGGTTAGATAAGTAGGAAGTGGTGGCGATATGTAGGGCCTTGCAAAGCATCACAAGAAGCTTGATCTTGATGTAGTGGTTATGGGGGAGCTAGGGGAGGGATTCCAAGAAGACTGTCATGGTCAGAACAATGGGCGATGATCTGAGCAACTGTGGTTTGTGTGAACTACAGAGAGGCCATGTGAGTATCAGAGGAGGAGGTTATAGTACTCATAATGGGGAATAAGGCTCCCGATAGAGAAAAAGATTGGATCTTTAAAATGTTTTGAGAGAAAGAGCAGCAAGATTTGGGCAAGGCCTGGATGTGTGAGGCCAGGGGTGGGAGGAGTTGAAGATGACACCCTTGTGACAAGCTTGAGTTACTGGAAGGAGGGATGGTGGTGGTGTCTGCAACAACAGAGAATGTGGCTTGGAGAAGATTTGAAAGGAAAGATTGGGATGAAGTCAATGGGGCCAGGATTTCACTCCAGCAGTTCAGTTTTGGCCATGTTAAATTTTTGCTGATGACAAGAGATTAAGGAGCAGGTAGCAGATGGGATTATTATTATTAATAATAATAATATAATTTAGTGTTTATATTGTGGCAGGTCCTGAAGTCCATAACTAGCTTGGACTAGGTGCTGTACAAATGATGAGATGCAGAACTGGATGAAGGATGCTGCAGGCCTAGAAATGGATGTAGGTGAGCTAGATTCATATCCCAGACCATTATTTCTGAATATGGTATTATGGTCTAAGTGAGACAAAGACAATCCAAGGGGTTACCTGCAAATCACACAATTTCTTCCTATTCCCCATCTTCTGATATGGTCATTCAGGTGACATAAAAGTGAAGTTACAGCACTTCTTATATATGTACTGCTGTCCACTTCAGGACATAATTACTGTACTCATTAAGTCACATTTAGAAAGGCACTTTGATGAATTTACCATAGGGTGTGTAGAGAAATGCTTTCCTCCAGCATTTATGAGAGGAACATATGACGGGGCAAGCATCATGCATCTGGCACTAAATGACCGTTCCTGTCAGCTCTCAACGTATTTCTCACCCAGTAAATTTCCATAGCTTTAGATTACACATTTTAAAAATTCTTCTTCTGAGGAGAAACATCTATTGCAGTTTTTCTTTCGTAGGCACTATGGCTTTGTAACTTTAGGGGTGGAGTGTCACATGGCTGTAAGTGGGAATGCTTTAAGAGACGTATAACCGTGCCTCCGTGGGTCACAACTGAGAAGACCAAATTCAGGACAAACTGCTGATAAACAGGGTGGTTATTCTCCCATGAGATATACCAAAACAGCAACAAAGGTAAACTTCTGTGTCACCACACTGGCTAACAAGAAGTCAGAAAAGCAGCTTCCTTAGGCATCCCAGTCCTGGATTCAACACCCAGACACTAGACGTAATGATGAGTGGTTATTTAAAACCAATTTCATCAAACAAAAGGTTCTTCTGATTCCAAAGGACCAGCCACACACCCAGGTCAATATATAACTTAGATCAGGGGTGGCCAACCTGTGGCTCCGGAGCCACATGTGGTTCTTCAGAAGTTAATATGCGGCTCCTTGTATAGGTACCGACTCCGGGGCTGGAGCTACAGGCGCCAACTTTTCAATGTGCTGGGGGGTGATCACTGTTCAACCCCTGGCTCTGCCACAGGCCCTGCCCCCACTCCCCCCACTTCCCGCCCCCTCCCCTGAGTGTGCCATGCTCTCGATCCCTCCCCCCCAAAAACAGCTGATCAGGAGGTGGGGAAGGAGGAGAGGAAGGCGCTCATCGGCAGGGCTGCTGGTGGGTGGGAAGCGCTGGGAGCGGGGTGGGGATGGGGGTCTGCTGACGTATTACTGTGGCTCTTTGGCAATGTACATTGTTAAATTCTGGCTCCTTCTCAGGCTCAGTTGGCCACCCCTGACTTAGATCTTACCCAATAATCATGCTGTTGCCAAATCCTTTAGTATCTAAAATCTAAAAGTTTATTTATAAAAAAGAAAGGTAAGAGTTAAAATTGGTTAAAGGAATTAAATACATACAGTAATGGCAAAGTTCTTGGATCAGGCTTGTAGCAGTGATGGAATAAACTGATGGCTTGTTACATCTCTGGTTGCTTCCAAATTATTGGATGGTCCTCAGTCCCTTGGTTAGAATGCTCCCATTAGTGTAAGTTCATAGTCCAGAGGTTTGAGCAGGAAAGAGGCGTTTCCAGGGCCTTTTATAGCTTCCGCCATGTGGAGGGGACTCCATTGTTTCAAACAAAGCCCTCAGCACAGCTAGTGGAAAATTACAGGTAGCAAGAGAGTGTTTGGAGTCACATGTGCAAGTCACGTGTCCATGCATGATTTAGCTTAGTCACAACAGAGGCCATTACCTATACTTCAGAAGGAACATTCACAGGAAAGTCCGTCAGTGTAGATGGGTGTCTTCCATTGTGAGTTAAGTGTTCTTTCGATGGACCACTTAACTTGAATAGTCCCTTCAAGATGTGCAGGCTAAATACCTTGTGGGTGTTACCACAGGAGCAAACATTTGAAATCCAGGTATAGAGCCAATGTTCATAACATCAAATACAAAAATGATACGTGCACACAGATAGCATAATTATATTCCGCAAATCATAACCTTTCCATAGACACCTTACGTGACATAATTTGTACAAGATTTGTTGCAATTATATAACCGTGATAGCAACAATGATCTACATGGTTATATTTTATCAGATAAAGTCACATGGCATTTTATAGATCGGCATAGCAAATACAGATGAGAATACTTAATTTAATGAATGATGCTTCTACCAAACAGAAAGTTAAAAGGAAGGGAGCAGGGATGTTAAAGGAAATGGCTGCACAAAATCTATCCTACAAGATAATCCTAGTAGCACAGGTGACTACATTTAGGTTATGTTAGCGGAAGCTACCAGTTTGTGATATGTGCTTCCCAGCATATTTGCAATGATAATGACAAACTGAAATCTATTGCATTCAGAAAAAATTACATTAAAAGAACATTAACTTCACAAAGTCAAGTACTCAGAAGTTATGAAATGCTGGAATTAATATTGGCTCTGCAACTTTGTCCCTTTGTGCATATTAATTATGATGCAGTATTTAATTACATGATCACATACTGCTTTTTCCACAGAATCCTTGCGTCAGTCAGTACAGAGACTGTTGTTTGGGACCCTTGCTTCATTTGTTGCAGATGTTGGAATGTGTGTAATGAATAAGGCATGGGACTGCAGGAAGAGAAAGGGCATTGGTCTCATCCCAAACGCTGCCCTCGAGAACTGGATTCTATCCCTGCCACAGAGTTCTTATGTCGTGCTGGCCAAGTCACTTAAACCAAACTTTTCACAGGTGTCACTAATTGTGTGTTCCTCATGTTCTGAGTGCCCTAACTTGAGACCCTGGGATCTGATTTGCAGACATGCTGCGCACTCACAGCTGCAGGTGAATTCAATGGGAGCTGTGCTTTGAATATAATGCTAAATACTCTGAAAAATCAAGCCATAGGCATTGCAAACTGAGCACCCAAATTAGTGGACAATCTCTGTGTGCCTCAGTTTGCCATCTGTAAAATGGGGATAATACCCCCTCACTTCACAGGAGTATTGTGAAGATACATTTGTGAAGCGTAAGAAGCACTCGGGTACGATAATGATAAGCATAATAGAAAAGCCCATGAGGAAATGAATAATTCTGAATTCAGTGCACGGTTTGGAGGGTGTGCAGTGAATGATGCATGGGGGCCACATGCTGACTGATGAGGATAAAAAGAGCTATGGAATACCTGCTCATTCAGTGAACACCCATCCATCTTGCGCTCTGAATGAGGAAGAAGCGTGTGTGGACCAAATCATGCATAATCATGTAATTAAAGTCTGCACCATATGCATGCTCACAAAGGGGATGAAGTAACGTTGCGCAGGCAACCTTCGTCCAGGCATTTCCTAACTTCTGAGTGCTTGACTTTGCTATCTTAACATTCTCTGCACATAGCTTTTTTTCCATGTATTTTCCTAGGTTGTAAAAAAAAACAAATTGGGAAACCCAGAAATTCCCTTGTGTGTAGCCATACTGATTCCCACATGAGTCATAGGTGGGACTGGAACCTTTAGAGCCACTGCCACTTGAGCTAATGGATAAGTGTAAGCTGAATAGTAGGCTGCTATCCTCTGTGTGAAGCAGCCACTAAACAAGAATGAGATGTGCACTTTGCCAGCGGGCTTCACAGATATTTGCTAGACAGCAAATAAATGTTTGAACACAGGAATCCTGGATTGTATTCTAGGTTCTGAAAGACAGTGTGTTGTAGTAGTTATAGCTCCTTCTGCTTCTGTCTACCTTTTCTGCCCCTGTCCCCTAGCCTGATCCTCTCTGCCTGTCCTCGTCTGTTCCGATTCCCCCTGTTCCTATCCCGCTCTGCTCTTGTCCCCTCCATGGTACCACAGGCAGTGGAAAGAAGTGGCATGTGCTAGCCAAGCTGAGTACAACCTGCCAGAACCCCCTGGGTATAGACATGGCATGGATAGCTCATGCCACCACTGCGATGTTACCATGGCTACACTACTATTTTTAGTACACTAGCCCTCATTGAATAGCATGAGCATGGGAATCATGTCCCTAGCTCCCAGTGCAGACATAGCCACACACACAAAATCTGTAACACGCAAAGTAACCACTATCATCAACCTCTAGGGTACCTAGTAGATTGCACTAGTAACATAAAAAGGTGCCTGAGTCTATGTAGTTTGCACTTGCTGTGATATGCACCCTCCTCTCTCCCAAGCTTATGAAAGAGAATATTTGAGATCCCCTGGTGAACTTCCTCTTCTCAGTGATTAAGGGTATCCTAATGGGCACTGTAAATGCCTTTCTGTGCATGTTGGGATGGACATATAACATCATGAACTCTTTTTGCCTGACATGAAGTAGTTCTGTAATTGCAAATAGTGCTTTCAGACTTGCCTTGCAGAAGGGAATGGTACAATTGTGGTCCAGAACAATTTCCTATTAAAATATTTATCAGACAATCAGTAACTTATTGTGGACATAAGCAAAATACTAAACATTGCAATCTATGTCATTACAGATATATTTTTCCCTGCAGGAAAAGGAGGTGCAGAGGGAAAGACAATAAAATCAGGGTTAGACAGTTCTGGCAGAGGTGCTCATCAATTATTTTAAAATAAAAGTATCAATATTTGTTGTTTTTCAGCATCTTACAGAAAGGTTCATTAAACCTGGTCCCTGCCCTAGAGTTTACAGCATAATTTCAGAGAGGATTCAAGGGGGAAACAGAAAAGTGGTAGCAAACCACTAGAGATGGCTAAGGACAGACTTTCAGGGAGGAATATAACAATAATTTGTATAATTTTACTCCTGGGGGAATTCTGCGTCACTGCACATGTGCAGAATTCATGTCCCGCACAGATTTCTTTGCTTCCCTGCAGAAAAATGACTTCTGATGGGAAAGCAAAGGGAAGCCACAAGAGCAGTCATGCGCCCTTCCCCGGCAGTGCAATCAGGTCAGTTCTGGTGCCTAAAGCAGCCAGTAGAGACATAAATCACCACTGGGAGGAGGGGACTGGGCAGTTGTGTGTGTGTGAGAGAGAGAGAGAGAGAGAGACTCTGTCCCTCTTGCTCGCTATTGCCGCACACTCGGCATGGAGGGGCCGGGTTTCTGAAGAGGTGGACGTGGGGCAGGCTCTGTCCCCTCAGGCTGAGCAGAATGTAGCAGCCTGTCTGCGTAGTGAATTGTCCCCATTGTCTTTGTGAATTTCCCCAGGAGTATAAAACAAGTATAAAGTTTTAAGGCTCCTTTACATTGCCAGAGTGGTGTAAAGGACAGTATGGCCTTATAAATACTTATGGTGCTTTAGTGATTAGAATTGATCTCAATTTTTGGACTGAAAATAGTTCCTATCAAAATGTGCTCCATGAACTGTTCGCTACTGACCTTTTTGGAGATGGAAGGTAGCCAATATAAATTGTGAGTTTGATTCCCCAGCCCTCACTTGCTCTTCAGTTGCCTATGATGTAACACTGAGCATATGGCTGTATATATTTGTTGACTAATAACTAGAAATAAAGGGTCAAACCTAGCTACATTACCATTAGACAGAGGGGGGCTTTGGGATTTTCTCCAATGCTCTCCACTCCCATTCTTCATCCATTGTATTGTAGTTTAAATGAATTACCAAAATAATTGAAATCAGCGTGATTATATTGTGTTACTTTGGCAGATAAAATCTGCAGAATTTTGCAGAATTTTAAAATACCGTGTTCAGAATTTTTAATTTTTGGCACAGAATTTCCCCAGGAGCAATAACATGTACTCACTAACTTTCTACAAAATGATCATATTTACTGACATGCTTATGCTATATTGGAACTTGGGCTCCCGGGTTAGGTAGTTCCATGTCACACTAGTAGACACCTACTTTGAATGCAGTATCCAAGTTGTATGTGATAAAACTTGATCATGGAACGTTTCAGGCACAAGAAATCTGTGCGCTTAAAATTACAGTCATGACTTCAAATGCTGCTTTTGATAGGCTTTTATGTCCGTACACTTTTCTCTTAAGGTTGATCCAAAGCCTAATGAAGTCAATTGGAATCTTTCTTGATGAAAATGTCCAACCAGTTATGGGGCCAAATTCTCTGCAGGTGCAAATGGGTGAGGCTCCATTAACTTCAAAGGACTTACGGTTAGGTCAGAGCGTTAGCAAGTGCCCCTTCCCAGCACACTTATGATCCTACCTTGCTCCTTACATCCTTCACTCTCCTTCCCACTCTTGCTTGTGCACTGGCAGCAGCAAATAAAGTCCCCTTAGTAACAGCATAAGAGAAATAAATACAATATATGATATAGCAGCAGAATTATCTCTAAGCAGAATGTTTTGCAAACTTCTCAAGGTGGTGTCAGTGGCCTATGATAGATCTTATATTATTATACAAACTAAGGAGCCGCTAAACACACAGAGCTTCTTTTCTGTTTATGCTGGGTTTTCCGTGCATCAGCAGAAATATTTGTGTGCTTCATATTTGCTGAATGGTTTGTCTGGTTTTTACTTATCAGAAGTGTCTGCCTTCCTTTTCTTCCTATCCCCACCCACGCTCTTAATAATGTGTTGAAAGAGGCCTTGCCTACGAAGACGGGTTTTCAAAGTTTTTAGAATTGTTTTGAGTTAATTAAGGTTAGTAGAGTTCTTAAATTGGTGGCAATTCCACCTATTTCAGTAAATATGAAAGCAGATCAGGGCTATATCTTCTCATCAGGTCCAAATAGCTCAAATAAAGGATTATCTTCACTCCACCGCAGAAACATTTATCCACCTGATGCTTCCTATACCTCCTGCACACATCTGCACTGGCACAGTGGATCTCCAAAAGGGGTGTATTTTGGTGAAAGATGTTTGTCAAATATTTCAGATTCTCCTGTCCTGACACTGGCTGCACAGTAAGGCATTGCAGGCAAAATACATGTGTATATTTAGATTTTTCTCCTTGTGGAAAACTGACATGCACCCTCTTCCACCTCTGATATGGGATCACTAGACAGGACTGCACAGATGTACAGGTCTGTCTCATCTTACGCGGGGGTTCCGTTCCGCGGTTAGCGCGTAAAGCGAAAACCGCATATAGCCAAAATCCCATTGAGTTCAATGGCGGGCAAAATCGCCCGCACTACAGGTATAGTATTAAAATTGTTGTTTTTTTCCTTTTTTTTTTTTTTTTTTTTTTGCTGACCATGTAAAGTTGAAATCGCGCATGTTAAATGCGCGTAAGATGCGACAGACCTGTATAAACAATTGTTATTGCAAATAGGCTAGTCCCAGGGCAAAGAATATACAAATATAATGTGGGCCACTTGAGGCAGTTATGATGCTGCATGTATTTGTTTCACACTACCTCAAAGGAAACTGTACTCATTCTCCTCAGACCGACTCACTAAGCCAGGGGTCGGTAACGTTCGGCACGCGGCTCGCCAGGGTAAGCACC
>NW_020664418.1:34612016-34654079 GCF_002925995.2 Terrapene triunguis | reverse complement strand
ACCCCTGCACTAAGCGATCAGTGATAATAGCTACTCTAATCGTCCAGCAAGCATAAACTCAGAAATGTAGAATTAAATCCATTTGGCATCAGCTGGTGAAATTGCAGGCTTCTGGGATAAGCCTAATGGGCACAGCTTTTGTATTTTTGATTGCCACAGGTGAGAGTCACTCCGGGTCTGCGATAACATCCTGTCCCAGGTCCCCCAGCAGCAGATGCCCACCTGGAAGGGGATCTGCCGTGGTTTCTGTAAACCTCCCTGCCTGGGTTCCTGGAGACCCAAGAATGTGTGGAGCTGGCTAGTCAGGAGGAAGATGTGACTGGAGCATCCAGGGATGTGATAATTCAGTGCTTCCCTTGGTAGCCTCCACAAGCAGGACTCCTACGTAGACCTAATCTGAGATGAAATCCGCTCTCCCCTAATAGAAATGCTACACAAAGGCAGGTGGTGAGACCACTGCCTGCCCTCCCTTGGGTGGGTGAATGCCCCATAAGGCACAGTGGGCTAGACTGGCACACGGAGGTGCAATTCCCAGAGTGAATCTGGCCCCTTTGTTGCCAGATTTGCCTGTTACTTTCGGGTACGCTCATTTATTAGGGTTGCTCTTCGGGGGAGGGGGGAGAGAGGTGTTCTGTAATTCTATCAATATACTGCTTGTGTCACTTGTGTTTTCCTATGGAGCTCTATTTATCCCTTCTGCAAGTACCTTCCCAATGGAGCTATCCTGCAGGACCTAGGTTCCCCAGGGCTGGGTTCCTCCAGCCCCAGATGAACACACACACACACACACACACACACACACACACAGAGCAAGTCTGAGTGGACTGGGTCAATCAGCACTTTCAAGCTGACCCCTTATATGCCCCTGGGCTCAATAGTCTGGGTCGAGCAGCACTTCCAAGCTGCCACCCTCGTATGTCACAGGTTCAGCACATTCCTATCCCCACTTTCATGTTATCCACTTGATGAGCAAACCCCATGGTATTGTTGGGCGCTACAGGGATCTTTAGCTTAGGTAAGAGAAGCGTTGCTGCAGAGTAAATGGGGAAGCTAAAAACACAGAAGAGTAAAGTTCAGAGAGAGAGAGGGAAGCAACCAGCTTAACCATAAAAGTTATTTATTGAATAATAGTGATAACTACACAAGGAGAGCCTAAACCAACATAAGTTACATTATTATGTAACCCCTTTGGGTTTTAGAGAGCATGGCCCCTTTAAATCTTTTTCCTGGGGTGAGGGGGAGCAGTGAGAGAAAGGAGGGAAACTCGGGGGTGTGGCTCTGGAGCTCTGGGGGAGAGAAGGGCTGCAGCCCGCAGGCCCTCACGAAGGGAAGCAGCAGAGAACCTGCCGGAAGCCTGGGATTCGACAGGGCCGGCTTTAGGAAGTGCGGGGCCCAATTCGAACAGTTTCGACGGGGCCCCGGCAGGGATGACTAAAAAGAAAAAAAAACACGTAAAAAAACACGTGGGGCTTGTACTCACCGGGCGGCGCTCCTAGTCTTCGGCGGTGGGTCCTTCACTCGCTCCAGGTCTTTGGCGGCACTGAAGGACCTGCTGCCGAAGTGCCGCCGAAGACCCGGAGCGCCGCCGGGTGAGTAAAAATTAAAAAGGAGCCTCTAGCCAGGGAAGGGATTCTCAGCCACTTGCCCCCACCCCGGCAGTCCTGCCACTGGGCTTGGGGCCCTCTTAGGCGCGGGGCCCGATTCTGGGGAATTGGTGGAATTGGCCTAAAGCCGGCCCTGCCTGGGAAGGACAGGGCGGCCGATCGGTGACACCCCAGGACAGGAGCCAGGAGGAGCACTGTGCCAGGGAGGAATCGCTGGAGAAGGACAGGCTGGAGCTGGACCCACTGCTGCCCAGAGCTGCATGGGGCTGTGAGTGCTGGGGCTTGTGACTCTGCATTGGGAAGAAGGAGGGAGGTTGCTAGCTAGTTAAGTGGGGAGGTGGTCGCTCTGTGTGGCTTTGCAGAGAGCGGCAAAAGAGGGCACCGGAGGGGTTTGTTGGGGGAAAGTTCACTGGTGCTGAAGACGACCAGGAGCACCCAAGACTCACCCCTGGACTGGAACTTTGCTCAGGACTCCTGAACTCTGTGTGCAGACACATTGTTCGGTGTCTGTCCTTCCAGACTGTGCTACCACTGGGTCTGTGGGGCCTGGGTTTGAATGCAACTCTGTTCTACTGCTCCCCCTATATTTCCCCTGGTTGTTTTTCTCCTTTCATCCCTCTGTAAATAAATATCTCCCTTTCTTATATCGTTGTACTTTTCCTGGGGTGGGTGTGTTCACTCAGGGGGGTTTGGACCATGTGCCCCCGGGTGGAAGGGATTTTTCCTGCTGCATTCCTGCACGCGCCCTCTCTTGACCAGATCTGCGTGCAGAGCAGACTCCATCTTGGTCATGAGGGCGCTAAAGTTACAATTAAAGGTTACAAAAGACATATATAGAAAACTATACCTGATCAAACAAGTCAGGGTTAGAAAGTTATACCTGAGGTAGAAAAGAAAACAGAGAGAGAGAGGGATCTCACCACTTCCATGAAGCTTGAACTGGTCGGGGTTCCCAGGTGATGGTGGTAGCTCAGGGTCCTGAGTGCTGGAGACAGGCAGAGCCCCCAGCGCGATCAGGCAGGAGAAGATGAAATCCCTGTGGAACTGATGCAGTTTCGATCAGAACACTTACTTGAACATGGGTAGGGGTTTTTGTAGAGAAACAACAATGGTTCAAGGGAGAATACTAGATTTGTTTATGGGTAAACTGATGATTCAAGGGTTTTCTTTAGGCTACAGCTAGACAATAGGGGCTGATCATTCCTAGCTATGGATGGTGTTCCTTCCAGGGAGCTCACAATGCAATTAGGCTGCTTCAGTATTTTGGTTATCAATTGAGGATTTATTACTAGAATTGGTCTGATAACTGCTGAGCTGGGTGTGTGCAGGCGTAGGTTCACTAACATCTGGAGCAGAGATCCCCCAGCATGCAGTGCTTCCCTGGTCCCAGAGTTCGGTGCGGTTCTTGCCTTGGAATCTCTGTTCTTCATTCTGTATGCTAATGGAGATGCCTCCCTGTCCCATCTTTGATGCAAATGAGGCTAGGTGAGTGCCTTAATCTTGTCATTCTTGTCAGGAGGGGTCTAGGTGTGTCTCCCACTGCCCTTCACTGCTCTCTGCAAGTCTTTTCTCTGATTGATTTTGGTTCAGGCAGAGGCTGGGGGTGAGGGGCGTCCTTCCTGAGTCAGACAGGCTGGATACTGCGCCCTGGCTCCCCAAGAACACAGAGCTGACTGGTATCACGTTGTATGACATGAAACAGCAGAAGAGGAAAAAAATCATCCACACATTGTGTGAGAAGGCTCCTGCCTTTTGTGCCATGGTTCATGCATGTCTGGGAAGTGACAGGCATGTCACACACCTGCTTCTTGGCTGTGCCATGTCACAGGACAGCAGTGACACAGACCAGCCTAGGAAACATGTTACAGCCAGAGAGCAGGTGTGTGGCCTGCACTCAGTCACATGCATGCAACATGGCACACAATGCTGCAGACCTTTTTGCTTTCTCTGGGATCACAGTGAGCATGGCTCTATGAAGGGTCCAGGGTAGGAAGTATAGTCTTTGGCCTGCATTTGGGGGGTGGGGGAGTATTTTCTGGTGTCATACAGCCAGGAGCACCGCCAGCTTTTCTGCTGCCCTAGGTGGCGGAAGGTCCCGCCCCGAAATGCCGCCCCCCACAGAGGCGGCGGAAGGTCCCGCTGCTGAAATACCGCTGCGGTCACTGCCCCCCAAATTGTAGCGCCCTAGGCGACCACCTAGGTTGCCTAATGGGTTGCGCCAGCCCTGCATCCAGCAGTTTAATCCCAATTCAGTAGCAGAATATATGTGTAGACATGATAAACACAACTACTTTCAAAAAAGAACTAGATAAATTCATGGAAGATAGCTCCATCAATGGCTATTAGCCAGGATTGGTAGGGATGATGTCCCTAGCCTCTGCTCGCCAGAAGCTAGGAATGGGCAACGGGGATGGATCACCTGATGACTACCTGTTCTGTTCATTCCCTCTGGGGCACCTGGTATTGGCCACTGTCAGCAGACCGGATACTGGGCTAGATGGACCTTTGGTCTGACCCAGTATGGCCGTTCTTATGTACTACTGCACACCTTTCCTAAAAAGCTTTACAACAGTGGTTATTATCCCTGTTCTACAGATGGGGAAAAGGAGGCAGCAAGAGACTAAAATGACTTGGCAGGTGTCCTGTTGGGATCCTGGAAGTGGGCTTCCGCCCGCCCACTGCCAAGTACCCTTCCCCAGCCTAAGGGGAGGATCCACAAGGTCCGGGATCTCAATTAATTATGGGACAACTAAAGATATAACAGGGACAGGAGTTAGGTCACAGGGCTAAACGGAGGGAACCAGATGAGGACACCGAGCAGAGAACCCCGGATAGCACCCACTGCTCCTCGAAGGCGTCAAGGGAGCCAGCGGACGCTGCCCAGAGGAACTCCGCCCGGATGCGTGAGCGGACGGAGGATCAGAAATAGGCCCCACAGTCACTGGAAACCCCATCAGCCAACCTCCGCTCTCTGGTCTTGTAGATTGCCAGTTTGGCCAGTGCTAAGAGGAGGTTGACAAGGAGGTCCCGCGACTTTGTGGGGCCATGGATAGGAAGGGCGTAGATAAGGAGGTAAGGGGAAAAGTGCAGCCAAAAATGTAACAGGCTATCTAAGAGGAACCAGAATAGGGCTGCAACCTGGTGCACTCCAGATACATGTGCGCCAGGGTCTCCCTCACGCCGCAGAAGGGGCAGATGTTCAGGACGGGGGTGAACCGCGCCAAGAACACGCCCGGGCTCACGGCTCCATGAAGGAGCTGCCAACTGATGTCCCTGGTGGGCTTCGGGATCAGGGTGGAATATAAGCTGGCCCACCAGGGTTCTTCACCCTCCAGAGGTGGTAGGAGGTCCTGCCACTTCGTGCCGGGGCAGGACGCGAGGGTGAAGACATGAAGGGTGTGAAGCACGAGCGTATACAGATGTTTCCTTGGCATGGTCCAGAAACGGGCTGGCTGCAATTCGTGCAGCCAGCTCATGGTGAAGGGGTGGGATTGCTGGGTGGGGCCAAGGGAAAGGAGCCTGATGAGAAGGTCCGGAGGGCCTGGAGTGTAGGGTGGGCGGGGGGCACCCTCCCGCAGGACATGGTCAAGGTAGGCCCAAGTAGTGGGCTGTAAAGTGGCCCTCACCTCCTAAAGTACGCACCGGGGAGTATGAGGTCTGGAGAGGCCCATGCACTGAGCGAGCGTCAGGGGATCCAGCCAGTCTCCCCGGTCGTAGTCCAGGAGGTCTCCGATTCTGGTGACTTCTGCCAGGACCAGCCTCTGTCACACCGAGGGGGACTCCGCCACCTGCACACGAAGCTGGGGGTTGTGTAGCAGGGGCTCCGCAAGGAGATCCGCCCCCTCGGTGGCCGCCACGGACCTGGTCGCCGAGACCAGTTTCCAGGTCTGGAGGAGGTCCTGGTAGAAGACCGGCAGCCCGGAGAGTCTCGCAGAAGACCCCTCGGATGGAGATAAAGGAGCTGCCAGTCGTATCGGAGCCCTCGGAAGCGGCGCAGGAAGGCGTGCACTCCATGCTGGACTACCTGCACCTTAAAGGAGCCTTGACAGGGCCTAGAGGCAGAAGGCATGTACCTGAGTGCGCAGGCACTTCAGGCCCTGTCCTTCCTCCTCCAGGGGCAGGTAAAGGACCCCTGCAGAGACCCAGTGCAGTCCTGGCCAAAAGAACCCCAGAACCAGCTTCTGGATATCAGCCAGGAAACCCGGGGCCGGAACCAGGGTGTTGAGCTGGTGCCAGAGCATGGACAGGTCTAGCTGGTTGAGCACCAGTGCCCTCCCTCACAGGGAGAGGCACCGAAGTAGTCCCGTCCACCTCTGCAGCTGCTCAGACACCGTGCCCTCCAACCCCAGCCAGTTCTCCAGCAGAGAAGGATGCATGGCAGAAAGATAAATGCCAAGATAGAGCAGTGGACCTGCGCTCCACCGGATGGCTTGAACCATGGGTGGGAGGGAGCTTGCCTGCCAGCTGTCTTCGACCACCAGGCCAGAGCTGTTGATCCAGGCGGAGGAGGCTGCCAAGTAGATGGCCTGGCAGGCCTCCACCTGCACCAGGTCACCCGAATCCTGGACCCCAAGGAGTACATTGTCAGTGTATGCCAACAGGACCAGCCACAACTCTGGCTCATGGAGCACCAACCCCCTCAACCTCCGACGGAGGAGACAGAGGAAGGGCTCAATCGCCAGAGCATACAGCTGGCCTGACAGCGGACACCCCAACACACCCCGCGCCCAAAGCTGACCGGTTCGTTCAGGATCCAGTTGAGCCTGACCACACACTCCACGGAGGCGTACAGCACCTGGAGAAAACCCACGAACTGGGGTCTGAAGCCAAATGCCCGCAGAGTGCCCAGGAGATACCCATGGTCCACCGTGTTGAACGCCTTCTCCTGATCCAGGGACAGAAGGGCGAACGACAGACCATCCCTACACCTGAGCTCCAAGAGATCCCGGACCAAGTACAGATTATCAAAGATGGTACAGCCTGGGATGGTGTAGGTCTGCTCAGGGTGGACCACGTCCACCAGCACGGATCCCAGCTGCAGCGAAATGGCCTTCGCTATGACTTGGCAGGTGTCATGCTGTCAGGAGTAACTCACAAGTATGAGTGCCTACCTCAGACAGCATGACAGTTGGCGTAGTTGTGACAGGATTCACGTGCCACAAGTCAATTGGGCTCAAAGATTATAACCCAACGCTGTCAAAAGTTTGATATTGAAAGTCTTAAGGGTTAACCATTAGTCACAATGAGTGTCTCACAGTCATATGAAGGTCTTGACACAAAAGACCTTGAAAAATTATGTAAAAATAGGGGACTATCCCATTAAAAGAAAGCCCAAGATCAGGAACTGAGACCTTTGCTCATAGACTTTGACCAAAGAGCAGGGTCTGAGCAGCCCCATACCCAAGGTGCCAGAGAGACCTGTGCATCAGAACTAGTTCGGCTGAGGCTCCTGGAAGCCGAGAAAGAATGTGAGCATGAAAAAAGGATGGTGGAATTCTGGAACAAGGAGAAGAAAGAAACTGAGGACGTTGCGGTGAGAGCATACCATAGACGCAAAGCCAACACTAAAACTGAGGAGGAAGTCCACCAAAGATGCATGGAGCAGCTCAGGAGAGAACTCGTGCACTGCAGCTCAAGGTCCTGAAGCAGCAAAAGGAGCAGCTTCAGACTGAGTACATCTCCTCTCAACAGCCAGGAGTGGGAGAAAGCCTGCCCAATTTATCAAGAGATTGACTGCATTGAGGCGTTCCTGTTCAACTTTGAGAGACTGTGTGGGACCCATAAGATTCCAGAGGATAAATGGATGCCTATCCTCTTAACCTGGTTGATTGGGAAAGCCAGACAAGTTTTTAATGATATGGAGGTGGATGATGCTATGGTGTATAAGAAATGTAAAGAAAATATATTGGAGAGGTTTAAGATCACCCCTGGTCCTATTGAAGTACAGAAATCTTAAAATCTTTGACAATGTCACGCATGTGGAATTTGTGCATAAAATGTAAAATTATATGAAAAAATGGGTAGTAGGGGGCAGGGGCTGAAAGTAGCTATTTGATTTGGTGGCACAAGAGCAATTATCGTGAACAGTCACTGATGAGGTAAAAGTGGCCATCTGTGACAAAGAACCTTCCACAGCTTTGGAGGCAGCAGAAATTGCTGATGAATATATTTTGTCAAGGGCTCATGATGGGCACAAACCCCAGTGGAAGGACAATCCCTCCGCTCTCCAGCTTAAAAGAGATGAGGGGTCTAGGAATAAACCTAACCCCAACTTTGTTTAAAAACCTCAAAGGAGCCTGAGATTTTAAAACCTCTTACCCAAAGGGAAGGCAGTCAGTCTGCCATCACTGTGGGGCTCCTGGCCATAAAAAAAACAAATTACCCAAAACTTAAGGTCACCCCACAATCTGCACCCACAACCTCCACCATGAGTGCCAATGCTACCGCATTGATTCCAAAGGAAATTGTGGGGGAGGAGAATGGCCTCCTAAACAATATTAGGACTGAGTCTTGGGAAGGTAGGATGACCAGATGTCCCAATTTTATAGGGACAGTCCCGATTTGGGGGGCTTTTTCTTATATAGGCACCTATTACCCCCCACCCCCTGTCCCGATTTTTCACACTTGCCCTCTGGTCACCCTATGGGAAGGTAGTGAAGAATTTATCAGGAGTGTGAGAGTGAATGGCATCGAATGTACAGGGTGGAGAGAGAGTACATCACAAGTCACTTTGGTTAAAGAAAGTTTGGTAAGGGAAGACAGACTGACTTCCTGGCAAAAGTCTAAATGTTTTAGCTTTTGCTGAATTTTCTGTGACTGTACCTCTAGCTTAAGTGGGAAGATTTTAAGGGTGATGTCATCGTTGGCATCAGGAATTTGCTGCCTGCTGATATTTTAATAGGTAAGAACATTTTAGCCATGACTAAGCATATTAATGTTATAACCAGGTCCCAGGGACAGTATGGATCTGATTCACCTGCTTTGTCTGTGGTCAGCAGGGAAGGCTGTGAAGGGGAGGGGAAATGACCCTCAGTAGCAGCTTGCCTTCTGAGGAGGAATTTGCAAAGTCTTCTGTCATGCCAGAGTCTGCTCTGAGCTTAAGTGAAAGGCAAAAGGAGTTTGTGACTGCCCAACAAGCTGACTCTTCTCTGGAGCAAGAGAGGGTTGCAGCTGAGAATAATGCCCCAGCCGGGGAAGGAAAAGGTAGATTTTTATTTATTTATTTATTTGTAGAAGGTTTGTTGTCTAGAGAGACTCCTAGAGGTGTCCTGGTGAGGTTTGCAAGCAGGTAGTTGTGCCTGAGAAATACAGGAGAGCATTGCTCCAAGTAGCTCATGATTGTCCATTTGCAGGACATTTAAGAGTGGAAAAAACCTATGACAGACTGAAACAGAATTCCTATTGGCCTCGCATGTTTGAGACAGTAAAAGATTACTGAAAGAGTTATGACTTTAGTCAGAAGCATAAGGGATTAAAGGGACCTTGCAAAGCACCACTGCAGCCTTTGCTCATTATTAAAGAGGCATTTGCTAGTGTGTCTGTAGATATTGTGGGACCTCTCACTAAACCTTCCAGGACTGGATAGAGATATATACTTTCCTCCAGGTACCCTGAAGCCACAGCCTCGTCTAATATTGAAAATGAAACCATGGCTACAGCTTTATTCACCATTTTCAACAGAGTAGGTTTTCCCAGAGAAATCTTGACAGACTGTGGTGCAAATTGTATCTGTAGTCTTTAAAAAGTTCTGGGAATTATGTGGAGTGAAGCATATAAAGGCTGCTCCCCATCACCCAGAAACTAATGGGCTTGTGGAAAGATTACATGGAACTTTAAAGGCTATGGTAAGAATATATGTCTCCAGGAGTGAGAATGACTGGGACATGTTACTTCCTTATTTTCTATGTGCATACAGAAGTATTCCCCGACAGTCTACTGGCTTTAAATAAATAAATGGAGATATCCTATCTCCTACAACTGGAAGGGACCTTGAAAGGTCATTGAGTCCAGCCCCCTGCTTTCACTAGCAGGATCAAGTACTGATTTGTGCCCCAGATCCCTAAGTGGTTCCCTCAAGGATTGAACTCACAACCCTGGGTTTAGCAGGCCAATGCTCAAACCACTGAACTATCCCTCCCCCCATTCGATCTGTTGTATGAGATGCAAGTGAGGGGACCCCTAGATTTGATCTGAGGCTCTTGAGTGGGCAGTATTGAGGAAGATGGACAGCTGGTAGGGGACTATGTCATTCGTATTAAGTTTGGTATGATCAGCATACTGAAGAAAGATCATTTGATATTGGTGTTAGTTCTGATCCATGTAAGGAAAAACAAAATGCAGGATTCTTGGGAAGGACCTTTTGAGGTGATTGAAAGAGTGAATAAAGTTACATGATGTAAGGAAGCCCAATGGCACAGGAGCTGTCCAAACCATGCAAATCAATAGATTAAAAGCTTACCTTGAAAGGGAGATGGCAGAAAACATGATTTGTTATCCTTATGAGGAAACATTCTCCACCTCTTTAATTGATTTGGTCAAAGAGAGCAGGGAAGAAACTCCTCTGGGAAGCATTGAGTTTGGGGAGGGTTTAAATCCTACCCAAAAGCAAGAAATGCTGGCCCTTTTAAAGCACCACAAACAGGTATTTTACTAACTAGATTGTACATCCTGTTCAAACCTCAGGGCCCCACCCAGCATCTAGCAGAGCATATTGGGCTAAAGGGGAAATGCAGAAGCAAATCCAGGAGGAGGTAGAGAGCATGCTTGTAATGGGGGTAATCACTAAGTCAAAAAGCCCCTTGGCATCTCCTATTGTAATGGTAGCTAAAAAGTACAAAACCATGAGATTTTGTGTGGATTACAAGAAACTACATGCTATAACCCAGTCTGGCCCGTACTCCGCACCCCAAATAGAGGACTTATTGGACTTTTTGGGGGATGCTAAGGGAACCAATGCTAAATTACTTTGTTGGAGTCTAGCCCTACAGGAATTTGACGGAAATAATTCATATCAAGGGAAAGGAGAATGTAATGGCTGATGCCTTATTGAGAAAAATGTCAGTGCACCCCTTCATACACCAGTTTTGTGTTGTGAGTGTGATGCTGGAAGACCAGGTGCCAGCTCATGCTGAAGCCCCAGGCTAATTCACTTGTGTATTTGTATAGATCAAAGTGATTGTTAAATATATAAGAATGTAGTTGGTGTTTAAACTTCATGAAAACTAATGGGACGTTACCTGCATTGTTTTCACTTATCTGTATCCTGTTATAATGTAGTAGTGTTATGCTTCTAAGAAGCACACAGGATCTTTTTCAGGGGAAAAGGCAATATGCCGCGTTTATTGAAGATACAACAATTAGCATATGCATTCAATCACACCACACACACACACTGTCCCACCAGTCGATGTTATAGTTACCAATCCAGAGTCCAGATCAACCCTAGTGGCCACTGTAGGGAGGAGCCGGGTTCCGTCAGTCGTGACACGATGCTCCGGGGAAGTCTTGGCAGGACAAACCCAAAGTTTCATGGCAAGGCACCCTGTTTATATAGTGATTTTCCTTCATTGGGACCAATGAGTTTTGCTCCATCATGCTGTAATCAATTGTGTTTGACGAGTGCTTGTTTTCTTAAATTGTCCTTCTCATACTTTATCATCCTCACCCATAGCTTGAAGAAGGCTGACCGAGATGTAAGCATACACAGCTTCTAATGGATAAAATATTCTCCATACCACAACCGTAACACTGCCCCCTAGAGATGCCAGCCTCCCATGGTCCTCTTTAACTGCCCTCCTGCAGGTACCCCTTTACCAAATTATTTCCCCCCAACACTAGTAGTTTTGATTTAGCAAATGTGTGTGTGCAGACGGGTGAAAGGGTGCAGAGTTCAGATTGTGGTGAGGTTTGTGGGTATGGTAGTTGCAGTAATGATAAGGGGTGAGCTCATAGATGGAAGAGTAGAGAGTATGCCTTGTTGGGTGGCTTAACTTTTCACTTTCCTTGATTTTCTGGGTTTGTGTTGGGAATGTTTTGTATAGAATCATAGAAATATAAAGCTGGAAGGGACCTCAAGAGATCATCTAGTCCATTGGTTCTCAAAGCCGGTCCGCCGCTTGTTCAGGGAAAGCCCCTGGCAGGCCGGGCCAGTTTGTTTACCTGCCGCATCCACAGGTTTGGCCAATTGCGGCTCCCATTGGCCACGGTTCACCGCTCCAGGCCAATGGGGGCTGCGGGAAGGGAGGCCAGCACATCCCTCGGCCTGCGCCGCTTCCCGCAGCTCCTATTGGCCTGGAGCAGCGAACCGCAGCCAGTGGGAGCCGCGATCGGCCAAATCTGCGGACGCGGCAGATAAACAAACCGGCCCGGCCCGCCAGGGGCTTTCCCTGAACAAGCGGCGGACCGGCTTTGAGAACCACTGATCTAGTCCTTCCCCCTGCGCTGAGGCATCTATGTAGCAACCTTCACAATGAAGATTTTTGCGTATTAGTTTCCATGGTTTTTTTAAGGCTTAATTGGTCATGGGGTTGGCCAAGTGGGGTACAGAAATTCAAGTGCTGATGGAGAATATTTTACCCATCAACCGCTGCACATGCACCCTCATCTACCAACAGCTGTCCATGTATCCTTCCCTGCTCTAGAATAAAATAATACAGAAAAGTGCAGAAGGCTTAATATATGCCCTGCCCCGCCATCAAGTATATATGCACCCAGCCTCAATAAATCAAGTTGGTATGCACAGCACATGAACTTTCTGTTTAGTATGAACAATGACTTTCAATTACCCTGCCCCTAACATTTAAAAACAACCCCAAACTACTTATTGCACCAGATCTACTCAAGCTCACCTCTCTGCCAAGTGTTGTGCAGTCATTAGACAATGATTTTTAGGAGACATTGGACTTCCAGTAACTCAGCCAGATGTTAGGGGTCTATTATAAGAGTGGGTGGGTGAGGTTCTGTGGCCTGCCATGTGTAGGAGGTCAAACTAAATGATCATGATGATCCCTTCTGATCTTAAAGTTTATGAGTCTATAAACAAAAGTAGGACTGCCAAGAACAAATTCCAGATCGAGGCCAAATTCAGAGACTTCCTGTTAAATAGTTTTGAAGAGAAACTACACAAAAACCATGTAGAAAATTCAAAGGGCATAAAAACGAATGTTGTGTGAAACTTTGCACTGACTGGCCATCTATTTTTAGAAGGCCAGCAATTCATACCCATTTTAAGCTCATTTTAAATGCAACACCTTACTATAGATTCTCAAGTAGACACCACCACAATATAAATAATAAATATCAACAGTAATCAAGTGGAACTGGAATTGCTGCAAATTGCTACTTAGCTGGTAGAATTTTGGGGTAAAAAAAACTTGCAGGATCCAGGTGCTAGACTGGTGATCTTGTGATACTGCCATGTCTGTTTGCAATAAGATCTGGAATTTTTTTGATGTGTTAGGAGCTGGTGCATTGTGCATCTATTTATAGAGTAGAATGTAGGATACTGCAGTTAAAAATTAGCAGGATCCATGAAGATCCATGTCCCAATCTGGGTCCTTGCGTCACTAGGACATGCTGGTGTCCAGAACTTCATAGTGAAGTAGGAGCAGCTGGTTTGTTCTGTATTCAGACAATAGAATTTGGGGGTCGGAGCACAAAAGTCTGCAAGATCCAGCAGGATCCCAGAGCAGGTCTCTGTGGCATCAAGATGCTGGAAAGTTAGAATCCTCTAGTCTAGAATTTTTGTGTGTGCCCTAATAGGGGTTGGATGTGTTTTGTAGTTAGGTTATGGGATTTGGGGGCTTTGGTGAAAATGGGGAAGAGTCCACCAAGACTTCATGTCCCAGATCCAGGCCTGTGTAGTGCTATTGTGCTGGGACACATGGGGGTCTGGAATTTTTTGGTGCACTAGAATGAGGTGGATTTCTTGTGAATTTAGGCTGTTGTGTTTGGGGTCAGGGGTGCCATACTCCATGTCCTGGATCCAGGTTTTGCAGCCCTGAGGTCCTGACATTTTGGTGCAGTAGGAATGGTTGCATGTGTTCTATACTTGGGAGGTGGAATTTGGGGGTTCAGGCCCAACCACCAACAGGCTCCATTTCCTAGATCCAGATCTTTGTGGCACGAGGGCACACGGGGGAGGGGAGGGCTGTCCAGATTATTTTAGTGCAGTAGGAAAGGGTTGGACATGTTTTGTATTTAAGCGGTGGAATTTGGGGAGGGTTGGCTGCAAGAATCTGGCAGGATCCATGCAGATCCGGCTTTTCCCTTTTTCCTCAGCCCCCCGTGGAAACGGTGCATAAAGAGAGAGCCCCGCGCCTCAGCCGGGGAGGCAAGCAGCGAGCAGACTGAGCCGCTCTGAGCTCTGCTGTTTTTCCTAGAAACGGATCCGTGCACCTAGAAAATAACAGGAAGGGAAAGCAGGGAGAGAAAAAAACACACGAAGATCCTGTTGTTTTCGGTCGCTGCCCGAGGAATAATTTGGAGGAGAAGGATCCATATTTCTGCTGCTGCCGAGGCTGCGGCGCCGGGGATGGAGCGCGGGGCGCGGGCCGTGTAGCGGGCTCGCCCAGGGGCTGCCTTTCGGCCAGGCTCGCTCCGCCCGCAGGGGGATTCCGGCCTCGGCCCCGGCCCCGGCCCGGGCGCTGCCCCGCCGGCAGTGGGATCCCAGCCATTGGGGGTCGGTGGGGCTGAGTCCAAGGCCTCCCCCTCCCCCGCTACACACACGCCCCCCACCTCTGCCGCCGCCGCCGGGGACAGAGGCTGGTGCCTGGGGGCCGACCCTGCTGCGGCTGCCGCTGCCTGTGCCTGGGCGGATCGCACCCCGCGAGGGGCGGCTGGGTGCAGGGGGCGCGGGGCAGGCGGAGGAGGGAAGCTCCCGATGGCGCGTCCGAGGCCCCGAGAGTACAAGGCTGGAGACCTGGTGTTCGCCAAGATGAAAGGCTACCCGCACTGGCCGGCCAGGGTGAGTGCGGACCGGGGCTGGGTGGGGGGCAATGCAGGGAGGCCGATCCCCCCCCAGCGCAGCGCCCGGCCCGACCATTTCCCCGCTGCTTCTCCTCTGCCTCTCCTGGGGCGTGTGGCGGCTGCTGCTGGGTCCATTGCAAGCCCAGCCGCAGACACAGCCCCACCCCCCAGCCCTCCATGCCTACCCCGGCGGGGAGCCTAGCGCTGGGGGGAGACAGGGGGTCTGTTCCCCGCTGGATTATTGTGCATCTTTGCTTGGTTGTGCAGATTTCTCTGCCCCCCCCCTTCCCGGGAGAAGGAGGGGGCGTGCGGGGATTGTACCTGAATTATTATTATGGGGAGTTGGCAGCTCTGCATGATAATGATGCTGTTTATTATACGCCCTCCCCTCTCACTGCCCCCCCCCCAGTAGTGAGGGCTCCCGCCAGCCTTCCCACATGCACATTTCCAGGCAGTTGCAGAAAAGCTGCCTTTGCCCACAATATGAAGCCACAGAGGGAGAGAAAGAGACAAACAGGCATAGCCATGAGAAGGCCAGATCTGTGTCTCTCTCAGCCCAGGAAGTGTCTACTGCATGGGAAACACACATGGGAGGAGAGCAAGGCCTAGAATGTAGGCAACAACTCTTTGCAGGGTGCCTGATGCACAGAATACACCATATTTGGGGCTGTAGTGGGCGGAGGAGGCATGGTCTACTACAAAGAAATAAGTGGTAAACATGGACCCAGTCCTGAGGGATGCAAGTTATTAATTGAGAGGAGGAGTTGGACTACATGGCCTCCATTTTTCCATGTACCCTTCCAAATGCAGGCACATTGGGTTTCATGGGGGGGCTGATCATGTGGAGAAGTTCTGGGCTTGTGAGACAGTGGCTGGTTTTATTTTGTGGTGGTTTGGGGTTGTGGATTTTTTATTTTATTATTGTTCCTTTCCCATCTTTCATTATAAACTGGTTTGAAATAACTGAGTTGGATCATGGCATCAAACCCAAAGCATCATGGGCATTTGGCAACCAAATCAGCATCCCACTGTATATTTAATGTCCATATTCCTTAGAGCCCCAAAAGAGAGCAGGGCGTTCCCAGGGACGACCTGATACCACAGCATACTTACAGCCTTCTCTTCCCCCTTTTTTGTTCACCACGGTGTACTTTGTTGTGTGATCTACCCAGCAGGCATCATCCAGTGCCAGTCTGTGTTTATTCATTGTCCATTCCATCCTCCGGGGGGAAATTACAACTATTCAGTGCTACATTCTGTTTTCATTCACAAGTAAAATAAAGTTGTTGGTGTTTATGATCTGTGAGAGCTTGAACATTATAAAGTGTTGTATACATTGTGCAAGAAAGTACAGGAGAGCAGGGTCAAGGTACCATGGACTTTACCATTGCCCTTGAGAAAGCGATGAGAAAAGGGTATGTGTAAGTGCTGAAAAGTGAAGCAAGGGGCATTGTGAGTGTGACTGAGAGTGTGAGTGTTGAGCTGCAGACACAGTACAAGGAGGGAAAACCAGTATCAGAGGCTTAAATGAAGGTTGATAGAGAAGGGAAAAATCAAAGGATGCTAAATATTAAAGGGAACAGAAATAAGGAAGCACGCCCAATTGCTTTGGCAGAGCAGGCTGAAATTCATTTGTGAATAGGCATAAGAACATAGAGCATAAGAATGGCCATACTGGGTCAGACCAAAGGTCCAACTAGCCCAATATCCTGTCTTCTGATAGTGGCCAGTGCCTGGTGCTTCAGAGGGAATGGACAGAACAGGTAATTATCAAGTCATCCATGTCTAAACTTCACATTGTATTTGTAATTAATGTCTCTGATCAGCATTTATATTCTTATATCTGCTTGTGATGGCCAACATCATGTTAAAGGTGATGATTCACATCAGTAGAACGATGGAGTCTATTGTAAATCAATTTCTTTCTTACATCAATAATGGTTTAATTTAATCTGAAAATGGATCAGCAAGTGACTTTAACAACTCAGATCATTCCAGCTTTGGGTTTGATCCTGCTCCCATTGAAGTCAATGGCAAAACTCCTGTTGAGTTTAAGAAAAGCACTACTCTTCTCCTCACTTGCATGCAACAACATTCTCCTCCGAGTACAGTGAATACTAGCCCTGTGGCCTTGTCCTCTTGAGTAAAAAGGGAGTGTTGTTAACTCATGTTAGCTAACATATGGTAACTAATTGAAGTAAATGGAAAATAGGATAGGGCTCTTTGTTTCAGCAAACTTTTCTTTATTTTTTATCATACACTGAGCGCAGATGGGCACATCTTTGATTATGTGTCCAGCAGGCTAGTCAAAGGTATGTTCCTCAGGATACAGGTTCCTCAGGAACCATGTGTTAGCGAACACAAGTTAACACACCTTTTTTCCATGCAAAGACAAGGCCACAGGGTTTACACTAATCTTCATTGTGCTCCAAGAAGACTATAGTGGCATGTAGATGAGGAGAGAAGTAGAGATTTTTGCAGGTGAGACGGCAAGTCAGCTCCCCTGATTAACTGAACCCCAGTTATCAAGAGGTTTTGCTTAGGCCGAAGAAATTTGTATGATCAAAGTTCAGATGTGTATATACCGCAATATAACATTTATAAACCATTTGTATGCTTGATCCTTAACCTCACATATAAAAAAGCAACATATTTTATTTTAAAAATACTGGTTTAGTAATCCAAAGAGTTTATTTATTGTTGCATTTAAATAATTTATTGTTGCAATGGCCCCTCACAGAGGGCGTGTTGAGACTTTGTGGTCCTTGGCAGGAAAGTGCTATAGGAGGGCAAAATAGTTACCTGTATTTAGTGAAGTGGAGCAGTATTAAAGCAGGACAGGAAGTGGGTAGCCAGCTTTGACACTAAGCCAGCCACTTCTTACCAATATGAATCTGCCGTTAATTCTATTGACTTCAGCAGGAAGAAGATCGAGCCCTGTGTGGGCAAGAGCAACATTCTGCACAGTGAGAGAAGAGGTGGAAAGTGGCTGATGTGTAGAGAAACCAATAGGGAGCGCTGCTTAAAAATAGATGGCACGCTATGACTCGTGAGCTTCACTAGCTTATGATATTGAGCATCATCTCAAATTAATAACTTACAAAGGGCCAAATCCTGCAGTCCTTAGTCAAAACTCCAATTGACAGTCATTCAGGTCTTTCCATGCTCTGTTGGAAAGACTCGCTTTACAAAACCCGTCTTTGTTAGGCACTTTTGGATATTTGGAATATGAAAGATGTCATTGAAGTCATATTGACTTCTCTCTGTTTTGATCTTGCAGTCTTTACTCAAAGACAAAACTCCCATTGGCCCCAATGTAGGCTAATAAGTAGGGATGGCAGGAATTGGGCCAAAGTCTGTAAGTTTGGTATCCAAGGTGACTTATGTGAGTGGATCAAGTACTATCTTGTGTCAAAAGGAAGAGTAGCAGTTTGGTGTAATAAGATGCATGTAGCACTTTTGATACTCCATGTATCCAAAGGTGCTTTTCAAAGCCATGAGATTAATACTAAGTGGCCAGAACCCCTACTGGTGTAAACAAGTGAAGTTCCACTGACAGTACATTGATTGCATAGTCAGAAGAGGCATTTAGTATGCATGGAGGAAGCATGCTCGGATGGTTGAGGTACTAGGCTTAGAGTAGGAAATATAGGTTTGGTTCCCAGCTCTGCCATAGGCTACCTGTGCGACCTTGGGTTACGCAGTCTTTCTGGGCCTCAGTTCACTGTCTGTAAAACAGGAACAACAACACTTCCCTACCTAACAAGTGTGTTGTGTCAGTAAAGTCATTAGCATTTGTGACTTGCTCAGCTACTACCAAGATGGGTGCCATATCATTACCTAGAAACAGAGAAAAATATTCATTGCACCTTCCAGATATTATATTCTAGTTTGTTGAAGGGGTGAATATTGGCCATTGGTTAGCCACTTAAGATTAAATGAAAGGAAGAATACAAAAAATCAATAATTGTGTTCATTTTATCAGTGTCCCTGAAGAAATAATAAGCAATTAGATGATACAATGTGTGGGTGATTAAAAAATAAGGAGACCGTTAATGCAAATGTAAAGAGAGGAACACAATTCTGAATGACCTGAATAATATAGGAGTTTGCCCAGGTAAGTGACTTATGCAGTTCACCGAACAAAATGTAACATAATGTGGCTTGGGATAAGAGAATGAGATTTGGGTAAACTCAGATAGCTTGTGCAAGGATGGTTAAGTTGGTTTGGAACAGTACAAAAGAGATCTAAACAGATATTGCAGTGAACTTTAATTTGCCACACACAAAGAGTTTGGAAAGATGCTTTTCACTTCTCATTCAGGTGAAAATATGTCCCTTAGAGTTATGATGTTACACTAACTAATCTAAAGTTTACAGTCTCTTGGAAATCTGAATTTCTTCTCTTCTAGACCCACATCTAGCTCCTTCTCCCTTATAATTCCTTGCTGCTGCTTTATATTGACAGTGCCTTGTATGTCATATTTGTTAGATATGTTTGACAGCACATGTGATGCTGCCTGGTAAATGTACAAGAGTCACACTTAAAGAAGATAACATTTGCCAGCAATTACCACCAAAAAAAATTATATATTTTAGGGAATCAATATGTGATCTGATACCTCTTGCCAGTAACTGTTAGTAAACTCTGGCATTGTAATGGGGACCACTGTCTGTGATATTAAAATAATTTCTGCAGCTGAACATAAGATACAAGGAGGGTAGGCTGATAGTTTCCATCCCAAAACATTTAAAAATTATTGTTAACTGTGACCCAATCTAACAACCCCTGTAAGACATGTTTAACTTTAAGCACTGAGTAATCCCAGTGTGGAACTTAAATTGAAGTTAACCATGTGCTTTGTTTGATTGTTGCCTAGAAGAGTAACACTGTTAATACTATGGTACTGTATTAAAGAACCTTAAAAAAAAAAAAAAAAACTAACAAAGTGTGAAATAATACCAGCAGTCTTAATTTTCACTCTTCAATAAAACAGGGAAGAACAGTGTGGAAAAATACATTTAAGACACATGCACAGAAATTTTAGAAACAAATTATGACCCCGATTTTGAATTGGGATCCACTAATGTGAACTTCTACAGGACTGTGCACGATCACAGCGTCTTCACTGATGGATTCCAGAGCAGGACCAGGGCCCTGGTTTTGACACAGTAAGTTAATATGCTAGATACTCAACTAACAACAACTTATAACTAAAATTTGTATGTATGGCATCTTGGAAATATCACTGATTCCCTCAAACAGTCATGGAAGTACGGTTCTACATTTTAAAGTGTTTGATATTTTAAAGAGACCATTTGTTTTCTTATTGGACAAAGGACAAAAGGAGGTAGGGTTTCCCTGGCAGAGTTTATCCTTTCTGGCAAAGAATGACAGACAAAAATCAGTTTAGATTCAGAAAACTTCAAAGAGCCCATCAGAAACAGACAGCAGATCTTTCTCTATATTTTCATGCCAAAACCAGTTGCAATCTATGAGCTTTTCTCTTTGGCCATTTGGGACTTGTCCAGTCCTTTCCCATTTGCTTAAAGATCACTCTGTGCTTTTTCTCCATCCTTCCCCTGGTGTTGCTCTGGTCTTCTGCTATCACTTTTTGCCCTGCTGCTAAATCTGAGTCTCTCATATCTCCTCCTCCTTCATCACTCTCAGCCTATTCCTACTTTTCCTCCCTCTCATTATCTATCTGTCACAGGGGACCACTGGTGCAACCCAGTGTATTCCACTGCCTGTCCAGCTTGTGTGGTGTCACGGTCACAAACACACACCAGGTTGTTACCTTTTCACCAAGGTGTGTGTTTGTTCTTTTCTTACAAAGTAACAAGTGTAATGCAGGCATGCAGCAATGGGAGACTTCTATGCCACCTTCATTCTGCAGCCCAGGCTCACCTTCTGAGCTGAGCCTTGCTTCCTGTTCATCCCACTTACATCCGCCCAAATTGCCTCATTAGCCCAGTGATTGCTATCCAGGTGCTCAGTCCCCCAACACAGTGTATAATTGGCTTCAATTAAGCCTGTACTCTTCCCAGTGCTGCAGCAAACCGAGTGACCAGGGTGCTACTAGTTGTGCCCTGTCTCATACCTCCCTACTTATTTCTCCTGAGGCCGTTTCTTGCCTCTGGAAGAGGTCTTCTTTGCTGCCCATGCCCCATCCTCTTTGTGGGGCTGGGGTTCTACTAGGGGTTCCTGTTCCTTTTGCAGCTGGCCTTCCATGGACTACTGGTGATGGTCTCCTGCCTTCCACCAACAAAAAGGACACTTTGAGGGTGGAGGTTTTCCCCACATCTCCACCTCGGCCCATAGGTCATTGCACCAGTCACACCTCACTGATCTCTCCTCCAATTTACTTGGCTCATGGTTTATATCTACCTGCATGAATTGTCCCTCTAGAGCCCCATTCTCAGGATCCCTCTCTTCCCCTGACTTATCTTGGCCCTGGTTTGGGACTGTTGGGGTAGGTTCACAAGGCTTCCTTGTCGGGACCCCCCTCTCTCTTCAGCTTGTTCTCCATCCTGAGCCTTGCCCAGGACTTGTTCCTGCTGGAAGTTGGCTGAGCCTCCATCCACCTTCTCTAGGTGTCCCTGGTCTAGCATTCCCTGCTTCGTTTTCCCCTTCTCAACTTTTCCTCCTCCCCTCAAGTCCTCCAGTGTGTTTCGTCTTTCTAAGCTTGTCACATACTGGACCTGGAAGGATCGACACTCGTGAGCTTTTTGCACAGACCCACTGGTTGGGGTCCCTTCCCACCATCATTAACCCTTTTGACATAAAGGGAATGGGATCCAGTCTGTTCTTAACATTGCTGAGTAAGGCAAAGACTTTACTAGCCCTACTCACTGCCATCTACACTTTCCTTCTACTTCCAGTGGGATAACCGCCAAGGGATAAGGTCTCTTTTCCCCACATATACAATAAATAGTTATCATCAACCTCTCTTGTCGCCACTGCAGCCTAACCAAGGTATTCCGTATGAGGGAACACATTGCAGCTGAATTCATAACACCCCTTGTTGTTCTTCTGCCTACTTCAGCTGGAATTGTTCTTATCTCAGGTCCCCTTTTTAGGCCTGTCCACCCACAGAACTCCACAAACCCACAGTCCATGCAGGGGCAGTCTCTCTTTATGTGTTCTTGGCCCTTGTACTGGTAGCAGACTACTGCGCGGGCAGCTGGGGCATCATTGTTTGCCCTTTGCATCCCCTTCGCAGGCTTTGCTGTATGAGGTTCTTCAGCCTTCTTCCTCCCACCCTTGATTATAGGGGGTACGGAGCTCTTTCTGTGGAAAGTTTGCCTCCACAGACTCCTCTGTTAATTTTACCGCCACCTCTAATGATTCTGGCTGGTTCCTCCAAACTCAGACCCATGTAGTTGCAGGGAGGTGCTGTTTAAATTGCTCCAGAATAATGGAGTCCATTGGGGTCTCGATTGAGCTGTCTATCCAGCTGTAGGCAACCATCCAGTGGCCTAGTCTGATCATTTATATGCAAAGGCCCTGGGACATATCCCACTGTTCCAGCTGGCTGCCCTGAATTTTTGGCATTATTTATCAATATTTGGCGGTATTCAGACAGGCCGACCCTGTCTGAAATAGCAGTCTTCAGTGTATCATAGTCTTTGGCCTAGTGTATTTGCTCAGGGCCATATAGGCTACTTGAGCCTCACTGCCTAGATAAGGGGTTGGCCCAAGTGCCCATGCACCCTTGTTGTATTTGGGGCTAGTAGCCACCTGCTCAAAGGGTAGTAAAAAGGCATCGGGGTCATCCCCCGGGACTGTCTTACACAGTCCCAGGCCCACATTTCAATTTCCAGTCCCCTCACTGGAGCTCACCAAACTCTAAAGGAGCTGTTCCTCTACCTGGGCCTGCTCATTGATGAATGCTAGCATCGTTTGCTGGAGCTGCACCTGCCAACTCCTAAGTGCTTGCATCCCTGCCTGCTGGGTCTTCTGCATCTCCTGTTGTTGTTTCACTAACCAGCACAGCATCAGGTCCATGGTGCCTGGATCTCCTGCCTTTGCACAGGTCTCCCTCAAGGCTCCTTATCAGCTGAGGGAGTTATTAATCCTGGACCAACCCCCACGCATCACAGGGCGCCTCTGCCACTACTCAGCGTACTCCACTGCCTGGCCAGTTTGCATGGACTCATGGTCACAAACACACACCAGGTTGTTATCTTTCACCAATGTGTGTGTGTGTGTGTGTGTGTTCTTTTCTTCCAAATTAAGACCATGTAATGCAGGTTTACAGCAAGGAGAGGCGTCCATGCCACCTTCACTCCTCCGGCTAGGCTCACCTTCTGAGCTGCCCCTTGCTTCCTGTTCCTCCCACTTGTATCCTGATCCTTCCAAATACCTCATCAGCTCAGTGATGATCATCTAGGTGCTCACAACCCCTCAACAAAAAGTGTATTAATGCTTCAACTAAGCTTGTACTTTTCCCTGTGCTGCAGCAAACCCAGTGTCCAGGGTGCTGCTAATAGTACCCTGTCACACTATCTTATGCTTTTGTCACTATCAGAATTGTGCAAATAGTATTCCCTGGTAGGCTTTCTCCATTAGCTTGTCATATTGGATCAATCTGTGCCATGATTTCATGATCAGCTACTAAGCTCCTGCTTTATAAGGGGTTCTGCATGCAAAACTCCTGTGGCTACACCTGATGTTCTACGTGTGAAATATAGTTCCCTTCATGGAACCCTTTCTTACCTTCAAGACTTTTTGCACATTTTGCTTAGATAATCTGAATTTAAGCCTTATTTGCAGATATTGGAGCAGATGTAAGAGGATGCTCTTTTATTGACTTCAGTGGCTCATTGTATTGATAGTTAATATTGTTAGCTGAATACATCATGTACTATTTCCTTCATTTTCCAAAAGTAATAATGAGAAATGTAAGTGTAAATTTCCCTGTATTTGGGGGGTTTGGGATCTCCTCTAATCTCACGCTCTTTATCTTGTGCTCTGTTTGGAAGCATGCTTTAAAGCAGAATTCATCTGAGGGTCATGGCAGGGACTGCAATGACTGTTATAATTAAGGTTTAATGTAACGTTCATGATAAACCCCATTTTCAAATTGCTTTTAACTTTTGACAGACAAATTCCCTTTTGGGCTGAAATGTTCCATGCTTAGACTCAGCCCAGACATAACTGTTCCAGGGAAATTTCAGCAAAATTCATCATTTTTTTTTTTAATTCAATGGCTTGTTGTTATTTTAAACAACCATCTCCAAGTGCTCAGGTGAGAGTTTTGTACACAAATAACAGTAGCTGAATGTATTTTGTTTAACCATGGAATGTTTTTTGTAAATCTGAGTGAATTTAAGGAATAGGCAAGAATGCAGGATATTGGTTCAGTAATTTTGAAGCTCTGAGTATTGAAAGTTTTTTGCACATGAGCACTAAGTTTTTCTGTTGGACTTCTTTTTTTCCTCATAACTTTAAAGCTACTGAAGTGGTGTTCATCAATCATTGCTTGTTTTGTGGATTTCAGGTCAAAGCCATTATTATTGTAAGTGGACACAATCCCATGGAAATCTTGCTTATGCTAGTGGTGAATCTGTCTCCTAAGTGAAACTTGCAGTGAATAAGGTTCTCAAAACTGTATGTACTTAATTATAACTCACTCCACAGAAATATAAAAATTGCTAGTTTATATTATAATTGACATATGCTCTATTAATTGACAAATAATGTATGATGATACTGGCAGAGTGTAAGTTCCTCTTCTTATTGTAGTTTATTTGCATTAAAGTAGTTTTTAGAGGCTCCAACTGAGATTAGCCTCCATGGCACTAACTGCTGTACAAACTGATATAAATGCAGGGAACAACGCTAAGGTTTGTGCTTTCAACTTTAACTTTGCATTTCCTGCTAGTGAGTGCTTGATTTCCCAACCTTAATGTTGTGTTACACTAAATGTAGAAAGACGAGTGTTAACATATAGAAACATATGTTTATAATAGCTTGCAACAATATAACTGGTGATAATGAACACTTTCAAACGATATATGACTGTCCTTTGAACAAAGATCAGGAGGGCTTCCTGACAGTGATATGGATTAATCAGTGATGGAGAAGCAACTCGCTTTGGAGATTTAAATCTTAATTTGAACTTTAAGCCCTTTTGTGGCAGAGACCTTTTCTATATGTGGGCTAGAACAGTGGCCTGTAAGTGCTACTTGAATATACATAATAAATGGTAACAACAACTAGAAAATACACTATATGGAACACTCCTTCACTGGCAAAATGTTGACTAGGGACCATATTTTTAAAGATATTTACATGCCTAAGGATGCAGATAGGCACCTAGTGAGGTTTTCAAAAGTACCTGGAAGCCTGTTTGCATCTCTAGGCACCAAAATACCTTTACAGATCTAGCCCTAGATGACTTAATGGGTCCTTTACGTCTCTAACCTCTATGGGTCTATGAAAAATATTTTAGTGACATATACCAGAGACAGAAGCCTAAAATCTAGGTGGTGCACATTGCAATGAAAGCACACCATTTAACTGTGCACTCCGACAGAGGCAGCATCAACAAAAAAGGCTCCAGTAGTTTGGATGATTCACAAGAGGAGCAACTAGAATAAACAGTATTTTAAAGGAGTCCAAGAAATACTTGGCAGAGGAGGTAGTTTCATGAGGTAAACCTTCTAAAACTTAAAGGAGGAAATCGATCCAGCCTCCCCTCGTTTCCTACTCACAGAAAAGGCTCTGCATTACTGGCTTTGGATTTTTCAGAGTGTTTTACATAATTTTTTGTAATGGTTAGTTCTAAACCTGATACAAAAATTGGAAATAAAGTGCAGATTCATTTCCAGTCTTGCTTTGTTTTTTTTCCTCTTACTGTCTGACTGGGAAGCTGAAGGACCCGCATAAACCTGTTTTTTTTCTTGTACTGAAAACAAACAAAAAGAAAGTAACTAATTAGAATAAATACTACAGCAACATAAAATAGCAGACTTCCCTGGCCATTTCTCCATTCCAAAGTCCCACATACTCCAAATGATCCGGGGTCAACCCAAATATTATCTTTTGCATCCCTGCTGATCCCAAACGACGCAGAATGTTCTTGGATTTCAGCAAGATTTAATACTCATCTCCCAGCCCTTTGTAAGAGCTCCCTAAAGTCTAGAAATGCCTTCAGAAGTCAGTATAAAACAGTGTTTCCCAAACTTGGGACGCTGCTTGTTCAGGGAAAGCCCCTGGTGGGCCGGGCCGGTTTGTTTACCTGCCGTGTCCGCAGGTCCGGCCGATCGCGGCTCCCACTGGCCATGGTTCGCTGCTCCAGGCCAATGGGAGCTGCAGGAAGCGGCGGCCAGTACATCCCTCGGCCCGCACCACTTCCCGCAGCTCCCATTGGCCTGGAGCAGCGAACCGTGGCCAGTGGGAGCCGCGATCGGCCGGACCTGCGGATGTGGCAGGTAAACAAACCGGCCCGGCCCGCAAGGGGCTTTCCTTACGCAAGCGGCGTCCCAAGTTTGGGAAACGCTGGTATAAAAGATTGGAGACAACATGCTGCAGTGTTATGTTCAATACAAACCCCCAAGGTTGAAGGGGTATAAGTCTGGAGAATATGTCTCATGGTTTATGAAAATGTATTATATCCCTAAATCCCTTTAAATAGCCTCTTACCCCAGCGTGGAGAGAGAATTAGCGTACAGCTGCAGCCCTAAAAATACAGACTGGAAACACCAGGTTATTTTGCCTTGCAGCAGCATGTAAAATCCTAGAGAGAAGCTAGCTGCCAGCTTCAGTTTAGCAGCTTGAACTGAAGGCACCATATAACGCCAGAGAGAAAAAGCCAAACCATGAATGTTATATACACCAAGGAATTTCCTTAAGACCATAAGTTAACAAAGCAATGTGTGTATATATAACACACAGCCAGAGTGAGTGAGCAGTGAGGGAAGAAAGGGAAAAAAGACAGATGAACCATGAGATGGAGAAAAGGTACCAGACTGCAGTGACCTGGTTGGGACTGCTGGGAAGCCAGTGCTGCTAATCATAAAAGGATGTTTGAGCCCAGGAAGCCAGTACACTTGCATTCGCTCTTAGTACCTGGTAATGCATGCCTACTTACAAATGCAATTGCAGGAAAAAACCCATGGAGGCAGTGGGTAAAAGAAAATGTAAGAGACACGCAGTTAATGCAAACAGCAATGGGAAGCAGACCCATATCAGAGTTCGTTACTACATTTACCAAAAATAAATACATATTAGCTACAGCCAGCAAGCAAAGGCCTTTATCCTACAGATCCTTATGAATTCACTTTGAAGGGACTACTCACATGCTTAAATTTAAGCATATGCATAAATGTTTGCAGGATCAGGGCCAGAGTGATGGAGTAGCATGTACTGGGAACTGCAGGAGATTTTTGTCAAAAACCTAAGAATGTATTGCCAGACAGTGTGGGGTAGGTGAAAAGCAAGCAAGCAATAGTACTTCAGAAATGCATGGGAACACATCAGCAACCGACAGACTCAGATACCACGTTATGGGGCAGAGGACTCTCAGCCTACCAAAAGGTACAGCTAATTTCCAGCTTGCACCAGTGTAGCTAGTTAAACAGAAAAACATGCAAGGGACACAAAAGAAACAATCTCAGTAGGCAAAACTCTTCCTTCAGTTCCCCCCTCTCCCCCATGAAGTGCCAGTGAAGTCAATGAGATAGCACAGGGAGCTTCTGGCCTGAGGACTGGTGTTCTTAGACTGTCTCATCTACAAATTCCCATCTATCTATAACCAAGACCACTTTCTATATTTTTTCCTGTCAGAGAGATCCCAGAGGATGGTGTTGGGGCAATTGCACATTTGCCCCATAGGCGGTCTTGTGATGAGTTCTTTTCTGTCCCCACGCCTGCTCTACTCAAGAGGCCAGCTGGCGAGGCAGTGAGACAGTTTGGGCTACCAGGTCCATCCATATTTTCATGGCTAGCAGCTTTTGATTCCTTTGAATCACACCAGGACAGTGCAGTCAGTCTGCTTTCAGTCGCTCACCGACAGAGGGCCTTAAATGAGAACAAATGGGCTGAGAGGCTCCGTTCAGAAAAGACAGAAGAGATGCTAATGGGCTGAGGGGTGTCAGAGTCCATTATTGAGGAGATCCACACACTGGCCCTGATTAACTGGTAAGCTCTGGCAGGTTTGCATTGCTCTGTGACACACAGCAGCCATCACTCAGCTTAGCTGGCCAGGTAAGTCGGGTTTGCAGTTGGTCTATGTCACTGGAGCAGCACAAAGTATGTGGAGTATTCTGGTGAACCATGGATACCTTTGTTTTACTAAAGCAGGGGTCGGCAACGTTCGGCTCGCGGCTCGCGGGCCGGGCCAGTTTTATTTACCTGCTGACGCGGCAGGTTTGGCCGATCGCAGCCCCCACGGGCCGTGGTTCGCCGTCCCGGGCCAATGGGGGCGGCGAGAAGCCGCGGTCAGCACATCGCTCGCCCGCGCTGCTTCTCGCCGCTCCCATTGGCCCGGGACGGCGAATCGCAGCCAGTGGGGGCCGCGATCGGCCGAACCTGCCGCATCAGCAGGTAAATAAAACTGGCCCGGCCCGCCAGGGTGCTTACCCTGGCGAGCCGCGTGCCGAACGTTGCCGACCCCTGTACTAAAGGTTCCCCCTGGGGTGCCACCTGGAACTGGGGTATCACTAAGCCCACCTGGGCTCCCTTTACACAGTACTGCTGTGACAGGCCCTCAAGCCCCCTCCAGCACACATACAGGCAGCGACTCACCCAGCTGCAGCTACATACAGTCGCTGAGATCAGCTCTGCATGGGAAGGCTTCAGCTAAGGAACTGCTCAGCTACTCAAGTGCACACCCTGCTCTGGAGGGTAAACTCAAAATTATACCGTCTTGTGCTGCACAGAGATCTGTACAGCGTAAGCTCGTGAAATTTGCCCCCTCCCTCAACGGGGAGAGGAAATGTACAACAGCTTTTTGCCCCAGGTTATGACTCCCACACTCACTGGATTTAGACAAGGCAAAAATAAATCTATTAACTACAAAAGATAGATTTTAAGTGATTATAAGGGATAGCAACAGATCAAAGCAGGTTACCTAGCAAATAAACAAAAACACAATCTAAGCTTAATATACTAAAGAGATTGGATATGAGTAGCAAATTTGCATCCTAAATGATGATTTAAGCTGCTGCAGGCTCTTAAGGGGCAAACTGCACTTGCTTTCAGCTTAAAACCCCAGGTATTCCTTTCACAGGCTAGAAATCCCTCTAGCCTGGGTCCAGCACTTCCCCCCAGTTCAGTCTTTGTTCCTCAAGTCTTTCCAAGAGTCTGCTTTGGGTGGGGAGTCAGTGAAGAACCACGATGATGTCACTCCCCTGCCTTAAATAGCTTTTGCATAGGGCAGGAACCCTTTGTCTCCAAGCTTGGTTCCCACGCCCAGTTAGTGGAAAAACACTGGTATTCCAAGATGGAGTCCAGTACCAGGTGATCTGGTCACATGCCCCTGTAGAGTCATAGCAGCCATGACTTGGAGGCTATTTGTAGCATCCTCAGGAAGGCTCCCTGGTGGGAGATTAGCTTCTTCTAAGGCCTATTGTTTTCTCTAATGGCCCTTCCCAGCCAACCACCTAGGCTGAGTGCATTCTGGCTGGTGGGCGTTCCCCAGGTGTAAACATATTTGTACTGCAGATACACAGTCAATATTCCTAACTCCAGATACAAAAATGATACATGCATACAAATAAGATAATCAGATTCAGTAAATAATAACCTTTTCAATGATATCTCACATGCCTTATATTGCATGAAATACATCATAATTATACCATACTCGTATAATAATATTACTGTGAAGAATATGGGGTGTTGTGTCACACTGGGATTGTGCCTGGGTCTCTGGCTGCTCATGGACTGGACAACCGTGGACACCATTTTGTTTCCACGAATACCTCGCACTCTAGTGCTCCAGTGTGTGGGGTGGGTTTTCAAGGTCTCTATTATTACTAGCCAGGACACTGTATAGCTCCCCAAGTATAAATAGCATGGGTATTGTTTTGAGAGAAAAATGCATTCATAAATATGTATGAATCCTAACCCAAAATGAAAGTTCAAGTGTGAAAGTGCTTTGAGTCAGACATACTCTAGTCTGATTAAATGGGACCCTGCGCAGGTGTCTGGGCAAGGCTGGAGATGGTGATAAGCTAAGAAAAGCAGTAAATTGGGGGGGGGGTTGCAAATGGATCTTGAGGAGCTAGGAGAATATGTTAGACCTAATGTTACCTGTAAATTGGTTTGTTGGGACATTTGGGGGAAACTCTAAACGTAGGGATGATGCTCCCAAGAAGCTTTGGTCTCTGCCTTACAGGGGAGATATATGATTTATCCCCTCCCCTCCTTTCAGTTTATACCATGAGACCACCCCAGTTCTGCTGCCAAGGAAGCCTCCAGGCTATGAAAGCAGAGGTGCGGTTTGCCCCCAAGAGCGGAAGTGATGCAGACAGCCATACGTGGTCCCTCTGCACTGGGATAACGATCACCCTTAATTATTGCATGTTTATCAGTTTCTTCAGCCCCTGCATTGCTTTTGCTGCTTCTCTGTAAATTCCCTTCAGTTTGTTGTGGTGCAGAGTTGGAACAGTGTACTAGGTGTGGTCACAGCAAGGCCACAGAGAGCATAACTGTCATCTCCCTGCTGGGAGCAGCCTGTGTGCCCCAGGCTGGCAGTACCACTTAGTGGTGAGTGTCCAGGGCCGCTTGCCTAGCAGCTACAGTTCACGGTAGCATCACCCAACGGTGAGAGTCCAGGGCTGCTCTGCCTAGGGGCTATTGTCCCAATGGGGGGCGGGGGGAACCCGGGCCCACCCTACACCACCAGGTTTCAACCCAGGGTGCTACAAAGCAGTAGGCCATATACATAGCATACGGTCTGGTATCCTTACTCATGCTCCCTGGGTCACTTCCTACCCCTGTTTCCTGTACATCCATTGATGCCACGGCTCGGTCTTAGGGTCCCTCCTGGTTCCCTCCCCGTTTAGTCTCTGGAGCCCCTTCCCCTGGTGATAGCGAGTCGTCGCCCTTGGCTCCCATAGTTGATAGGCTTCCGGCAATTTGGCTAGTAGGCTTGGTCCCGGCAGCTTGGCGTCTCAGTGGCATCTCGGCAGGAGGCTGCTGCATCCAACTGCCCTCCTCGGTCAGCCCAGACTGAGCTGAGCTGCTCCCTTTTGAATGCTCCCACTACTGGAAGCATGCCCAGCAGAGATGAGGGGGCGTGGCTTCCTTCGTCCAGAGCAGCTCCTTAACCCTCGCCTCACCAGTGTGGGGTTGATACACCCCGTCACACTCCATGCTCTGTGACAGGTTGTGTGTCTGCACAATGAGCCCAGATTGCGCTGGCCTCTTTTGTAGCCATATCACGTTGCCAGTTCATGTCTAACCTGCACTCTGCTATCTTTGCTAAGCCCCTTTCAGCATTGCTGCTTCCCAGATATCTCCCTCGCATGGTGTCCGATTGCCTTCACTTTCACTTTTCCAAACAACATTTCTGTTTTGTTGTTTTCAGCCCACAGTTCTGATTGGTCAAGAGCCCTGAGTCTACTCTCACACTATTGCTAATGCCATTGGCCTCAGTGGAGTTTCTCCATGTTTATGCTGGTGTGAGAACCGAATCAAGTCTTTGTCCTCACTGGTGTTTGCAAACTTTCCAAGTGTACTATCACTTACTCCCTCTTCCAGAACTGGGTAAAGCTATTAAAGGAGACTGGTCCTAACAGTGAACCCACCCAAGGCAGACACCTCCTCTGAGTAATATATTATTTTATTTTTTATCATTATCATTCTCGTAAATCAATCAGTTATTAGTCAGTTTTCAGTCCAGATGCCACTGTTTCTATCTGAGCCAATGTGAATTCATTTTTCACTAAGGATTTTATGAGGTGCTGTTATCTAAAGTCAAATTAGATTACATCCATTCATGGATTACTCATATGTGGAAGTGTTTGCAATATCAGGGGCTCATGTTTGTCTTGCTTTTCATAGTCCCATGCTTCCTATTATTCATTTTTCCATTATCTCACCAGATGTTTGTTGATTTTTTTTTACCTCTTCCATTATTTTACCCAGACCTTCATGCATGCATAGTGATCAGTCGGTGCAAATCCATTTGCAGGAGAGGGGCCCTAGTGTGCTAGGCACTGTGAGCCATACGGAGGAAGGAACACAGTGCTTATCCTAGGGAATTTATAGTCTAAGGACCTGATCCTGCAATGCTGCCTGTGGAAGCAGACCGCACTGCCTGTGTAGAGCTCCATTGAAGTCAATGGAGCTGCATGCAGGTGCCAGGCTCTGCATATGTATTGCAAAGTTGGAGCCTAAAATGGACCCATTCTTCTTTCCTTTCCTGAAAATCAGTATGACATTTGCTTATTCCAGTACCTCTCCAACTACCCATGATTTTTCAGAAATAATTGTCAGTGGTCCAGCAAACTCAATAGATGGTGGTTCCCTTTGTGTATCATCCGGACCAACTGATTCATACATGTTCACATTGTTCTGGTATTCCCTTACCAGTTCTTTAACAATAGTTATTTTTTCAGGGTCTTCCTTCTTTACCAGTTGTTAACACTTCTTATCTCTATTTGCCCTGTTGATGGCAAATGCAAACATTTCTTTGCCATATGCTCATAGCTTGAAGAAAGTTATTAAGCCTTGTGGTTGAAAACTAAGAAATGGCAATTATGTATCACTGATAACAAGCTTCTTTTGTAGGTTAAAAAGATTTTGATTTACCTGCATTTGTTCGAATGAGTCTGTCCTGGAGCTTTTGTTTTTGTGGAGGATTTGGGTCAGGTTTCTGAAGGAGATTTTTTTAAATGAGCGCTTCTGTTGAAATGACACAAATTCCTACATTAAGAGGTGAAAACATTAGAAAGAATGTATTTATCAGACATCGTCTCTTCATTAAAACACTGTTAACATTTTGTGCCGATATTTTGCAACGCCTCTTATACAATATCATGCCTCATGAATTAATCCATTCTCTTGCTATGATTGCCACATTATTATTCTGGAGGGGATCTGATCCTGCAAATACTTACTATCACTTTGGTGCATACTATGAAGCCCTGTGCTCAGCAGTGCTTGTAAGGATTTCGAAAGCCAAGACAATAAATATTTTAGGGACAATATATTGTGAGGAGTTCCTGATCCATGATTGGGGCTCTTAGGCACAACAGTAATGCAAATAAATAGTAATAATAATAATATGATGGGTAGGAAGACCCCAAACTAGATGGATGGATGTTATACAATAGGATCTGATTTGCTGTGGATTTTCCAAGGAACTTTTTCAAGACAGACTGGAATGGAGAAGGAACCAACCCCTCAAAGAGCCAACCCCATATAGATGGGACTAAGGCTAGAAGAAGATGGTGATGACGAGAGGTCAGTCTCTTTAGAGAGATGAACCACTGTGCCATTGCTCAACTTACATCTCATCTTCCAGAGTGGCAATACCCTTAGAAGTATTGAAAGAGTTGGTTCAATTGGAAGTTAGTTTCTACGACAGTTGCAGCTAGATGATGATTATTGTTGTTAGTTACCTGTCACGCACCAACAATAGGGTTGGCCTTGTACATGACATAAATATCAATATAATCTCTGCCCCAAAGTTTATAGTCTGGAAGACCAACATAATGAGATGGTCGCCATCTTGTCCAACACACCGAGAATTGAACTGGGGATCTCCAGAGCTAAAAAGCATAATTTGTTACAGCTTGAGCTAACGTGCCCCTGGCTCTGTATACTCTCTGTAAAGGCACAGAGGAGGACCTGTAACACACACTCACCAGTGGTTTACAGTAGGAAAATGAGAGACACTGGGGATTAAAATGGTAAAAGGAGACATACAGGCCCACTTTTGAACTCCATAGAGATGCATGAGGTCTAATTCAGCATAGTATTTGGACCCCAGCATGAATTATATACGTTTAGTGTTCCCTGATGTTCTTAACTCCAAACATATATCTTCGTAACCATGCCCTCTTCTCTATATATTTGCCTTTGCCTAGTCCTTTGCACAAGATGAGTCAGTGTAATATGCTGTTTCTTCACAGCTGCTGTAGAAAATGAAATAGTAAACTGATGTAAAACATGTTTTTGATCAGCTACTATGGTAGCAGCATGGTGAAAACCAAGCTCTCTTGCATACTATGTATGTCATTTCTATTTTAAAGGGAAAATAATTATAATATTTAATATTAACATGCATGGAAAAACAACAAATTAGATTGAGTTAAGGCTGTATGAAGTCAGGTTGCATAAATGTAACATAACATGTATTTTATGTAGGAAAATATAAATATATTAATGTTTTTAGAGGGCAGGAGGACTGCAAATTAAGATCCCAATCTTAAACCATTAAGCATATGCTTAATTTTACCACTCGAGTTTACCGTGAGGCTAAGAAGGAATCATTGGATCTAAGCTAAACGTAATCACACTTCACTCTACAATTTCATTGTTATTCAGTTAGAGTTTATAATTTTCCCTCCAGGTTGGGTTCATGTTGGGGCAATTCACTTTACTTGCAAATAAACAAGAGTAACTGGGCTTTATGGGGAGACTTTAATTTGGGAGGCAAAATCCATTCTGCAACCCCCGCCCCCTCCCCAGGCTAGAACGCAAGACTACAATACATGGCTCCTCCCTCCCCTGGAGTCACTACTCCAACCTTTGGGATGGAATAACAGCTGCAGGCCATCCACACCATCCACACTGGACACTAGGACCATGAGAGCCATGTCATTGTGAATCCTGTGGCCCCTCCCCCAGCCTGTCTTCAACACAAGTCTGTACGGGGCAGTGCAAAGACTTTCTCCATAACATCCAAGGGCTGAAGAAGCCACCCCTTTACCTGGCCACTCGACTGACTCCGCACAGCTCCATCTGGTGCAGAGTGCCTTTGTCTCCAGAGTGAATTTCACCCTTGGCTACTAACACCTTTATTCGTTAAAGGTATTACACAAATTAGTAAATAGGAGTATAAAGAATGTGACCCAAGTGACTGAACTGTGAAACTAACAATAGCCCAGATCTTGCAAACAGCTACATTGGTGTGGACATTTGCACCTGTGCTTTTAAATCAGTAGGCTCTACACCGGCCCTTGCAAAACACTGATACCCATCGTATGTCTGTTAGGTGTCTGTCCACTCCTGTTGGAATGACAAATATACCCCTGGAATACACTGTAGTGTTGAAGTAGAATTGATATCAAAACAGTATTGCATTGCAAGGCACTAAAAATGTTGTAATTCATTGTCATCTTATTGGATCAGAGCTTGTCAAGCCAATTTGTGGTAGACTCATTAGCGAAATGCACAGGCCTCGGCCCACTATCAGATCTGGTCAAAGGGCAGTGCTCAGTGATGTGAGACAATGACTGCCTTTGGCCATAGACGCACGTGGGATCTTCTTGTTGGCCCCACTTGTGAAGACTGCCTGCACACTGACCCTGGCCCATTCAAAATCAGTTCAGAAGGGCCCATGAGCACTATGGCACATCAAAACCTGGGACACGCATAGTTGGGTCAGTTATAAGAGACTGGTTTCTGACATCAGCTGCGGACCATTCTTCTTGCCACATCGATGTCACTGAGAAATCTGGGTAGGGCGAGTAGGCCCACAATGGGTGCCTCGATGATAGGCGTGTTTTGGGGTGATAGAAGAGGTCTGTGTATAGTGGTAGGCTTGGGTTTGGCCTGAACTTCTCAGCCATTCTGGCTGTAGCATCCTCATGGGGGATGTGTGGGGGAGTGATGTTGCTTGACATGGGGAGCCACAGGACTAGTGTGGGTTGAATTGTCCCAGTTTTGATGCTCATGGTTGAATATAGTTGTCTGTCAACTAACTTGATGTGAGAAGAATGGAGCCAGAACGGAGTACTGTATTCTGCTGCAGAGTAACAGAAGGCTAAACTGGATAATTGGAGAGCTTGAGCAATTACTTCCCAAGAAGTGCTGGCCAATTTGCCTAGAAGGTTGTTATGAAACCTCACCTTAGCTGCAGTTTTCCTCAGGTGCTTAAACATGTAAGAGATCTATCTAGGGGTTGCTCTGTGTTAAACTGGGTGGGATTTGTGTTTCAAGCGATGTCCGTTGAGAAAGATATCCAGTTCTTGGGCTGCTCTGGAGTTGTAAAGGTGGAACACACTCAAAACTGTCTTGGTTATACTTGGTTGTAAATGCCACTGACTACAGAATTCAGCCATCTTAATCAAGTCAGCGTTTAAGGCATCTTCAAGTTCTGGGAGTGATGGTGCTTGGTCACCTAAGGCAAATGCCATCTGTGTAAGTGAACTTGCAGGACTCGGTAAGCAGAAGGTTGTTTGTGTACAGGCTGAAAGGGGTCAGTGGCAGCACAGAGCCTTGAGGTAGACCATTGGTTTGTCTTTTCCACACACTAACTCTGTCTCCTGTGCGCACTCAGAAATGTCTGCTGCGGAGAAGGTCAATGACTACCCATGCTAGGAGTGCTCTTGACAATTTGACTAAGAGCCCCATGTGCCAAACTGTCATATGCTGCTGTCGGGTCCAGAAATATGGCTCCCATCTTCAGGTTTTTTTGAAAACCATTTTCGATTAATGTTGTCAAAGCTAACACTTGATCTTAGGTGCTCCAACCTCTCAGAAAGTCTGCTTGCCCGACGCTGAGTATTGAATCCACCTCTAGGGAGATGCACTGAAGAATGAAACGCTCCATTATCGTGGGTCTTTCTTGTAATCAGTGCTTTTGAGGGACAGAAATTGTATGTTCTTTTTCAAGGTAGGAGCATTTTCTTCAACTGCAAGCAGTTAAAAAGAGTGTTTCAGTAATCCCAGCAGCATTCTCTATAGCTATACGGCGTGCACTAAAGATCCAGGCAAGTGAGGGGTGAGCAGGCATATTTTGTGTTACACCTTCCTTAAGGAATAAAATTAAGTGTGTGACCAAAGCCCCAAATAGCATCTGATACAACAAGAGTGTCAATCTGGGAGCCACACTGGCTGGAGCCTTGGGGCTGCATTTAATTTGCAGAAAATGGAGCAGATTGCACCGTCCCTTGTCTTTAGTATGTTCATGTCCATTCACAACTAAGTGGAGCATCGCATTAGAATCATAGAGCCATAGGGTTAGAAGGGACCCGAGGGTCATCTAGTTCAACTCCCTGCTAAGATACAGGATTTGTTGTGTCCAAACCAACCAACCAACTATCTAGCCTCCTTTTGAAAACCTCCAGTGAAGGAGCATCCACAGCCTTCCTAGGCAGTCTGTTCCATTGTCCAGCTGTTCTTACAGTTAGGAAGTTTTTCCTGAGATTTAATCTAAATCTGCTATGCTGTAGTTTGAACCTATTTTCCCTTGTCCTGCCTGACAAGAGAGAACAATTTTTCTCCATCTTTTTTTATGACAGCCTTTCAAGTATTTGAAGACTTGCTACCATGTCCCCTCTTACTCGCCTTTTTTCCCAACTAAACATCTCCAGTTCCTTCAGCCTTTGCTCATATGGCTTGCATTTCATCCCTTTGATCATCTCTGTCGCTCACCTCTGGATCCTTTCCAGTTTCTCTGCATTCTTTCTGATACAGCGGTGATCAGAATTGGACGCAGCACTCCAACTGAGGCCTAACGAGGGCAAATAGAGCCGTACTATCGCTTCCCGTGACTTGCATGTTACACCTCTGTTAATGCAACCTAAAATTGCATTTGCTTTTTTTGCAACAGCATCACATTGTTGACTCATGTTGAGGTTGTGATCCACCACAACTCCCAGATCCTTTTCAGCAGTGCTTTCAGTAGCAAGCCAGTTATCTCCCATTCTGTATTTGTGCATTTGGTTTTTCTACCTTTTATTTGTCTTTGTTGAATTTCATTTTGTTGTTGTTGATAGCCCAGTTCTCCAATTTATGCAGATCCTTTTGAATTTTAGCTCTATCCTCCAAAGTGTTTGCAACCCCCCTCCCAGCTTTGTGTCATCTGCAGATTTGATCAGTATGCTCTCTATTCCTACATCCAGGTAATTAATAAAGATGTTAAATAACACCGGACCCAGAACACATCCCTGTGGAACCCCACTTGAGACCTCCTTCCAATCTGACATCATTCCATTAATAGTCACTCTTTGTTTGGAGTTGTTTAACCAATTATGTATCCATTTAATGATAGTTCTACCAAGCCTGCATTTCCCCAACTTACCTTTGAGAATGTCATGTGGGACTGTCAAAAGCCTTGTTAAAGTCCAGGTATATTATGTCCACCATATTCCCCCTATCCACCAAACCAGTTACCTTGTCAAAGAAGGAAATCAAGCTGGTTTGGCATGGTTGGTTCTTAGTAAATGCATGATCACCCCTTCATCCTCCAGGTATTTGCAAATTAAATGTTTTATACATTGCTCTAGTAGCTTCCCAGGTATCAAAGTCAGGCTGACTGGTCTGTAGTTCCTCGGCTCCTCCTTTTCCAAAGATGGGCACTACGTTAGCCCTTTTCCAGCGTTCTGGGATCTCTCCTGTCATCCATGAGTTTGCAAATATTATTGCCAATGGCTCTGAAATATCTTCAGCTAATTCCTTCAGCACCTGGGGTGAGTAGCACCAAGCCTTGCTGACTTGAATTCATTCAAATTAGTCAGGAGATCTCTGGCTTGTTCTTTACTTATCCTGATCTGCATCCCTTCCCCTTTATTGTCTATGGTAACTTCGCTAGTCATCCGGTCACATGTTATTTTTTGTGAGAAGACTGAAGCAAAGTAGGCATTGAGCATCTCTGCCTTCCTATCATCTTCTGTTACCAGCTCACCTTCTCCATTGAGCAGTGGACTTGCACCATCCTTGATCTTTCTTTTTTGTCTGACATATTTGTAGAACCCCTTCCTGTTGTCTCTAACCTTTCTTGCCAGCTGTAACTTATTCTTTGCCTTAGCTTTCCTGATTCTATCCCTGCACGTTCGCACTATTCCCATGTAAACTTCCTCCTTCCATTTCCTGTATGTATCTCTTTTGGTTTTTAGATAGCTAAAAAGCTTCTAGTGCAGCCATATTGTTCTCCTGTGGCTCTTCTTATCTTTCCTCTGCGTCAGAATAGCTTGATGTTGAGCCTCTAATATTACATCTTTTAGGATCTGCCAGCTCCATTCGGCATTCTGGTACCTGCAGTCTCCCCAGGTCCCATTGCCTTCTCAAATAGGGCTGGTTCCGGGCCATATAATATACAAGGCTTTGTGTATTCTGCGGTAAGCTGAACTGAAACTCTGCAGCAAGACTCCCGACATCGGCTGTGGCAGATTGGAAATGGTGCGGCAGGCCCATATTAAAAAATGGAGGGATTTTTTAAAATGAATTAAATCTGAAAATGATTAGTAAAAGTCAGTCCGCAGATCGCAGCACAGAACCTGTTTACACTCCGTTCACGTTTTCGAGGTTATCCTCACAACTGTAAGGGCTAGCAACATTTTTTTTGTTTTTGGGTTTTTTTTTTTTAATGAAAGCTTGGATTCTGGAGCACAGGGGTGTGGAACGCATGAGGCTCTGGTTAAAGAATTTGGTTGGATGTGTTTGGGCAAAGGTCCACCCTCTAAGCACTCTTCATGTAGATGAAAGGGTTATGATTGAGCGGACAACCCCAAATATTTGATTCAGCCTGATTTGACATTTCCCACTTTATCCCTGCCCCCGCAGTAAAGTAATAAAATCACAGTTTCAACACTGTAAAACCCAACAATAACAAACCCAGTATTGTGAATGAGCATGTCATGCCTTCAGGCCACCCTTCCCGACAGCTATGGGCAGACAGGATGTAGAACGTGGCAGAATTTTTGATCTCTAAGCATAGCAGAGAGCAGGACTTTTGTCAGTTTTAATCTCCCATTGGCTCATGAGAATGAAGCTAGCAGGAGAGAATGGAGGTAGTTGTGCTCAGGCAGCTCCTAAAATTTCTCATTTGTTGTTGTTTCAACAACTTTGAACCAATTGAATTGGTTTTTATTTTCTGTGTGGGCCAGTACCAAGTTCGTTAATCCTTTACTCAGGATTCACAAACATTTATATCTTAGGGGTAAGACCACAAACCAGGATGGCCAAATTTTGCCCAGTCAAGAACCCTCCTGTTTTGGCAACATAGAATACCAGGGTTGGAAGGGACATCAGGAGGTCATCTAGTCCAACCCCCTGTTCAAAGCAGGACCAATCCCCAGACAGATTTTTGTCCCAAATCCCTAAATGGCCCCCTCAAGGATTCAACTCACAACCCTGGGTTTAGCAGGCCAATGCTCAAACCACTGAACATGTAAAGTTTGGTTTGCTTGGGTCGATATAACCTGCAGGCAATGTGTCTGCATCTAAGAAGCGATTCAGTCAGACAGAGAAATTCAGGCACAACAAACTCTACTCTGCTTACTTGTTGTTTTAACCAACCTGCAAAGTTGGCAATAAGATTTCTCTAAAATCAACTCCTATACGTTCAAAGAAACAGACCTAGCAATCGCGCCACCTGGTGGCTAACAGTAATATTGCAAAAACATCATTGAGAACTTGCTGGGGATACACTTTGTTAGCAGAAAATGGAGCAATTTGCAGCTGCCTTTACGTGACCATCTGGATCAACGTAGTAATTTGCTGGGTCCTGATCCAGCAAAAAAATTAAGCATATGCATAATTTTAAGCACATAAATAGTCTTGTTGGCTTTGAAGTTACATATGTGCTTAAGTCGTTTGTTGGATCAGAGTCATAAGCCCCTGGGTCCAAGCTTCATATTGAAGACTAAGGCAACCCAGCCATAAATAAGTTTTAACTTTTGGGTTTTTTGTAAATATGATGCTAACTAGAGACGTATTCAACTGCAGGACTGCTGCTCCTGCTTAGCAAGGCCATGCCCGCCTGGATTATTTGGGTTTCCTTTAACCCTTCATTGTCTTCTTTAAATCTTGTCGTGGTCCTGAGCATGCACAGAAGCAAAGGAAGGATTGATGCCTTTATATTGTCATTTCTTGCTGTCTGTACAGTAGCCTTCAGTCTCTTCCAGCAGCAGAGATGCCACTGCTCTTTTTTCATCTTTTTTTTTTTTTTGCTGATTCTACTTTCACGTGCCTAGAGTCATTTTTTTTCCACCTTTAGAGCAGAGCAATTATTTTTTATTGTTAGATTCTGTTTCTAGTCCCACCCTTTTGTGAAGTTTTTTTTTTTTAAATTGGTGAAAAATGTGCATGTGTCAGCATCGCCCACTTGTAGTTTTAGGGTATGATCTACAGCAGAGGAAGAATTAGTCTGTGATTAAAGTGACATGCAGTCTTGAAAATCACGGGCCAAATTCTGCAGTTCTTAGGCAATTTCTATGGAAGTTTGGCTTGATTTAAATACCACAGAATTAGGATAATAGAAACTAGCGATGGAAAACATTTGTTGGACCAAAGTTTCAAATAATGGAGATGGAGGTCTGCATGCAAAGTATGCTGCATACAAATTATATCCATGCAGAACTGGTATTTGCATGATTACTTAGACTTGCCCTCCATAGCACAAGATGCAAGGAAGGCGACATTTGGTGAAGCTGTAGTGGTGATTGCATTTCACTAAAGCAATATGTTCATGATTTGTGAAGTACTTTGGGATCCTCTGGGAAGAAAGGCATGGTATTAGACATTAGGGGGGGGACGGATAGCTCAGTGGTTTGAACATTGGCCTGCTAAACCCAAGGTTGTGAGCTCAATCCTTGAGGGGGCTATTTAGGGATCTGGAGCAAAGATCTGTCTGGGGATTGGTCCTGCTTTGAGCAAGGGGTTGGACTAGATGACCTTCTGAGGTCCCTTCTAACCCTGATATTCTATGTCAGGGGTCAGCAACCTATGGCACGCAAGCCAATTTTTAATGGCACACTGCTGCCTGCCGGGGTCCCGGCCGCCGGCCCCGCTCAGCCGGCAGCTGGGACCCTGGCAGGCAGCAGTGTGCCATTAAAAATCCTGCCCGGCCCAGCCTGCTCTTCTCCGACCCCCGCCCATTGCTCTTTCCTGCGGGGGCAGGGGGCAGAAGCTTGGTCGTGCCGGCTGCTGCTACAGGGCAGCCTCCACCGGCAGCCAAGCTCCCCCCTCCCCCGCTTCTTCCCCCAACATGCTGGGTTCCTGCCCCTCCTCCTCTCCCTCCCTGCGGCTGAACAGCTGATGGCCTGGGAGAGGGAGAAGCGGAGCTAGAACCGCAGCCACAGTGTGCTCACTGCTCTGGAGAAGAGACAGGGACGGGGCCTTGGGGAAGGAGGGTGGAATCAGGGCATATCCCCTCCAGCCCCCTGCCATGAGCCACTCAGGGCAGGGGGCTGGGAGCATCCCCACGACTCCAGCCCACACCCCCCAGCCCCCTGCCCTGACCCCTGCACCCTCCCCCCATGACCCACACCCTGACTCTGGCACCCCCCACACATACCCAGCTCCCCCACACTCCATGCCCTGACTCCTGCACCCCCCTCACATGCCCCCAGCCCTCTGCCCTGA
>NW_020664418.1:34545188-34611916 GCF_002925995.2 Terrapene triunguis | reverse complement strand
ATTCCCACCTGCACCCCTCACACCAAATGGGAGCTGCCCAGGTAAGCGCTCCACACCCAAACTTCCTGCCCCAACCCTGAGCCCCCTCCCTCATTCTAGCTCCTGGCCAGACCCTACACCCCAACTCCCAACCTACTCCTTCACCCCCAGCCCTGTGCTCAGTGCACTCCCACCCTCAGTTCAGTGCAGAGAGAGAGGAAGAGAATGGGCTAAAACCAGGGAGAAGGTAGGTACCCACTCTATGTGGGCAGGGCCGGGACCCCAGACTGGCAGCGGGCTGAACGGGGCCAGCAGCTGGGACCCTGGCTGGCAGGAGCCGGCAGACGGAACCCCAGACTGGCAGCGGGCTGAGCGGCAGCAGGCTGAGTCAGTCTGGGGTCCCCCGGCCGCTGGTCCCGCTCAGCCTGCTTCCAGTCTGGGGTTTTGGCTCCCAGCCACGTGCCAGCCGGGGTCCCGGCTGCAGGCCCCGCTCAGCCCGCTGCCGGCCTAGGTGAATGGAACCCCAGGCTGGCAGTGGGCTGAGCGGGCCGGCGGCATAAGATTAGCATTTTAATTTAATTTTAAATGAAGCTTCTTAAACATTTTGAAAACCTTGTTTACTTTACATACGACAATAGTTTAGTTATATTATATATAGACTTATAGAGAGAGACCTTCTTAAAAACATTAAAATGTATTACTGGCACGCGAAACCTTAAATTAAAGTGAATAAATGAAGACTTAGCACACCACTTCTGAAAGGTTGCCGACCCCTGTTCTATGTGTTGAATGATGTATTATTTTAAATAATTGCTGAAAAAAGGATTTATTCATTCTGGTGGCTCCCAATAGCTTACACTACTCTATTTAAAAAAACATGTATTTTGCTTTTTTAGCTGAAATGTGTAAGTCGATGGAGATAAAAACGGCAGCATGGGGGAAAGCGAGTGATCTGTTCCACCAATAGATTCTGAAGAAGGTTGCTTTTAGCCATTCTTTCTGTTAATTAGCTAATTGCAAAATATCAAGATGCTTTGTCTTTGTTGGTAATAATGAGCAACTTTAACCAGTTTGCAGTTTGACTTGATTGCTGTGCTCTGACTCCAGAAATTTCAGTGGGAGATTCGGATCTCTGCAGTGCTTCTGTGTGCTTTTGCCAGTCAAAGGCACTTACTGCATATCATAACAGTCAGTGGTTACTGCTCTGCAATTTAAATTCCCTCTTCTTGTGGTTTCTATGTCCACATATGTATCTATGCACAGTCAAGTTAACCTTTCCTGTTTGTTTCATGTTCTCTTGATAGCAAAATATGTTTGCAATATAGAATACCTTGTCAAACATAATGGGTCAGCTTCTGCTCTGATGGCACCAAGCAGCCAGAAAACCATCTCAACTGATTGCTTCCCCCTACATGGGGTGATTGCCACACAGCCAAGAGCCAGAACAGTGGCTGCATACCATGCTACCTACCAGCACAGGGGGCCTTCCTAAGGGAAAGAGGATGTGGCTGGGATGACCGTGTGCTGCGACTGCCTGTATAGCCCCTCGGTGGCCTGGTGTAAGTTAGTGGAGCTTTAGGAAATGTTCCGTTATTCCAAATGTAGGGCCAAATGTTTTCTCCCTCGTGTGGCTGTGCAGGGGCTGCTGATAGTAACAGCCCCTATGCTCCAGGGACCATAGGGCCTGCTGGGAAGCTGAACACCCAAACAGGGGGGCAGGGAGGAAGAGGCAGGGTCATGGCCTCACTGCCTGCCCCCCAACTCTGCACTAGCCTGCACAGTGGGGCCATCACGCGCAAGGGAACAATCTCATCCATCGTAGTGAATGGAGCAGACTGCATCTCCCCCATGTGCAAGAAGCAGCACTATGAAGGTTTGGGCTTCTCTGAAGCACAGTCTCACCAGTGCTTCTCCTAGGAATGTGCAGCTCGGCACTACCCCCAGACAGGGCTGTGGTTTAAACACCACAGTGTAGCCCAGAGAGTTAGTACCTCACTCTCCAAACAGTCTCCTTGGTTCCAGTGGAGCTACTTGTGGGTTAAGTGCTGCAGAATCCAGCCTTCAGGAATCAGTTGGGAATACTACGCAAGGAGCGAGCTACTGTGGAACACCACTAAGAGCCGCAAGACCGGGCTCTTATTGAGGTTGTTTACAAACTAAAAGGATTTGTGTATGAAAAATTACGACAAAATTGTCCTTTATGTGTGTCAGAAACATACAGCTAAGGGTAGCATAAAATCCCTCTTGAGCAGCTGTACTGAATCTTTACCTGCAAGGGGTTAAGAAGTTCAAATAACCTGTTTGGCACATGACCAAAAGGACCAATAAGGAAAGAAGATACTTTCAAATCTGGGGGGGAGTTTTGTTTGTGCTCTCTTTGTTGTTCCCTTTCCGGGCCGAGAGAGAGACCAGGCAGATAAAACATCTCCTGAAAACATACCTGAAATGATGAATCTAAGATTACAAAAATTGTAAGTAAGGCAAGGAAATGCATTAGATTATCTTTTGTTTTAGTTTATGAATTTTCCCTCTGCTAAGAGGTAGTTTTATTCCTGTTTTTTGTAACTGTGAAACTGAGTCCAGAGGGGAGTCCTCTGTGTTTTAAATCTTTTTATTACCCTGTAAAGTTACCTTCCATCCTGATTTTGCAGGTGTGATTCTTTTACTTTTTTCTTTATAATAAAATAAAGTTCTTCTTTTAAGAACCTGATTGATTTTCAGTGTCCTAAAAGCCAAAGGGTTTGGTCTGTGCTCACATTGTAACCAATTGGTTGGTATATTATTCTCAAGCCTCCCCAGGAAAGGGGTGTCAAGGAGCTTGGGGAGATATTTTGGGGGAATAGGGACTCCAAGTGACCCTTTCCTGCATTTTTGTCTAAATCACTTGGTGGTGGCAGCAATACCATCCAAGGACAAGGAAAGGAATTTGTGCCTTGGGGAAGTTTTTAACCTAAGCTAGTAGAAATAAGCTCAGGGGGTCTTTCATGCGGGTCCCCACATCTGTACCCCAGAGTTCAGAGTGGGGAGGGAACCCTGACAATGTGTTTTTGCAGTTTCAAGACAACTGCACCTGTGTTCCTCCTCCATGGCCCACCAAGGGCACTTGATTTAGCCTTCCAGCTCCCAGCAGTCACCTCTCCTCTGGGTGGAGACTCACGTTTCACTCCCTCCTGGCCAGGGATTTTAAGGCTGCACAGCTCCTTGCTCGACACTGTGATATCCCCAGCAAGCCAGGCTGCCTAAACAGGCCAATGCCCGCACTTTGCTTTCACTCTGAAGGTGATGACCAGTGTATTGCCAACAGCTGTAAGTTACCACCCAGCTCCTTTTAAGCAAGCACATCGATTCTTAAGATGAAAGCACTTTAGAGAAAACATTAAAACAAGAAAAGCACCTATACGCATGCTAAAAGGCTTACCCCAGAGGTCATCCCAACTCCATCCTATAACTCTGGTAGGTTTTAGTCCTTCAAACCCCACAACAAGGTTTTTCCCTTGGTTACAAGTTCATCCATCTTTGCTTCGGAACCAAGGCTGGGCAGATCAGCCATTTCTTCATACAGCTCGGGCCTCTGCTCTTGGCCTTCTGTAACAGGTAATCAGCAGACAATGACCCTTTCTTGAGGGCATAGTGTCAAATGACTCGGTTTTTGCATTAACTTCTCCCTATGGATTTCCCAGGAAATCCACTTAACACTTATTGTCCCAAAAATCCATACTGGTCTGACACAGTCTCAGTATTATCTAGACAGTATAGTCTGTCCCATCTGCCCCCACAGAAGTTACATACAATCCCAGCCCACAATAATACATAAACTGAAGACAATAAGGTCTTTCAAGGAGATTGCAGGAAATGGTCTGATCTGTTGCTCATGTTTGTTGACCTTAGCAACATGCTTTACTAAAACCCCTGCACCACTAGTGATGTGGGGAGTGCATGTTCCACTTGCAGACCTGCACCTCAAAGATTGCATTTAGTTACCACAAGCCCCGTAAAAGGGCTCCAAAGCTGGGCCATTTGGCTAGCAAACAAATGCTGGGAGGGGCTCCTGTGCTAAGCTTGTTTAGAAAGAAAGCAGTTGTTCTTCATTAAGCAGATGAAAGCAACAGAAGTAAAGGAGAGGAAACTGGAAATCTGAAACCACCTGCTTTATTTTAGGGGTAATTGAAATGAATGTTTATGATGTGATCGATGCACAGATCAGATTCACACACAGGGTGGCTCAAGATCCAGCGCACCATCTGTTTTGCTTCAGAAAACCCCACCGATCTGATTGCAGGTTATACCAGGCACTTTAAAATGTCTGTTTCCTTTTAGAAGCAAAACGAAGCAGCAGTTAGGCGATGTAGGAGACAGATGCCCCAGTCGGTCGCTATGTTTCTGTGACTATAGCCCACTCTCTTAGCCTGGGTGCACTTATCTCTTTTGTTCCTGGTTTGAGCTACTCAGGGTTTCCCCTCCTTGCTTTGATCTTGCTGGCACTGAGGGAAGTATCAGATCCAAATTTTAGTGGATTTAACCAAAACATCCTGGAGGATGGCAGTGATTTGGGGCTGAGCTCAGCAGAAGGGAGCTGGCAGCGTGGCTGCTGTCCTCCTAAGTATCCCTTTGTGGAAAATAGTAGTCGTTTTCAGGGAGCGCTGAGGTTATTCAGTTAGTTAAATAATCAGCATTTACACTTCAGCGGTCAATCAAAAGTGGCCCGACATGTTTCTCTTTTGTATGGTAGGTCATGCAGGTTTTCCCCAATAGTCTCACGTGGGCAGGCTGCACAGAGTCTTATCGAACAGAAAAAGAACAGAGAACCTTCTGTATTACTGCTCTCCACTCGCCCTAACCTCAATGGAGATTTTGCCTTTGAGTTCAGCAGTAACAGGATGACACTAAGGACATGCCTGTATTGCGATAAAAGACCCGTGGCATGGCCACGGCTGACTCTGGTCAGCTGACTCAGGTCGCAGGGCTCGGGCTGTGTGGCTGTAAAATTGAACTGTAGACGTTCAGGCTTGGGCCAGAGCCTGGGCTCTGAGACCTTCCCCCCTTGCGCGGTCTCAGAGCTCGGGCTCCAACCCAAGCCCAGACGTCTACCCTGCAATTCTCTAGCCCTGCAACCTGAGCCTTGCGAGCCCAAGTCACCTGAGCTGGGCTCTGAAACTCGGTACTGCAGGTTTTTTATCACAGTGTAGACATACCCTTAGAGATTGACTCCACCCCCATAGGTATCTAGAGACATTAATCTGAAGGGTGTGGGTCACAGCCCTGTCAGTGAAGGTAGGAAGTGTCTGGTCCTCGGCAACACAATGGGAGGTTGGAGTGTACATGTAATGCAGTGGGAGCTTCACAAGGCCATCCTGGAGCTGTCCAGTGCAGATTTATGTTTAATAACTTTCACAAAGATTATGGTGTGCACAATTTTCTAGAGCAGTGAAAAGCACTTTGATGACTTCCTCAAATGACACAAAGGCAGTGGGGTGGTCAGTCAATGGATGAACTTACTGAGGAATAGACAACAGGTGAGCAGCAAGACAGAGAGAGAACTCAACACCTCCTTGCTGCTATTCACAGCTGGCAACAGAAGCTGCCAGGGAATGGGCAAGTGGTCTGACTGCACTGCAGACAGTGCTGGAGGAAGGATCCTTACTCCTGGAGAGTCCAGAACATCATCTGATATAACACTCCATCCCCTAGTCTCAGGGTCATGTGAATATCCTTCCTTGTGATTCCGTGTAAGAAATGTTCCTCCTGGTCAGCGTTCCACACTAAGCATCTCTTCACTCCCCAGTATCAGTCTTCACTCCTCAGATGATTTGCAGTTGTTAGTTTCGTTCCATGAGAAACTCCACTGGCACTGCATCTTTCTACAATGCAGTCCATGGCTGGACTCAGGGCCGGCTCCAGGCACCAGCCTGGCAAGCAGGTGCTTGGGGCGGCTGCTCCGGAGAGGGGTGGCAGGTCCAGCTATTCGGTGGCAATTCGGCAGACGGTCCCTCACTCCCTCTCGGAGCGAAGGACCTCCCGCCAAATTGCCGCCGCAGATCGCGATCGCGGCTTTTTTTTTTTTTTTTTGGTTGCTTGGGGCGGCCAAAACCCTGGAGCCGGCCCTGGCTGGACTTCAAATTTAACATGGAGGTGTAGCCCGCAGAGACTGCCACTGTGATCCCGTGTTCAGTGATCCCTTTAGCCGCGTTGTCTGGCCCATTCTGGACCTAGTTTCTCTCCTGGTCATACTGAAGATGAGGGTGACTGCAGTATGACCCATTTAGGGTGACCAGACAGCAAGTGTGAACAATCGGGATAGGGGTGGGGGGTAACAGGAGCCTATATAAGAAAAAGACCCCAAAATTGGGACTCTCTATAAAATCGGGACATCTGGTCAACCTAGACACATTCCTGCAAATTGGGTGCATCCCCCAGGCTTCTGGTAAACTATCATCATAGACCTTGTTACTATGAAGTTTAGACACTTCTAGCTTTAAGTGGCATAACATTTGTTGCAGTCTGAAAGCCATGGAAACCCTGACTTGCTACCAATCTGCATTTGTGAGTGAGTGGCAGGGTCTGAATGTTTCCCTCCACATTCTTTTTCCTGCAGTTACAGTCGGGTACCTGTATTTAAAATAGGAATTAACCAGGAAATAATCTGATTGGTAGGCGCTCATTTAAAACATATTATGAATTTAATTGAAAACGGGGGCTCAGGTAACATCCTGGACAACCTTCCCTCCATCTATTTCTGGTACTGAAGAATGCACAGAATAGCCGTGAAGTTCTTGCCTGTGGCCATACTGAGTTCAGCTAAGGACTTGCTACTAGTCTGAACCCTCAGTCACTCTTTGCTCTTCCTTTATATGAGTTTAGATAAGATCCCTAACACTTACATTAGCGTAGATACAATTTTGAAAAGTTTTCATGAAATGTCTTAGACAGTCAGGTTCCTTGCTGGCTCAGAAGCCAGATCATCAGCTGATGTAATGTGGCACCACTGGGCTGAAGTCAGTGGAGCTACTCTGATTTACATCAGCTGAGGATCTAGTCCTAGTTCTGTATTGAAAATTGTTGCCATCTGTCTGCTTGGTGGTCTCTGTCCAGTTCTTGGGAGATAAGCGCACACCTCACAAGACCCCCCAGCACAAGGAGCATTCCTTGGTAGCCTTGTTGGTAGCCTCAGCAGAGACCAGGGGCCAAATGAGCATGGAGATGAAGTTATCATTCCCAGTGCAGGTGAACAGGAGATATGGCTTCTCTGGAAGAGGGTTGAGAGGAAGGCTGGTCCGGTGGTTAGGGTGCTAGCTTAGAACTCAGGAGACCTATGTGCTAGTCCCTCCACTGCCATAGATTTCCTGTGTGACCTCAGGCAAGTTAGTTAGTCTGTCTGGTCCTCATCTGTAAAATGGGGATAATGGTGCTTCCCTAGCTCACAGGGGTGTTGTGGGGATAAATACATTAATGATTGAGAGGCCCTCAGATACTGTGGTTATGGGGGCCAGATAAGTACCATAGGTAGATACATTGGTAGTGCAGGGTGATAGAAGGTTGCCATATGGCTTCCCCTAATGTACCTGTTCTGTGGCTAAATGGAGGAATTGACTCTTCAGGTTTGCCATTGAGGTGCTTCGCAGACACATACACTTGTTATAAAATATAAACTAATTAAAATAAACAAGCCCCAAGCACAGAATGGGACCTCCAAGAAGTCGTGAAATCTCCAATCACACCTTTGTGGTTTGTCTGGCTTCTGAGATTGGCTGGAACATGGTAACAGTCCTGTGTCCCTTTCTATCCCACAGATTGATGAACTCCCTGAGGGAGCTGTGAAGCCTCCAGCAAATAAGTACCCTATCTTCTTTTTTGGGACTCATGAAACGTAAGTGAATGAACATGGTGGTTTCTTTTGAAATGTGAGGGCCTGAATCTCCTTTCACTCAAACTGTTCTTATTCCTGTGTCTCTCCATTGACATTAATGGAGTAAATCTTGATTGAAACCAGTGTAAGACTAGAAGTAGATACTATGGGCCTGAATCTGGCTCTAGTAGGGTAAAGGAGCCTTAACGTGGGTGTGATTGTGAATGCCACCCTACAGGGCCAGGGTGGTGCATCGGGGCCTGCATGTCAATGGGAATTGGGGCCCATGTTTCTTGCATGTACACATTTTGACATGACTTTATGTTAATGGATCACCAGGAGCCAGATCTATGATAAAAGTACATTATACTTGAGCTAACCAAGATGAATGTATTATATTCAAACACCTTTTTGGGCTCAGTCCGATCCCATTGAAGCTGGTACCAAAACTCCCATTGACTTCACTGGGGTCAGAATTTGTCCCTTCACCAATAAAGAGGGGTTTAGAAAGTGTTTTTTCTTAATTGAAATTTGAGTGGCTCTAATTTTTAGCTCAAGTTAATATTAATTTGGGGGGAGTAACTGACTCAAAGTCAGTGAAAGAGCAAGGATTTTCTCTTGACTATGGGCCAGATTTTCAAAGGTATTTAGGCACCTGGTGGGATTTTCAAAAGCCCGTCAGCACCTAAAACCCATTGAAATCAGTGGGACCTTAGGCGTCTAGATGCATTTGAAAATCCTATGAGGTACCTAAATACTTTTAATAATCTGGCCTTGTAAGCTTGTATTTCTGCATAAACATAGAACAGGGCAGGGTGAGAAGGTTGGTGGTGGGCAAATGGAAAAAGAGCTAAGCTGAATCAGGAGTCTCACGCTATTTCCACTTAGTGCTTAAAATAAATATTCTTCTGTGTTGCGGGGTGGAGGAAGGTGGAACAGAAGGGATGGTGGAAGAACTGAGCTGGGTTGGGCCATGGGGGAAATGGGTGGGAGTAAAGAGTCTCTAAATAGTTAATTACCACATCTTAGAATAAGAATAATATTAATTAGACGTTGCTTACTGTTAACTCTGCAGTGGCTTAATTTTGGGCTAATGACCTCATTTGCCTCAGAGTTATTATTAGCCTGTGATCTGATTTTTACCTCAGGAACAGAAACGCATTCTGCAGTTATCTCCATATTTTATACAGAATAACTAATAATAAACTGCAGAGTGCGTCTCGTTAGCTCTGTTACGGCAGAGCAGTGAAAACTATCCTCCTCCACGAAGGACACTGTAAAGATCTCAAACCCAGGTTGGGATGATTTTTATTTTTTACCTTGTGTGTAAAAACTGAACTAAAATTTCCATATGTTATGGATGAGATAAATTCAGATGTGTCAAGGTGAGTTTCACATGATGCTCTGTAATTGTTTTCCCTATAGCTTTGGTGTGAGCCCTTGGCCATATGAAGAGACATCTCTCAGTAGCAGCAAAATTAGGGAATACTTTCTTAGAGATAAAGGAAAGTTAACTTCTTGGAGTTCTTTGCTCTGATGTCACTTTTATCATCTGTATGTTGGGAGATCACTCGTTAGCTTTTAAGTAAATGTACATTCTCCACAGTAGTAGTAGTATTGTATAAGTGTGGATTTCTCAGAGACCACATCAGATCGGGGTGCCATTGTGCTAGATCAGTGGTGGGGAAACTTTTTGGCCCGAGGGCCACATCGGGGTTGCAAAACTGTATGGAGGGCCGGGTAGGGAAGGCTGTGCCTTCCCAGACAGCCTGGCCCCCGCCCCCTCCCACTTCCAGTCCCCTGACTGCCCCCTCAGAACCCCCGACCCATCTAACCCCCCCCTGCTCCTTGTCCCCTGACCACCCCCTCCCGGGACCCCCCAACCCTAACTGCCCCCCAGGACCCCACCCCCTATCCAACCCCCCCCGTCCCCTGACTGCCCCTACCCCTATCCACACCCCCGTCCCCTGACAGGCCCCTTGGGACTCCCATGCCTATCCAACCCCCCCTGCTTCCTGTCCCCTGACTGCCCCCCCAAAACCTCTGCCCCATCCAAACCCCCTGCTCCCTGTCCCCTGACTGCCCCCCGGAACCTCCTGCCCCTTATCCACCACCCCCCCCCGGCCCCCTTATCATGCCACTCAGAGCAGCATGTCTGGCAGCCGTGCCACTCGGCCAGAGCCAGACGCGCTGCCCTGCAGGAGCGCACAGTCGCGCTGCCCAGAGTGCTGCCCGCACAGCGGCGTGGCTGCGGGGGTGGGGGGACAGCAGGGGAGGGGCCGGGGGCTAGCCTCCCCGGCCGGAAGCTCAAGGGCCGGGCAAGACGGTCCCGCAGGCCGGATGTGGCCCACGGGCTGTAGTTTGCCCACCTCTGTACTAGATGATCTAGAGACACATAGTAAGAGCAAGTCCTTGCCCCAAAGAGCTTACAGTTTAAGGCCTCGGTACAGCAGCTGTCTCCATGCTCTCAGGCCCCTGAGGGAATGGGACCACTTGTCAATAAAGTTACTCACATGTATAAGTGCTAAAAAGATCAAGGCTGAATTCAACTGAAGCTGCTCAAGTCGGAAGAAGGATGGTCCAACAGTCAAGGTGCTAGCATGGGACGATGAAGATCTTCGTTTAATTCCTTTCTCTGTCACAGATCCCCTCTGCCACCTTAGGCAAGTCTTTTAGTCTCTCTCTGCCTCCATTCCCCATCTGTGAAGTGGGGATATTAGCACTGCCTTACCTCACAGGGGTGTTGTGGGGATAAACACATGAAAGATTGTGAAGCTCTGAGACTCTACAGTGATGGACGCCATAAAAGCGCGTAGGAGGTAGGAAAAGGGTTACAGTAAAAGATAAAGTGGTTACGTAGCTATGAGCTTATTTTGATGGGGCAGAAGCTTCTCTAATGGTGAAGCTCATAGCTTCTGCCCCATCATGCTTAATACAAATTATGATTGGCCACGGAAGTGTAAAAATACCAGTCTTCGAGAAATAGTCAGCGAAGAAGAAATGATGGTTGTTTTAGGTTTTATGTATGAAATTATTGGTTTATTTTCCAAAGTTTGTTTATGCCAGGAATCGCCTAGAATGTGAGTAGGATTTTCTAATCAAATTATAGCCATGGTTTTTGTAGGTAAATTCTTACTAATTTTATTTCTTCCTCCCTGCATCGTGATGTCCATTTTTGGGTCTGGTTGACCTGCGGCAGAGCTGCTTTATGAAAGGGGGTAGTGCTAAGTCTCTTAGCTGTGATGCCTACAAAATAACTTGACAACAGTTAGGCACCTGGTGTGTTGATGGCACTGCTAGTAATGCCGACCAATATCGTCCCATTGTTTTCTTGTATCCCCTATCTGTTGTCTCTTGTTATACTTAGTTGTAAGCGTTTGTGGGTAGGAACCATCTTTTTGTTCTGTTTGTACAGCGCCTAGCACAATGGAGCTCCGAAGGTAATAATAATAAATACCACAGCCATTATGACCACATAACAAAGGGGTAGGTTTTGGGTCATGGGTTCTAGCATTTCTCCATGCACTTAAATTTTTTATACAATATTATTTTTAGTCTGTTCCCGATTTGCAGAATTCTCATCAGTAATTAATATAATACATGAGACTAAGTAATAATTGTTTTTAGAGATGCACAGCATGATTTCAAAACTTCAAAAGTTGAGGTCCTGAATCAAGACTGTAAAATCTGTAAATTCAGATTCACAGCACTAACACAAAATCAGCCAGAGTGTAATGATTTAATGCGATGAACAAAAGAATAGGCATCACAGCTGCAATATGTGTTTAACTTGCAGGGAAAAAATCCTAACAATATTTTTTGAATGTCAATTTTGTTAAAATGCAGTGCATTCCTGGGGCCCAAAGACCTCTTCCCATATAAAGAATATAAAGATAAATTTGGGAAGTCGAACAAACGAAAAGGATTTAACGAAGGACTGTGGGAAATAGAAAACAACCCTGGAGTCAAGTTTACTGGATACCAGGTAAATGACAGCTTCCCTTCCATTCCTCCTTATCTTACTTATATTCCTTTTGAGGGTGTCTTATCCGTGTAACAACTGGGTAGCTGGTGCTAGAAGGCCGTGGTTTGGATAGTATTGAAGGGTTTCTGAGCTGGTGATGGGAATGTAACTGCATAACATAAAGATAAGCATGATCCCATACTCTGTGACAAATGGAATCTTAATTATACAGCACAGCCCCTCGGTCCGTGCAGTAGTCTGGAAAATTCTGCAGCAGGTATAGGTGAATTAAAAAATAGTGTGTGTTTATTGAATTCTATGTAAACATGAATATTTGGTGCGCAGTTCCTTTTGTTGTTTATTTTTATAGCACTGTGCTGCCCTCTAACTTGACAATGGGCTGAGGATTTTTGCATTGACAATGATTAACAGCATTATAGAAGTTTGGGGAGGGGAGATGGCAGAGCAGGAGATTTTGATAGGAGCGGTGACTGCATTTAACTGTTGTCCCTATCATATGTTCTTCTTTGAGTGATTGCTCATGTGTATTCCACAATAGGTGTGCGTGCTCGCCACGTGCATCGGTGTCGGACGTTTTTCCCCTAGCAGTACCCGTAGGGGAGCGCCCCTCGCGACCCCTGGAGTAGCGCCTCCATGGCGTGGTATAAGGGGCGCTGCGCACTCCCCCCACCCTCAGTTCCTTCTTGCCGCCAGGGAAGGTGCTTTGGAACTGCTCTGGTCCAGCTTTGCTGTAGCTTGTCCCCAGAACTCTTGTTTGTTCAGTGTATGTGACCTGTAGTTAGTACTCCATTAGTATTAGTTTAGTTTAGTTGTGCGCACGGGCCGGGGCAGGCCCCGCACCCCAGGTTTAAAGTCGTGCGACACTTGTAGGTGCCCGATGCCAGTGAGTGATCCGCACGCAGACTGTCTAAGCTGTTTGGGTGAAACTCATCTCAGCGATCGCTGCAAGATTTGCAAGTCGTTTAAGCCTCGGACCGAGAGAGAGAGACATTAGGCCCCGGGCTATCCTCTTGGAGTTGGCGTTGACCCCGACTTCAGTGCGCCGCTCCAAGTCGGCACTGGGCACCGCTATGTCAGTGTGCGGTGACTCCTGGGCGCCATCTACTAGTTGGCACTGCTCCCCATTCACGGGGCACGTCAAGAAGACTAAGACGAGGCCTACACCGCCGTGGTACCGTAGTAAATCTGGGGCAGAGACTAGACCCGTGTTGGGCAGTCCTCGATCCCCATCGGCCTCTAGGCCTCTGACTCAAGTCGAGCAGAGTAGCCCGGCCCAGTCAGAGCAGGCTTCACCGGATGTCCGGATGCTCTTCACGCCGGAGGCCCTGCAGGCGGCCTGGGACATCATGTCCATGCCATTACCAGGAGCACCGCCAATGTTGGCCCCACGCTCCAGAGGCAAGCCGCTGCTGGGATCTCTGCAGTCGCCCTCGACTCGGTACCGGTCTTGGTCGAGGGAACGTTCCCGACACCGTTCGCCGCTCAGCGACCGTTCCGTGCGTAGTCCACGTGGGTCGCTGTCGACTCCCACCAGGTTGTCTGGCTGTGTTCCGTCTGACCGAGACTCCAGGCACCGCTCCGCCTCGAGGAGCGAACACCGATGGGACCGAGGCAGACAAATCCAAAGGTCCTCGTCTCGGAGGGGCTATCGCAGCCAGTCGCGACACGAACGTCGACGCTGTTCCCGTTCGTCGTCCCGCTCCAGGACCCTGCCACGGCACCGCTCCTGCAGCCCCGGGGGTCGATCACCGGCGAGTCGCTGTCGTGGATCCACCCGTCAGAGCCGATCGCCGAGCAGCTGTTACCGACGGTACCTGTCCTCCACGTCGAGGTCGCAGTCTCGGGGTCGGCACAGCTCCCGGCGCCACTGCTCCTCCTGGTCCAGGGACAGTGGCAGGTCATACGTCAACCCAGCCTCCCTTCGTAGCCATCCATCGATGGGTCAGGCCAGCCAGGCCAAACAGCCCGCTCCTTCGGTGCCACAGCAGGTGCAGTGGCACCGGGCCCCATGGCCGGCGCAATGGTACCATTGGGCAGCATGTCCCCCAACACAGCCCCCGGTGGGGGTTCGCTCAGTGGCCGGAACCTCAGAAGGGCTGTCGGCCTCCCTCTCCTGACCTCCGAGGAAGAAGTCGGTGGGACGTACATCCTCAGCACTGTGCCCGGAGACCGACCAAGTGGTGGATCCTCCAGTGCCAGTGGACACGCAAAGTACGGCGCCGGCCTCCTCGCCCTCCCCTGATGAAGCGATTACGGCCCCTTCTCCCTCCGTCCCGCAGGAGGACTCTAAGACCCACCAAGAACTATTAAAAAGAGTAGCATCAAGCCTCAACCTCCAGGCAGAGGAGATAGAGGAGCCCTCGGACTCCCTGTTTAATGTACTGTCCGCCTCGGTACCGGGCAGGGTGGCCTTGCCTCTCTGTGAAGGGGTGGAGAAAATTTCACATGCCCTGTGGCAAACCATGGCCTCGTTGGCCCCTGTCTCTAAGAGAGCGGAACGCAAGTATTTTGTGCCTGCCAAGGGGCATGAATACCTCTACACCCACCCTGCCTCTAACTCCCTGGTGATCAAGTTGGTCAACCACAGGGAGCGGCAGGGCCAGCCAGCCTCTACTCCAAAAAATAAAGATTAAAGGAGGCTGGACTCATTTGGAAAAAAAATTTATTTGTCCTCGAGCTTCCAGTTACAGGTGGCGAACCATCAGGCTCTCCTGGGCCGGTATGAGTTCAACCTGTGGGGCTCTTTGCCCAAGGTCAAGGACTCCCTCCAGGAGCATGACAGGAAGGAGTTCAAAGCGCTGGTGGAGGAGGGTACAGCGGCTGCCAGGGCAACCCTGCAGGCAGCTTCAGATGTGGCAGACACGGCCTCTGCGGTGTCCATGAGAAGGGCCTCATGGCTCCTGCTCTCTGGGCTGTCCAGTGAGGCCCAGACCTCCTTGCAAGACCTCCCATTTGACGGCAAAGCTCTGTTTGCGGACCAAATGGACATAAAACTGCATGGCCTGAAAGACTCCCGCGCGACGCTTCAGACTCTGGGCCTCTATTTTCCGGCTGTGGCTAAACCTAAGTTTAAGCCGCAGCAGGCTCCCACCCAGGCCGTCCACTCTAAATACGAGCCCACTTATAAAAAGTCGCAGGACTATAAGAAATGCCCGCAGAGGCAGTCTCGGCCTGCCCCCCAGCCTGGGTCCTCCAAGGGCAAACAGGCAGGGAAACGGCGGTTTTGACAGGACTCCCAAGGGCGCCCTGCCAGTTCTCATCAGGGATCCACCCACAATAAAGCTTCTCTTCTCCAACCGGTTGTGTGCTTTCCTCCCGGAGTGTTCGCAGCTGACCTCAGACCAATGGGTCTTCAACGCCATCTCCTGGGGTTACATCCTCCAGTTTACCTCCACCCCGCCCAACCACCCACTGCCCCCGTCCCTCCTGGGGGACCCCTCTCACGAGGCTCTGCTTGAGCAGGATGTGGGTCGGCTCCTTGGCCTAGGAGCGGTGGAAGTGGTGTCAGTGGAGTTCAAACGCAAGGGCTACTACTCCTGCTATTACCTTATCCCGAAGGCCAAAGAGGGGCTCAGGCCCATCCTGGACCTGCGAGGCCTGAACCAGTACATGGTGAAGCTCAAGTTCTGCATGGTCTCCCTGGCCTCCATAATTCCCTCCCTGGATCCCAGAACGCGTACTTCCACATTCATATATTCAAGGGGCACAGACGCTTCCTCCATTTCACAGTTGGGCAGGAGCACTACCAATTTACAGTCCTCCCATTTGGCCTGTCCACTGCCCCCAGGGTATTTACAAAGTGTATGTCGGTGGTAGCGGCCTACCTCAGGCACCATGGGGTCCAGATCTTCCCCTACCTGGACGACTGGCTGGTCAAGGGCAGCTCCCGGTCGCAGGTGTGGGATCACGTGGCGCTCCTGTCCACGTGCGCCACTTTGGGCCTGTTGGTAAACGACACCAAGTCTACGTTAGTCCTGGTACAACGCATAGAGTTTATCGGGGCAGTCCTGGACACCACGTCGGCCAGAGCCTCCCTCCCACAGGACAGGTTTGAGACCCTGAAAGGGCTCATCGACACGGTCACAAGGTTTCCAGTGAAAACCGCCAGAGCGTGCCTCCAGCTCTTGGGTCACATGTCGGCGTGCACATATGTGGTCCGCCACACCAGACTCAGGATGAGGCCCCTCCAGCTCTGGTTGGCCTCGGCGTTCTCCTAGACCAGAGACAGGATGGACAAAATCCTCACTGTACCCGAACCGGTGATCGCCTCCCTATGATGGTGGTCCTCCCCGGGGAACATGCTCCACGGGGTCCCATTCAGAGGCAGGCCTGCGTCGATGGAACTGGTGTCCGATGCATCAGACCTGGGGTGGGGAGCCCATGTGGGGGACGTTCAGACCCAGGGTCTGTGGTCTGCACAGGACCTGGCCCTCCACATAAATGTCAAGGAGCTCAGGGCGGTGCGGCTGGCGTGCATGGCCTTCCGCTCGCACCTGGAGGGCCGGGTGGTCAGGGTTCTCACGGACAACATGGCCTCGATGTTTTGCAACAACAGGCAAGGCGGGGCCCTATCCTCTGCCTTCTGCTGCAAAGCCCTCAGGCTGTGGGACCTCTATATAGCCCACGACATTTGCCTACAGGCCTGCCACCTACTGGGCGCCCAGAACTCGCAGGCAGATCGCTTGAGCGGGGATTTCTCCTCTCAGCACAAGTGGTCCCTTCACCCAGAGGTGGTGTACAGACTTTTCCAAGAGTGGGGAACTCCCCAGGTGGACCTGTTTGCAACCTGGCAGAACCGTCGCTGTCCCTGGTTCTGCTCCGGGGGGACTGGGACGGGGCTCTATCTCCAATGCCTTCCTCCTGTCCTGGTCATGCCGGTTTTCTCTATGCCTTCCCCCCGTTCCCACTGATAGGCAAGGTCCTGGAAAAGATAAAAACAGACAGGGCCCGGGTCCTACTGATTGCTCCGGCATGGCCCAGGCAGCATTGGTACGGGACCCGCACGGGCCTGGCAGTCACCCCGCCATGGCCGTTGCCATCCCGCCCGGACCTGCTCTCCCAGGACCTGCCTCCTCCACCCCAACCTAGTGGCACTCCACCTCACGGCGTGGCTGCTCAATGGTTAGGCCGGGAGGAGAGGACGTGCTCGGAAGGGGTTCAGTGCGTCCTCTTGGAAAGCAGGCGACCCTCCACGCACCGAGCCTACTTGGCAAAGTGATCTCGGTTCTCCCGATGGGCAGATGAGCGGGCCGTTTCCCCCGTGGCTGCCCCAATCCAGCTCATTCTGGACTACCTCCTTCACCTTAGAGCCCAGGGCCTGGTGCCCTCATCCGTCAAGGTGCACTTGGCGGCCATATTGGCCTTCCACCCGCTGGTGCAGGGCCACATGGTATTCTCCCATGCTATGACTGGCAGATTCTTTAAGGGATTGGATCGTCTCTTCCCGTATGTCAGGCCCCCAGTCCCACAGTGGGACCTGAACCTGGTGCTGGCCCGCCTCACTGGCCCCCCGTTTGAGCCGCTAGCTACGTGCTCCTCATTGCACCGCTCATGGAAGGTAGCCTTCCTGGGCGATCACGTCGGCTAGGCGGGTCTCGGAACTCAGGGCCTTGACCTCCGAGCCCCCGTACACGGTGTTCCATAAGGATAAGGTCCAGCTCTGCCCACATCCTTCATTCCTCCCAAAGGTGGTCTCTGCCTACCACATGAGTCAGGACATTTTCCTGCCGGGTCTCTGCCCCAAGCCCCATATGTCCAGTGAGGAGAGCCACCTCCACACACTGGATGTGCGACGGGCTCTGGCTTTCTACCTGGAGTGGACAAAACCGTTCAGAAAGTCCTCGCGGCTGTTCATCACCTCGGCTGAACACATGAAGGGTCGGCCGATCTCCACTCAACGGCTCTCCAATTGGATCACATTGTGCATCTATACCTGTTATGACCTGGCGGGAATCCCCCCGCCGTCAATTGTGAAGGCACACTCAACTAGGGCGCAGGCCTCGTTGGCTTCCTTTTTGGCTCATGTCCCTGTCCAGGACATTTGTAAGGCTGCTACGTGGTCTTCAGTTCACACTTTCACCTTGCATTATGTAATCGTCTCCCAAACCAGGGAGGACGCCGGGTTCAGAAGGGCCGTTCTCTGTCCCAAGAGTTTGTGAACTCCTTCCCACCGCCAGCAGATATAGCTTGGAATCACCTATTGTGGAATACACAGGAGCAACCACTCGAGGAAGAAAAGACAGTTACCTTTTCCGTAACTGGTGTTCTTCGAGATGTGTTGCTCATGTCTATTCCACATCCCGCCCTCCTTCCCCTCTGTCGGAGTTGTCTGGCAAGAAGGAACTGAGGGTGGGGGAGTGCACAGCCATGGAGGCGCCAGTCCAGGGGTTGCTAAGGGCGCTCCCCTACGGGTACTGCTAGGGGAAAAACTTCCGACACCGGTGCACGTGGCACACCTATTGTGGAATAGACATGAGCAACACATCTCGAAGAACACCAGTTACGGAAAAGGTAACTGTCTTTTAGGAATAGAGTCAGTCAGCCAGAGAGGAACAGTCAAGGGGCTATAGAAACCCAGAGTATGTTATATGGTCCTTTGAGAGCATAAGCCACCTCTAAAAGATGGAGGACAGCTGTTATCCAATGAGCACTTTTCGAAGTATAGAACATCTGCAGCTGAGCCTGGTATCCTGTATTCCTGTCCCTCTTTCTCAGCCATGGAGATGATGATCTGAATGTTGATAGGGGTGGGGTTTCGGGGGCCACTGGACTGCTGGAGAAGGAGCGTGGGAGAGTTCTCCACATCCTGGTCGGATCTGAAATTTCCCTCTAGGGAGATGTTGGTTTTTTGGGCTGCCACCCTTTCTACTGATTGGGTTACTTGCCCATGCAGCCAAGATCTCTGAGTTTGCATTGCCCGGCACAAACCTGGAAAATGACAGATAAATCCTATTGGACTGAGTCATTAGTTCTCCACTCTGCCGTCACCAGCACTTGTGTTTCTCTGTAAACTAGGGCTGTCGATTAATCGCAGTTAACTCATGCGATTAACTCAAAAAATTAATTGCAATTAATCGCAGTTTTAATCACACTGTTAAACAATAGAATACCAATTTAAATGTATTAAATATTTTGGATGTTTTTCTACATTTTCATATAAATTGTATTCAGTGTTGTAATTGAAATCAAAGTGTATATTATTTTTATTATTACAAATATTTGCCCTGTAAAAATGTTAAACAAGAGAAATAGTATTCTTCAATTCACCTCATACAAGTACTGTAGTGCAATCTCTTTGTCGTGAAAGTGCAACTTACAAATGTAGATTTTATTTTTGTTACATAACTACACTCAAAACCAAAACAATGTAAAACTTTAGAGCCTACAAGTCCACACAGTCCTACTTCTTGTTCTGCCAGTCACTAAGGGAAACAAGTTTGTTTACATTTACAGGAGATAATGCTGCCCTCTTCTTATTTACAATGTCACCAGAAAGTGAGAACAGGCATTTGCATGGCACTTTTGTAGCTGCGTCACAAGGTATTTACATGCCAGATATGCTAAACATTTGTACGCCCCTTCATGCTTCGGCCACCATTCCAGAGAACATGCTTCCATGCTGATGATGCTCGTTAAAAAAATAATGCATTAATTAAATTTGTGACTGAACTCTTTGGGGGAGAATTGTGTGTCCCCTGTTCTGTTTTACCTGCATTCTGCCATATATTTCATGTTATAGCAGTCTCGGATGATGACCCAGCACATGTTGTTCATTTTAAGAACACTTTCACTGCAGATCTGACAAAATGCAAAGAAGGTACCAATGTGAGATTTCTAAAATTAGCTACAGCACTCGACCCAAGGTTTAAGAATCTGAAGTGCCTTCCAAAATCTGAGAGGGACGAGGTGTGGAGCATGCTTTCAGAAGTCTTAAAAGAGCAACACTCCCATGCGGAAACTACAGAACCCGAACCACCAAAAAAGAAAATCAACCTTCTGCTGTGGCATCTGACTCAGATAATGAAAATGAACATGTGTCGGTACACACTGCTTTGGATTGTTATCGAGCAGAATCAGTCATCAGCATGGACGACGTCCCCTGGAATTGTGGTTGAAGCATGAAGAGACATATGAACCTTTACCACATCTGGCATGTAAATATCTTGCGACGTCGGCTGCAACAGTGCCATGAGAACGCCTGTTCTCACTTTCTGGTGACATTGTGAACAAGAAGCGGGCATCATTATCTCCTGTAAATGTAAACAAACTTGTTTATCTGAGCGATTGGCTGAACAAGAAGTAGGACTGAGTGGACTTGCAGGCTCTAAAATTTTACATTGTTTTATTTTTGAATGCATTTTTGTTTTTTTACCCAATTCTACATTTGTAAGTTCAACTTTCATGATAAAGAGATTGTACTGCAGTACATGACAAATATTATTTCTTTTGGTTTTTTACAGTGCAAATACTTGTAAACAAAAATAAATATAAAGTGAGCGCTCTAGACTTTTTATTATGTGTTGTAATTGAAATCAATATATTTGAAAATATAGAAAACATCCAAAGATATTTAAATAAATGGTATTCTATTAATGTTTAGCAATGCGATTAATCACGATTAATTTTTTTAATCACTTGACAGTCCTACTGTAAACCTTTCTGAGCGTCATCTCAGAAAATGCATCTGATAACTGTTTTCAAGTGGCTACTGAGGAACTTGCCCCTGCCAGCCCTCTATTTTGATGGTTGTAAGATCAGGCTAATTTATTCCTGAGTAAAATGATTAAAGTGCAAGCTCTCTCTTCTTAGGATCTCCCTGTGCAATATGGGACATGGCAAAAATTAATTATTTGGGAGGAGTTTTAGTTAATAATAATTATTATTATTTATTATTTCAAAGGCAATCCAGCAACAGAGCTCGTCAGAAACGGAGGGAGAAGGCGGAAATACGGCCGATGCGAGCAGCGAGGAGGAAGGTGATCGGGTAGAAGAGGATGGAAAAGGCAAAAGAAAGAATGAAAAAGCAGGCTCAAAACGAAAAAAATCCTACACTTCAAAGGTGATCCAGGAGCTTTTCCATTGTCACTTGTGCATTGTAATGGCAGTTTAGCCCTGCCTTCTGCACTGTCTAGATTTCTGTTCCAAAATAGTGGGGTTTATTGAACTAGAGAGGACAGTTGGTCTAGAGATTAGGGCTCTATCCTGGTATTTGGGAGACCTGGATTCAATTTCCTGCTCTGCCACAGACTTACTGTATGACTTTGGGCAAGTCACTTGGTCTCTCTGCATCTCACTTCCCCATCTGTAAAATGGGGTTAATAGCATTTCCCTACCTCACAGGGGTGCTGGGAGGATAAATACATTAAAGTTTGCCAGGGACTCAGGCACTGTGGTAATGGGAGCCACGTAAGTATTTGAGTTCCTATAATTCATTTTCATATTTCTGTCTGTCTGTCAGCACAGTAGCACTGGTGTATTATTCAGGGGGGCAGATTGTCAGCTGGTTTAAATCAGCACATCTCCATGGAAGCCAACAGAGCAATACCAGTTTACACCAGCTGTGGATTTCCCCAACATATTTTACACACTTCCCGGATTATCATTTTTATTAGATCAGAGAAATTCGAGGTGGTGAAGGGAAGCTGGATGGTTGGCAGCTGTGTAATGGGCATTTCAGGCATTGGCAGCTGAGTTGGGACCAAGGCAGCTGGGGTTGTGGGACGAGCACATTTATATAAGGTAAATATAAATAAGGATAAAGATGAGGGAAACATTTAACAAGGTCAACGTTTGAATTGTCATGTTCAGTTTTCAGAACTAACTCTGCACTGGGATGAATGAGGCAGTTCACCCCTCTCTGAGCTCTTATTTTAAGCTGTCTGCTTTGATTTACACTCAGTTCACATTTCAAGGTAATTTTCACAACCATAAGAACTAGAAACATAGGGCCGTATCATGCCATCGGTTTTAAGCAGAGCTCCCAGGGAGTTAAAAATCGGTAGCACAATATGGCCCATATTTTTCTTTTAATGAAATCTTGGGTTCTGTAGTATGACTCTGCAACAAGGGGTGGATTCCACAGCAAAAATCTATGACTGTAGAATTGTGGAATACATGGGCACTGATTATAATCGCGTGTATGATGAAACTGCCAGAACAGTCATGTTTTGATTAATGTGCTCTCAAGAACAGCTCAAGATGGCTTTGCTCTTCTTCTTCTTCTTCTTTTTTAAACCTGGTTTAATCACGAGCCTGATCTGAAGCCCACTGAAATCAAGGGAAAGAATCCCCTATAAGAATTAGTGCTTGATTTATTTTGTTTTATTAATCTGGCCTCTTACAATGTCACTGAAAATATTCCATTAATTATTTGGGGGCTAGTTTCAGATTTGCTGAGCTTTGCATTAGAGATGGGCTGGGACCTGAACAAAAACCTTAGATCTCAGCACTCAGGAACTTGTAGGTTTAAAAAAAAACACATACAAAGATTCCCTCCCTTCCCCCTCCCACGGTGTGTGTTTCACGTTAGAAATTCAGGTCTTATCTACCCTCTTTTTTTTCCCGGAAGACTCTGGACGAATGGAGAATTAGTAGGATGGTGGCTTAAAACCACAATCTATCCCTTTGTGCTGGAGAATTGCATAACATAAAGGGAAGAGGAAAGATGTATTGGTTCCGTATGGCTTTAATGTTAATATATTAAAACTGACAGCACTAAGAAAGTATGGAAAGCAGCTCTGGCAGTTCTGCTCTCGTTTTGCACCTCTGTGTTTAATCAAAACGTTTGTCAATCTGGCACCATCATTTCATTAACTACCAAACCTACAGATGACCCTTCTCCTGTTACCATCTCTACCTCTGATTAGCAGTGCTACCCACCTATGTCAGCTGTTAATTTCGCCTCTTGTTTCATCGGTTGCTGTAACTCTGAACGCTGAAACCAACCTATGCTTTCCACCCCCATTGACTGTATCTAGGAAGAGCTTCAAACAGGGGCCCATGAGCTAGGACAAGAAGAATGGACTCGCACGCGCATTGTAAAACACAAGCTACGTCTTTCTCGCCCTGAAGTTTGGTTTTTGTTTGTTAACTGTGTTGTTGATCTGTTTAGAAATCCTCCAAGCAGTCACGGAAATCTCCCGGAGATGAAGATGATAAGGACTGCAAAGAGGAAGAAAATAAGAGCAGCTCTGATGCGGGAGACGCAGGCAATGACACAAGAAACACTTCTTCAGATTTGCAGAAAACCAGTGAAGGGGTAATCTTCCGTTCACATTCCCTTTGTGTGCAGTTTGTTACCACAGATCTCAGACTCAGCGGTGAAGTGCACCCTGTGCAGAGGCATATACACACTGCATAAGTCCTGCTCAACTCCTGCTGTGAGGGTGTAAGTGGCGTTGGCCCTGCACAGGGATGAATTTCAACCTATATGAGTGGGCGAGCCTTAGCAAACACTGTGGGCATGATTTCGCCTCTCACTGACCCTAGCGTAAATCAGGAGTAGCTCCAGTGAAGTTGCACTGATATAAAACTGAGGTGAGAGCAGAATCGGGGCCTGTGCATGCTGTACTCTGACTTACTAAATGCAGTGGGCTTGCTTGTTCTCTCACGTGATTTACACCTACATAATTCTGCCAGTTTCTTTGGAGCTGCTTCTGATTCACACAGGCGTAAGTCAGAGGAGAATCAGGCTGTGTGCATGCAGGTTCCTGGGCTGATCCTGCTTTGGGTTTCACTATGCTGAAGGGGGCATATAATGGCATTGTGCCCCGAAGCAGCACGGCAGCTGGCACAAAAAAATAACCTGCACATCCCTCACAAGCTTTATCCACATACACTTGTGCCTGCTGCACTCCCTCGCATTGTTACTGTGAGCCCAGCAACAGACAGGGAGAGTGTTGGTCAGGAGAACGGATGTGTCTTGATGTGTTTATATCATATCCTGGCCTGTCCAAATGGGCGAACAGCAGCCACCTTTAAAAAAACAATTAGTCCTGCTCTGTATTGTCCTACGCCGTTCACACTGCACAGGTAACAGGCCTGGTTGTGGGGAACGATGCAGTGGGACACCGCACACTCAAATGTATCTTCCGACCTCCCCCTTCAGAGTTCTTTATGATTGTGTGGGGTTTGTCATGGTTATACCCTTTAACCACTGGGCATGCTCTCCGGTACACTGGGGCTGGCTCTGTCACTTGCATACGGAACACTAAGTCAGCATTGATCCTAGGGGTGGTGATTGGTGCAAAGCGTATGCCAAATGCTTGGGTCAGACTCCAAGACACATACTTGTGGGAGTAACATGGCGGTAGGCTACATCCCATGTTCAGAGTATGGTTGGAAGGTGCTACCATGCATGGAGTTTTGCCTGCTCATAGTAATAAGACCGGATGAATTTTCAAATTTCAGGATTAGGTACCTAGTCTCTCTTGGTCAGGGTTGAAATACTTAAGGAGCAGTTTCAGTGAGTAACTATGGCATAAAATGTGTGAGAGAGTTATAACTCCGTAGAGGTTGGAGTGGGATGGAATCCACCACCCTAACCTACACACAGGGAGAGGCGCTGTCCTGCAGCACTTCCAAGCCCTGTGCTGAAATAGGGTCCACAATCCCAGCACACCTCCTCCATGGGGATTTATAAGCACTGTAATCACTCACTCACAGCTGTCCCCAGGCCACTACAGACACTGCCACTCCACAATTTCTGAGGGGCTGATAAAGAGCACTGGGGGCATGGCGTCCCCAGTCATGCTTACTTAGTGGCAGCCCACCTCATATGTAGTGGAACCAGTGTGGTTCTGCTGTGCTAAGGGACTTCTGCGCCCCTGTACACTGAGTAAATGTCACCCTCAGTCCTCCTTGGGATTTCTCTTTGGAGCTTTCCAGTAGCTCTTAAAGTTCTGTTTCAAGGAAGTGATGGAGTCTTCATCTCTTGATGTCTTCAGATCAAGACTGGATGCCTTTCTAGAAGATGTACTTCAGTCAAACACAAGTTACAGAGCTCAAGGCAAGGGAACTGATATATCACAGACCGAAGAATTTCACCCAGAGGACACTAGCTGACCTAATGGTCTGGCCTTAAAATCTATGAAAGAACATTTGAACAGTAATGTGCAACTTGAACAGAGTGGGCCTGCTCCTCTTCTCACTTACCCCAGTGCAACTCTCTTTACCTCAGTGAACTTAAACCTGGTTTATGTGGGGAGGAAAATCAAGCTCAGTGGGTTTATCTGGTCATAAGAAGGTGCCAGGAACATAATACAAAAATATACCTTAAGCTGCTCTTTTCATCACAGGGAAGCTCAGGGTCCTGTGCAAGACTGGAATTAGAAAATTAGTTGTTTTGTTACAGTTTTCAGTGTGGAAAAGATGCTGACTTTGGCACCTCTAATTATACATAACAAACGGCCTCTTTAACGCTGCTCTCTGGAATGTGCGTGGTCAGCCCCGCCATTTTGGATCCATGCAGGGATCCCTGCCTAGCCTCATGGCTTCCCAAGCTTTGGAAGGCCATGGAAACCTGCTAGAATGGTGGGAGGCCTAAAAACATTCATCTCAACTTAACTGCAGCACTGCCCAGGGGAGGAGAGCTTTTGCAGAGGAGACCCCATATCTCTGGTGCTCCCAGCATGCATCCTCCTGTGGCCATGCATGAGTAACCCATAATAGCACAGTAGTCACTCCATTTATATAGTGCCCGGATGCTTTTCCAGTGTGCTGAAGGCACCTCTCCCATCTTCAAAGGGGACAGGGTTTGTCTTTTAATCATCATTGCTTTGACTGAGAGGTAGGAGATCAACATGTGCCTTTGGATCATAGCGCCCTTTAAAAACCTTCGCCATCTGACTGATCCTTGCTTAGCCAGAGAAACACTACCCTGATATTAGAACATAAGCCAGGCTTGCTGGCTATCACACCAGCCCAGAGGTTCAGCTCCTCGTGTAGGCTTGCTGCTAAATTCATACTAGCCTCATAGCTATTCCCAGGGTCCTCTGGCTCCCCTCCTTGGCTGCTGCTGTTAGCATGGCTGCCTCTCCAAAACGGTACCCCAGAATTACTGCATCTTGTACCTGAACCTCAAAAGTCTATTGGCTAATATGGATCTTAACAGAGCTTCTATAAGCTAGCAGCCACTGAGACTGCTTGCCCATTGGATAGAGAGTCCTTTGCTTTTAAATACTCAGCTGCGTGTTGTGACAAAGTTCCTCCTCTACCTTGGTGGGTCCTGCGCTTATTGGCGGATTTGCTCGCTTCACAGATCCACCCTGTGGGTCAAGAAACAGTCCAGAGACCTTCCCCTCTGGTAGAAGCTATAGTCCAGGTCAATTCCTCCTGTGTTTGATCAGAAGTTGGGAGGTATGGGGGGAACCCGGGCCCGCCCTCTACTCCGGGTTCCAGCCCAGGGCCCTGTGGACTGCAGCTGTCTATAGTGCCTCCTGTAACAGCTGCATGACAGCTACAACTCCCTGGGCTACTTCCCCATGGCCTCCTCCCAACCCCTTCTTTATCCTCACCACCGGACTTTCCTCCTGATGTCTGATAACGCTTGTGCTCCTCAGTCCTCCAGCAGCACACCCTCTCACTCTGTTCCTTGTGCCTCTTGCTCCCAGCTCCTCACACTCACTTCCTCTCCTCTGGCTCCCCCTGGCTTGACTGGAGTGAGCCCTTTTATAGCATCAGAGGGGCCTTAATTAGAGTCAGGTGCATAACTGCCTCACCTGACTCTTAGCAGGTTAATTGGAGTCAAGTGGTCTATTAGCCTGGAGCAGCCCCTGCTCTGGTCACTCAGGGAACAGAAAACTACTTATCCAGTGACCAGTATATCTCCCTTCTGCTACTCTGCTGTTCCCAACTGGTCTGGGTCTATCACAGTACCTATGCTTAAGCTTCCTCAAAATACCTTCTAAGCAGAATATTCCGGTGTAACATTTCTCATTTCTAATTGCATTTAGCTTTTACAGTATAAAACGAGCTGGTAAATGAGTGAATCCATGAAAGCAGATTCACATTGCATATCTAATCTGTGAGTTGTGTTTTTGGTTTTCGGCTGCTATGACTCTTAAATGTAACTGGAGACATACATTTTTTTTTTCCATTTTACTACTCTGGAGACTCTTGTTATGGCTTTGTGAAGCACACTCCTAAATGTTTTGTGACGGGATGTATTTGAATGTCAGGGCCACTGCTTGGCTTGTGTGATGGACTTTAGACTACGTACTGATATATGGAATTGATTTTAATCAAAAGCAAGGCACAGGCTTTGCATCCTTTCATTTGTGTGAGGATGAAGATAGTCACCATTCAGGGGTGGACAGTTCTATGGACTCTGAAAAATAATGCATTAGTTTGAAGTAAAACAGCTGGGATTTCCCCTGATACAGCCCAGAGACTTACTTACTCACAGTGGTGATCAGAGAGTGTGATTGAAGGCAGTGGAACTACTCATGGGAGTAACTGCTCATGCTAGGGTGAGGTAAGTGGTTACAATCCAGTCCAGAGTGGTTATCATCTGATACGATTACTACTGAGAGAGCATATTCAAAAGAGCTGGTGGCTGAGACATTTGTTAACGGTGGTGTTTTTGTGGAAGACCAACATTTCTAGTGACTCCTGTGAAATATAACAAATCCGTAGACTTCAGTAATAGCTGCCAGGAGCTCTTCCTACTACAATAATAACCTTGTGTCGCAGCATGTTTATTAAGGGTTGGATTCTGCAATCATTGTGACCTCAAAATTGATGCGCAATTATTTGTCACAACACGTGTATGAAGAAGGTAAACAAATGTCACTATTCCCTTCTTACAAGTAGAGAAACTAAGGCACAGAGAGATTAAGTGAATTGCCTAACACCACACAGGGAGGAAGTGTCAGCACTGGGATTTAAACTTGGCAGTAGTCCTACGCCCAGGCCACTAGAGCCTCTCTGACTGGATTCTCTATTCTCCTGCCGTACTTACATGTGCAACTTTCCTGACTCCACACATATTTTTTTACCTACAGGAGGCCAGATTCTCTTGTGCCCAGTTTCCAGTAGGTGCAACAGGAATGGTGGTGCAGCAGGGAGCTGGTTTCAGCTCCCTGATTTTCAGGCCAGTTTTGTTTGCTTCAGGCCAGGGTGGTTTTGCACTCTACTAGCAAGATGAGTGATTGACTCAAAGCAACGCAAATAAAGGCACTCAAAGTTGTCGCTGTCATTGTGTGGACACCGTCTTGTTGAAGGAATGAAACCCTTGCTGATCTGGGGCAGGGTGCATACCAGGGTAGGGTAGCAGGGGGATAGCCATCCTCCCAGCATCATAATCCTCTGTTCATCAGTTCCATGGGGATGGGGCTCTCTGTTCAGATCTGTGGTGCTGGCTGCTCCCTGCAGCATCATGACCACCACTACCCGCAAGTCCCATAGGTAGGGCCCTACGAAATTCACAATCCATGTTGGTCAATTTCACAGTCATGGGATTTTAAAAATCATAAATTTCATGATTTCAATTTAAATCTGAAATTTCACAGTTTTGTAATTGTACAGGTCCTGACCCAAAAAAGGAGTTGTGGTGGAGGGGGGGGTCGCAAGGTTATTGTAGGGAGGGTTGTGGTACTGCTACCCTTACTTCTGCCTTACGGCACTGCCTTCAGAGCTGGAGAGCAGTGGCTGCTGGCCCGGAGCCCAGTTCTGAAGGCAGAGCCGCCGCCAGCAGCAGCACAGAAGTAAGGATGGCCTGGGATGCCGTTGCCATGATTATTTCTGCGCTGCTGCTAGAGAGGCGCTGTCTTCAGAGCTGGGTGCCTGGCCAACAGCCGCCACTCTCTGGCAGCCCAGCTCTGAAGGCAGCGCAGAAGTAAGGGTGGCAATACCACAACCCCCCTAAAATAACGTTGCGACCCCCCTGCAACTGCCTTTTGGGTCAGGACCCCCAATTTGAGAAATGCTGGTCTCCCATGTGAAATCTGTATAGTATAGGGTAAAGGCACACAAACAACCAGATTTCATGGGGGGAGACCAGATTTCATGGTTTGTGACGTGTTTTTCATGGCCGTGAATTTGAGGGCCCTACCCATAGGACATTAGCAAGTATGTAAACACTGGTAGCGTCAGCATTAACGTAACCTCTGCCCCATCAATGCAGTGGAGTGGCTCTGGAAGGCGGATTCTGGGGCAGCAGCCAGTGGGGGAGCCTGGCAGCATGGCTTCAGCAGGAGCGGTGGGTAGATCAAGGAACCCGAGCAGAGGCACAGGGTCCCTGCAGATTTCTTGAGGGCAGTGTGGACCATCGGGGGAGCTGCTGGCTTGGGGGCCAAACCCCCTGCTACATTTTCGAGTAGGCAGGACGTGCCCTGTGATGGGCGGGGGGCTGTATCCGACTGGATTTCTGTCGCCTGTGCAGCAGCAGCCAGGTAGGGGATGATCTGACCCCTTCGTCTTTATCCATCTCATGTGCTAAGCTATGGCCCAGCACTTAAGTTGTAATTCTGGGCATTGAGGAGGAGTTGCAGCGTTAATGTGCGACTGAGCCCTAGCAAGTAGTGGCTGCCACCACTGCCCCTTCAGTTCAACCCCATGGGCACGTTAGCCTTGGCAAGAGCAAAGCCTTAACACTACGGTGGGATAGGTTTGTATAGTTAATGTAACGTTTTTATTGTAGGGACTGACCAGTGCAGCCCCTGCCTCTCTTGTTAATGCGGGAGAACGACATGTCAGTAGAGATTTGTAGTAAAAGGCAACCGGGATTTGGTTGACCAGTTGGTCTTTAATTGTTTTAACGGGTGTCTGCACCTCCCTCCGGAAGGAAGCACAACAGCAGTGAGAGCATCTCCAGGCAAAGGCTCCGAAGCACCTGTAAGTATAACCTTAGCGAGCGACGCATAAACAGGAGAGAGAAGAGAGTTAGTGTGGGAGCTTTGGAGAGCAAAGCATCACTGCCCTGGGAACTGGATGGGGAAGGGCCGTGAAGGACATTGGGCATGCGGTATGGGACGTATTTTGTAACAACCCCTACCATGGATAGGGGACGGAAACCAGGAACAAAAGCACAGCGCTCTCCTAATTAGATTCGTATTGCAGAGTGCCTAGGAGCCCTGGTCACAGACCTGGCCCTCACCGTGCTAGCTGTTGTATAAACCCAGAACAAAAAGACGGTCCCTGTCCCGAAGAGCCATAAGCAGCTACAGGCCACAACCGGACTGGGGGGCGATTGTGCTAGTGAGCTCCCTTAGCTGGCAGCATTAGTCAGCTGAACCGCTTGGGTCAGAGAGACATGCTCCCCCCCAGCCATGGTGTGATTGATGAATAACACTGCCGCAGGGGGGTGTACAGGGCGAGAGCTCAGGAAGGGAGCTGCTAGTGCTACAGTGTTAAAATGTTTGCTTTCTCCTATTCTCTTCCAGATCCTGTGTAAAAGGAAAACCGCACTATTCCCTGTGGATTCCCCCCCCGTCCCCCTTTTTCCTGATGTTGTTTTTTTCAGAATGAACAAAAACAAAGTTATTGTTGATTGCTTCACATTGATTGTGTGTGGTGTGGTTCTTTCCGTCAGTAATTTGTGGGTGGGTGGATAGGCCAGGTAAGGCTCCGAATCCTTTCTTGACAAGTGATTTCTAGAACAGTCCCCAAAGGGAAACCCCGCCTGAGTGTGCAGTGCTCATACAGCATCTTCCATGTGAAAGACAAAAATTAATGGATCCCTGTGAGGTAGGTAACTCTGTTTTACATGGAGAAACTGAGACATGAAGACAAGAGACTTGCCATGACCACACAGAAAGGGACGGATTATGCTCCTATTAATGTTAATGGGCGCAAGAGCTGGCCTTGACTCAGTAGTAACATGGGAGTTTCTTCCTCCTGTGTTTTTCATCCCACGGAGAGCTCCAAGCCAGGCTATACCTTCAGCAATAACATACACACCCTCCATTTTTGTATTTCTTTCGTTGTGGGCAAGTGTTCATTTGCTTGAGCAGAACACACAGCCATTTCTAGTGACTTCTTGCAAGGCCCAGGAGCTCCTGTGGACAGAGCAGTGGTCTAACCTTTTGCGTGATGCATACCAAAGGTTTGATGAAACAGAAAACTACAGAACTTGGTTGTGTTTGGTGTATCCTGTACCTTTCATAATGATATTATGGGGCGGGATGACAAAATCTACCAACATAAATGGAACAAAGCGTTTTATTTGAATAAAGCCCTAAATGCTCAAGCCAGGTTCTTTAATGTGATAGTGTGTGTTTATGATGCACCACAAACTGTTTCCTTAAAAAAAAAAAAAAAAATCTTGCCATTGCAATGTACCATGAAGTTAGTGTAACTGTAGCTCTGAAATGTAAAGATAAGGCATTCATTTGAATCTTGTTCTCTGCAGCTTGATGCATTAAATCTTACATTAAATACAATTTTTTTTCTCTCTTTCAGACTTAACCAACATAATGACTGCTGGACATGAAGGGAAAACACAAGAAGGTTACGTGTTTGGTTGTCTAATATTCTTGGATTTGATATGAGTCAGCACATCTATTCATTGGTATCATCAACAGCATCCCAGTTTGTATGCACATTATTCACATTCCTATCTGTTGTGTTTGCAGAAATGACATTTTACCCTTTTTCTAAGGGATATCTTTTGATTTTTATATTATTTGGTTGCATGGAGTTGCCCTTTTCCAGTGACTGAGGTTTATGGAGACGTTGCAGAATTGTACATGTGGTAGAAGCCTTTTCTAAAGAGAAAAGGCAGAAACTCCAAATTAAATCGTTCAAAATCTGCATTTTTGTAAAACAAGCAAACCTTAGGAATTAGTCCCCTACATACAAGACCACAAGAATCTATTCCACCTACAAACATAACTTTAAATTACGCCGTATCCATCTTTTCTTGTTTTTTGATCCGTTTACAAAATAAAAGAAAAATCCTTCTTCAGCTGAGATCATTGCAAAGGTCAATACTGTAATAAAATATCTTTCCTTATTAGAAGTACCTAGCTAGTTATACTCGTTAATATTTCTCAAAATCACGATGTAATGTACACTATCTGGCTTAGTACCTATATGTGGAGTTAGTGAAAGTCTTTTTGTGTTTCTTTAGATTAATACAAGGATTTTTTCCAATGCCAACACAATTTGAGCTCATTCATTTGGATGCATTCCATTTCTAAGCTTATTGTGATACAGAAACCCTATGAAACCAAACCAAAACATCGAATTTTCAGTATTGAAAGGCTTAAAAAAAGGATCCTGTCATTCTTCTGTTTTTGGTTTTTGTTTTTTTGTTTTTAATTTTGGAAATAGATCTAGACTAGGAAGTAAGCATTCCAAAACCATTATTCTGTGTACATTATTGTTGCTATTGTGATAATAGAGAATTTTATTTATTTTTATGCCAGCTTTTATTGTGAAAACATATTTAGTCTGGTTTTATCAATCCTTGTTATGCTTGTCCTTGGAACATCTTTTGCGTATTCAAGGTTTGTAGTTGACAAGTTTACTGTAAAAAACAAAACAAAAAAACAAAAAAAAAACAAAAACAAAAAAATGTATTGTTTTTACAGAATAAATTTATTGGAATGTGTATTGGGAGTAAGGTTTGAGGTTGTAAGCAACTAAGTTAGCGTCATATTTGGCTTCATACGTGTAATAATGTGAGGTATTAATGTAACTCAAGTATTAAAGCAAAACATTCTGTTAACACTGAGTTGACAATAATAGATACAAGTCCAGGTGAGATTTTTTTTTTCTGTACATTGCTTTTTTTTTTCCTGGCTAACAGGAGGTTATTAAATTCACCTTGACCATATTCAAAGTTTCTTTGAAAGCACTAGAGGAAACATTGGGGGTGTGATACCTGTTTGTGAGACAGTATCTCCTACGACGGCTGAACCGCTCTTTTTTTGTTTTCTTGGGGAGAATGTGCTGGGATGGAGCTGACCTGAATTCAAATATATAAGGGAGGACTCCACACCCAGGAAGTTTGGGTTCTGGAGGAAATAAATGTTTTGAGCTTCTTTCTGCCAGTCAAACATTGACTGACCATAGGCACCGACTTCCCCGCTTTCCTGTGGGTGCTTGACCCCCCCCGCCCTCTGCCCCCGGCCCTGCCCCCACTCCACCCCTTCCATGAGGTCCCACCCCCTCCCCGCCCCCATTCCAACCCCTTCCCCAAAGTCCCTGCACCAACTCCACCCCCTCCCTGCCCCTATTCCAACTCCTTCCCCAAATCCCTACCCCGGCCCCACCTCCTCCCCTGAGCGCGCCACATTCCCGCTCCTCCCCCTCCCACCTCCCGGAGCATGCTAATGGGTGGGACGCGCTGGGAGGTAGGCAGAGGAGCGAGGACGCAGCACGCTCAGGGGTGGAGGAGGAGGTGGGGCGGGAGGTATGGGGAGCTTGGCTGTCAGTGGGTGCAGAGCACCCACTAATTTTTCCCTGTGGGTGCTCCAGCCCTGGAGCACCCATGGACTCGGCGCCTATGTGACTGACGTGCTACGGTAGAGACAAAGTGGCTGGGGTAATTACTTTTATTGGACCAACTTCTGTTGGAGAAAGAGGCAAGCTTTGAAGCTCCACAGAGCTTCTCACCCATCTTGTCTCTGTCATACCCTGGGACCAACACAGCTACAACAACACTGCAACCAACACATACTCTGGGAGTCTTGAATCCTGCCCTTTTGGCTAGAGTTCTAAAGCACAGATGCCCTCTTCTGACCACGGCTGTGAACTTCCCCTCAGAGTTTGACATTCTCCTGTTAAAGTACAGTAACTCCTCACTTAACGTTGTAGTTATGTTCCTGAAAAATGCGACTTGAAGCGAAATGATGTTAAGCAAATCCAATTTCCCCATAAGAATTAATGTTAATAAAGGGGTTAGGTTCCAGGGAATTTTTTTTCACCAGACAAAGACTATATATATATACACACACACAGTATAAGTTTTAAACAAACAATTTAATACTGGTACACGCTAATGATGATTGTGAAGCTTGGTTGAGGTGGAGGAATCAGAGGGTGGGATATTTTCCAGGGAATGCCTTACTGCTAAATGATGAACTAGCAATTGGATGAGCCCTCAAGGGTTAACTCTCACACTCTAGAAGGCAGCAGGAATGGAGCAAGGGGAGACAGCATCGCAGACAGAGACAGAGACACACACAGTGTGTGTGTGTGTGAGAGAGAGAGATGCGCATTTCCCCTTTAAGTACACTGCCTTGTTAATTAGATCAGCTTGCTGAGACCTCAGCTGCAGCTGCTGCCAGCAAGCTCCCTCCATCCTGAGCCCTGCCGTGTGTCCCCCTTGCTCTATGGAAGATGGGGTAAGCGGGGTGCAGGAGCAGGGGGGAGGGGGACACCCTGACATTAGCCCCCCTTTTCCTCCCCTCCCCACCAGACAGCAAGCAGGAGTCTCGGGGAACAGCTCCAAGGCAGAGGGCAGGAGCAGCACATGGCAGTGGGGGAGGAACAGCTGCAATTGCTAGCCTGCTGGGCAGCTGCTGCACACGGAACTTAGGGGAGCAGGGAGCTGATAGGCGGGCTGCCGGTCCACCATGGTTCCAAGCCCCCACCAGCTAGCTGCAACGGGCTGCTCTTCCTGCAAGCAGTGGACAAAGCAGGCGGCTGCCAAATGACGTTAGAAGGGAGCATTGCACAACTTTAAACGAGCGTGTTCCCTAATTGATCAGCAACATAACAACGAAACAACGTTAACCGGGATGACTTTAAGTGAGGAGTTACTGTATGAATCTCTTCCTGTTTTGAAAATCCCCCCGTATAGGTTGAAACATGCACATGGATGAGCCGAATCTGTGTTTAGACTATAAAAAAGAAAAAAGAACCCTCCAAATTTAGAACTTCTAAAATACCCAAGCATGAAATGTTTCCAATTAAGTTTATCCTCTATTTTCATCCATAAATGAGACAGAATTGTACTATTTTTAGTATAAAGATATTCAGATGTAATAGAAATACTTCTAACTGCAAATAGAAACGTAAGCCCCACCAGCCAAGACCTTACTAAATTCTATATTAGCTGCTACTTGTTTATGGCAAAATATCAGTAACAAAAGCAGCTGTGTAGAGAAGTTCAGTCGAAAAACTCCATTCTGAAAACACCTGGAAATGTTTAAGGCCTGGATTCTCCAAAGTGCTGAGCTCTCTGACCCCCCCCCCCCCACACACACACACCAATGCAGTTAACCATGTGCTTAACATTAAGCATGTGAACAGTCCTGTCAATTTCAATGATTAAGCATGTGCATACATGCTTTGCTGGATGAGACCTGGAGGGCTCAGCACTGAACAGGACTGAACGCTTAAACAGCATTTCCACAACCACATGATTTGCCTTTCACATGTAGAGAGTCTTCTCTACAAGATTTCTCAGGATTTTTAACAGGACTGACCTGCAAGAAATACTTTTTGATCAATAAAACATGTACGTAACCAAGTGATGTATGTGAATTGTTCACACTTCCAAATATTAACCCAAACAATCCACCCTAGTTTTATGAGAGTTGGTAATGCTGAAACAATCCAGTCTGTTACTCCTGGGGGAATTCTGCACCAACACATTAAAAATTCTGCAAATTTTATTGGTCAAAATAATACTATATAATCACACCAGTTTCAATTATTTTGGTAATTTATTTCAAAATACCTGTCAGCAAGTATGTCTGTAACAGGAGTAGAGAATTAAAGAAACCCCTATGACAACCTGGTTCCTGTTACTCTGCCCACTTCCCCCAGAGCCCAACTGGGGGGCCAAATACTCTCACCCTCTGTCCCCCTCCAGAGCCCAGCCATGCCTCCCCAGCCCAGACACTCACACCCCCTCTCCCCCCAAAAGGCTAGGGATACAGAGGGAGAAAAAGCCTGATGCTGGGTCCCGGTCTTGCACGGAGTTTCTTGCGTGCCACCGCTTCTTTCCTTCAGGGCATGCTGGGAATTGCAGCTGCTGGGAACCCTCCAGTTCCCTTCCTCTCCCCCAGCCTTGTCTTCTGTTTGTGAGCTGGGCTCTGCCGGGTTCAGCGAACCCTAGTGACGGCCAACAGCTCTGCAGTCCATTTCTGTGGGGAAGAAAGGAAATTCTGCACGCACAACATTAATTTCTGCAAAATTCTGCATTGCGCAGAATTCCCCCAGGAGTAGTCTGTGCAGGCAGAACATTGAAATAATTATTACTTCACTCCATGTGGTATTAATAAAAAAACTCAAACCGCTTACTTACTCAAGAATAGCTTTAGAAATTATCTCCATGACAGAGTAAAAGCAAAATGTTGAGAAGTGTTAACTGAAGTTGCCTTTATTTTCTCTTTACAGTAATGATACACAAAGCGGACTGGGCAATCTTACACATTTTTGATAAACCACATGTCATTTGGAGTCTATAAGAGAGTCCAGTTACCTCAAAAACCAATTATATACATAGCAAAAAAGAAGAGGTGGAAGCAATCTTTCTATTGAGCTTTTTCTTCTTCTTTTGCTCTCATAAAAAACTCTGGTTTGTTGACACACCTATAAGCCAGCAGTTGGGGAAGGATTCCATACACTATGTTCAGTACTAGAAAATAGAACTTTGCCTCTTCGGGGACTCTGTAGATGTAAGGTGTTCGAGCATGAAGAGAAGCACCAATATGGGAAAACTGAGCCTGTGGCAGATAAATATATATAAAAGAATGGGTAAGCATGATGTACATTTTGGAATGACAGCATAATCTGCATTACTATATTCACATGCACACATTACCAATACATTTTTTGAGCAACCCACTTTATGCCTGAATCCCAATTCTCCATCATTCTTTAGGACTGCAGTATAAAAATACTCTCTGATCTGATGTCATTTTTGCTTTGATATAATAAAAATAAATGGTACCTCCCATGTGATAGTAGCAGCTGTATTTTGTGAACATTCAGTATTCTCTGCCAGTCTCCCATATGTCTTAGGTCCTATTCATTCAGCAGGGGCCGCTGACGTGGACCTACGCAAAGTGCCAGTGAAGTCCTCATGGACACAGAGGTCTGTGCTAATAGATCCCAATGCAGTATCAAGCCTATAGATTTTGCCTCACACCCATAGGAATCAATGGTAATATTGCTGTTGACACCAATGTGTGAGGGATCTGACCCTTAGTTTGTATAAAAATGTTAGAAAATAAGAAAACTAAGGAGCTAAGTAAGTCTCACTAAAATATGTTTTGGCCCAGGCCTGCACACCTGACTTTGGTAAAACTCCTGTTGATTTCTGTAGTTCTGCAAAATCGGGCCCGAAAGGGCTACTGAGCTGGGAGTTGTTGGAGTATAGCTTAAATGTACAGCTACGGTTATATCCAGGGGAGAGCTCACTGCACTGAAACATATTTTTCGCATAAAGAAACATTTATAGATAGAAGCAATAGAGAAGCACTTCGGATAGTTGCTGTCTTTTGTCTCCATCTGTTATCTGCTATATCAAGCAACATCTCATTTAAATTAACTATCGTCTGCCCAAATTGATGGTTTGGCAGCAGGAGGAACTGGGGAAGATAAACATCAGCTTGATTTTGAGGGGACAGTGGGGGAAAGGCACACCAGAACTTAATGTAGTAGTAGACTATGGGGCAAACCCTGCTCTCTGCTGGTGTCAGTAGGAGTTATCCAGGAGTCCCAAAGAGGAGAATTTTGCCTTTGGCTACCAAAGCAGAAGGGCACAAGACGCATACAGTCTGTGTGCCTGTTCTAATACACCATCTTCTGCAAGGAGGTTACCTAGAGAATGTGCATTAAAACAGAAAAGGAACTAGTGGTTTCAGTATGTTTAACCACCCCAGCTGACGGGAGAGCTGCTCTAGAAAGCCCTAGTCAGGAAGCAGAGTAATCAAAGAAATCAAATGCAAACCCACGTTAGCAGAGTGGCTCTTGGTATTTCCCTAAGTATTTGTTACCCAGCAAGCAACGCTCAGGGGCATTCCATATATTGCATTTTTTTAACAGCCTAGCAACTCATTCTGTCTCCTCCACACTCCTAGCTCCCACCGGTGGCAGCTCACCACTGCTGGGAACATGGCTCAACCTCCCATTGTTCCTGGGATCACCACCCCCACTTCCTACTTCACATTGGTAACTGCACTGGGGCAGGCAGCAAAGGCCAGGGGCAAGGTGCTGAAAACACCAGCAGCAGAGGTAAGGAGCAGAAGGCTCTCTGCTATCTAACGTGGGCCTGTCTGTGTAGGCACTTATGGCCACTCCGAAGTATCTAGGGGTCCAGAGAAGAACATTGGAGGTGGAAAGGGTATCCTACAAATTGCCATGCTAGGTTGGCCCAATGAGCCCACTAATCCAATATCCTGTCTCTGACAGTGCTAGTACCCAATGCTTCACAGTGTATGGTCTCTGTAATGAACAGCTATGCACTCACGTCTATGGGAGAATATTCCTCTTCATCTCAGGCAGTGAGTGCTTGACACACAAGGGTTTATAACCCTTCTACATTTTTATCCGAGCTTAATGAAACTTTGGCTATTTTTATTATTCGCAAAAATAGAATTTGGATCCTATCTTTGGCCTCATTTCTATCTCCATGGACTGAGTTTCACTGACTAATTATGCATCATGTAAAATGAATTATTTCTATCAGTCTTAGGTTTGTGGTCTTTCAATTTCATTGTGGCTCCTCTGTTTCTTGTATTAGCAGAGAGGATCAACGGGCGCACCCGACAGATCTGCTCTCCCTATTCCTCTACGTGCCTCCACTGTGTCACTTACTCATCTTCCTCCCAGCTTTTATACGCTCTCCTCGTCTGGAAGCTGTCTCATGCCTCTAATCATTTGCATTGCTCTGCCCTGGACCTTTTCTATTTCTGCTATCAATTCAGATAGTGGAATTCTCCTTTAAAAAAAAAATCACATCGCTCTATTTGCCTGTCAGGCACCAAGAGCCTGATCTAGCTGTCATTACAGGCAATGGGCAGAATCCCATTGATTTCAACTGGGAGCCAGATTAGTGCTCAGATGGCAAGAAATGTGTCAATCCAGATTACTGTATCTGTTTTGCAGAAGCCCAGTTTGCAGGAAGGGAGATTTCACTCCATTGGGGTCCAGAGTTCACCCATGCTCTCTAACCAGAAACAGGGGCAGGGGCTGGGGTTGGGGGCGGGGCGTTAAATACTGCATTGACAACTGCATTAGCACCAAGCTGGCAAGAAAATCTAGGGCTGCTTGGTCCAGATTTCCATTTATGGCTAAGAGTTTTCATATAATGCTGGCAAATCTATGCCACACAAGGTGAAGGTTCTGCGGAGGTGTGGGTGACAGAGGAATTGTGAGTGACTGGATGGGGAAAAATCCTTTAGATGGGGAAGGGATTTGGACAAGTGAGAAGGAGCAGAGAGGAGGGGCGATTGTGTAAATTTAAGAGTGCCATTGTGCCATGTCCCATTTTTTATGGGGTACATTCATGCGCACAAAGGATTTCCCCTCATGAACATGTAATGTCCCCGTAGAGGGTAATAACATGTCCTTTTTGTGTGTAGGATGTATTTCCAATAGAGATGATGAAAATTTAGCTCTCCCCTTGTACGCAGTGCATTAGCAGGGACATCCAGCAGATGTGCATGTCTTGCCAATGGGCTGGCACTCCTATAACTGAGAGCAAGATCTGCCTTGCTATGTAGGATTTCTATAATCATATGCCATCAGGGAATAAGCCATTCCTAGGAACCCTCTTATATCGAACCTTTAGAATGGGGAATGTAGGGGTTTAACATGGAGACCCCTTTAGAGCTGAAGCCCACGCTGGACCATTAGGGTGCCCAGAGAGGAAGTGTGAAAAATCGGGACGGGGGTGGGGGTAATAGGCACTTATATAAGAAAAAGCCCTAAATGTCGGGACTATCCCTATAAAATTGGGACATCTGGTCACCCTATTACCAAGAAGGCCATATCTCATCCTTTACTAATCTGCTGGTCACTGAAGCTCACAGCAACTTCTAAGCTGCTAAATGCCAGGGATGCAGGTGTCAGTCACAAATAAAGCATCTCACCTTTTCACCCACATTTTGGCTGCAGACCTATTATGAATGCTGCTTGGAGGGTGTCTCGGTGTTTGTATTGTTCTGCAGCCAACAAAGCAGTCTGAGACAGGAAAAGAGGGCTGGGCTGGGCTGGACAAGGGGAAGGGGCAGGTCTCCCACCATTCTGGGTCTGATCTAAAGCCAACTAAAATAAGTGAAAAGAACAGGAGTACTTGTGGCACCTTAGAGACTAACAAATTTATTAGAGCATAAGCTTCGTGGGCTACAGCTCACTTCTTCGGATGCATATAGAGTGGTGCCACAAGTACTCCTGTTCTTTTTGCGGATACAGACTAACACGGCTGCTACTCTGAAACCTAAAATAAGTGAAACACTGTCACTGATTTCCAAGGGGGTTGCATCAGGCTCTTTGAGCTCTGTGAGGCCAAGGAAAGTCAGCAGGGAAAGACTGGAGATATGTGGCAACCAAGCGAACCCTTCTGAGCACCCTGTGTTCTCATTTAGGTAAGAGCCTATAGACTAGCCACTGAAGCAGTGGGGGTTGAGCGGGCCAGGTTTTTCTATGTCTCAGTGAGCTAGACAGGTTGAGGGAGGAAGGAGGATGTGGCCTGGCCTCTAGACTCCTCAGCTGGGCCTGGTTAGCAATCTGTAGAGAAACTTCCTGCAGCTCAGATCTGGGGAGGGAGAATTACTTGGGCTATGTCTGTATGGGTGGGGAGGGGAACTGTTTTGCTGCAGCACAGAAGTTGAACCTTTCATCACTTGACATGTAAGTCCTGTCTTCAGTTTCTCATATAGATAACTGTTGGTTTTAGTAAAGTCTTAGTCGATAACTACAGTCTTTGTAAAATCAAGGCTCCTAAAGTGCTACTCTTGTGAATGTTAAGTAGCGTCACAGGATCAGTGACGCCAGAAGGTCATAACCCATATTTGGAGTCTGAGGGCCATTACATAACTTTTAAAATGACAGGGTTCTGAGAAAGATGTCTCCTCTCCCATGCTAATGGCTAGGCCCTTTCAGAAGTTCCCCCCCCCCTTTTTTTTTTAAATGCAGGAGACACTATTCTGAGATTTACATTTGCAAAAACACATACATTGCAAAAGGACAGAAATAAAAAAGTCTCCTACTTAGTAGCAGCGTGTGAGCTCTCACCAGGGAGATTCCCATGGGATAAAAAGCTTTAGCTTGCCATCTTTAGTTTTCTACTTGGGGGGAGGGGAGATGAGGGGCTCTTTGTCCATAACAGAACACAAACCATAAGTTTTAATTAATAATTACAGGTGTTTTAAATTTAGCAAATACAATTCTTGAAATAGTCACTTGTATTAAAAAGACCAAAAAAGATGGAAGATGACACCCCTTTCTGCCCCCTCCCCCCAACTTCCTTTAAAAGACAACCTGTCTCCCTCATTTTCTTCCTGAGTAATTAACATGTATGGGCACTAGACTAAATCAAAGTAATTGCTTTTAGTTGGACAATGATTTGAGTTCACTCTGCAGTGCACTAAACCATTTAGAGGAAATGCCTTTGTGTATTGGCAAGTGCAAACTACTGCTTAAATGCTGAGCAAGCTAGTACATGTGTTCTCGTTCCTGGGTAGGGAAAGGAAAAGTTTGGGAGCTATGCTACAATGTGTATCACTTTTGACAGATGGTTTAGCTACTGCTATCAATCAGCAGAATTTTTGCTCGGGTCCCAGATTTGTTTAAAAGACTAAAAAGGAAATCTGTAAGTCTCAGTTCTGGGCTGCAAGTGGCTTTCCCTCTTCTTTCTCCATTTATAAATCAGCCGTGTCCTTTGGCCAGACCACAAGTGAGATTAAACAACGTTCTTCGGACTTCAGCAAGAAAATGTTGCACGTGACTTAATAACACAGATACAGACAGAAGTTATATTTGCTGTGAGAAACATATGGTGATGTTTCAGTCTGATGTCTGCACATGTTGGCGAAGTTTATGGAGCTATGATAGTAAGACAAAACATGTGTTTTGACTTTTGATTTCGTTTTCCTCATGGTAAATAAGGTTGGAAGAAGTTGTTTCTTCCCCAAGAATGGGTGAAACCTGAGTAATCTGTTAAAAGATCCACATCCACGTTACTGATACGCTTTTGCTAGATGTGTTGACACTGGCTTCCCTATATTAACTTGCTTGTGGTTTTTGATGTTATGTTTTACCTAATGCAGTCGCTGTGGCAGGTCAAGCATATAACATCAATTCTTTTGATTCTCTGGTTCTTCCCATTTACAAATCTTGCTAAATTCCACTCTGATATATGAGTTACGATATACGTGGCTGTCATATATCTCTGGTATATCTCTGGGAATAAGCAGGAAGAACTCGAAATGATAGTAAATAAACACAACTATGACATAGTTGGCATCACAGAGACCTGGTGGGATAATATGCATGACTGGAATATTGGTATAGAAGGGTACAGCTTGCTCAGGAAGGACAGGCAGGGGAAAAGGGGAGGAGGTGTTGCCTTATATATTAAAAATGTATACACCTGGACTGAGGTTGAGATGGAAATAGGAGACAGACTTGTTGAAAGTCTCTGGGTAAGGATAAAAGGGGTAAAAAACAAGGGTGATGTCATGGTAGGGGTCTACTACAGTCTACCTAACCAGGACAGGGGCAGCAGGCTTGTATAATTTTTGATGGTGCCCAGAACAGATCCAAGTCCCGCCCTCTCACCTAAGGCGCTGGGAGGGAGTTTGGGTGTGGGAGGGGACTTGGGGTGCAGACTCTGTGACGGAGTTTGGGTGCTAGGTGCAGGCTCTGGGCTGGGGCAGGGGGTTGGGGTGTAGGAGGGGGTGTGGACTCTGGGAGGGAGTTTGGGTGCAGGATGGGTTTGGGGTGCAGGCTCTGTGAGAGAGTTTGGGTGTGGGAGGGGTGCGGGATCTGGGAGGGAGTTTGGGTACAGGAGAGGGTTTGGGGTGCAGGCTCTGGGAGAGAGTTTGGGTGTGGGAGGGGTGCGGACTCTGGGAGGGAGTTTAGGGTGCTGGGTGCAGGAGGGGGTTTGGGTGCTGGGTGCGAGTTCTGGGCTGGGACAGAGGGTTGGAGTGTGGGAGGGGGTGCGGGGCGTGGCACTGGGCCGGGGATGAGGAGTTTGGGGTACAGCGGGCAGGCTGCCTCAGGGCTGGGGGGGGCAGAGAGGAGAACTCCCCCAAGTCCTCTCCCCGACAGCAGAGATTCCAGAAGACTAGAAAAGGGCAAATATAGTGCCAATCTATAAAAAGGGAAATGAGGATAACCCGGGGAATTACAGACCAGTCAGTTTAACTTCTGTACCCGGAAAAATAATGGAGCAAATAATTAAGCAATCAATTTGCAAACATCTAGATGATAATAAGGTGATAAGTAACAGTCAGCATGGATTTGCAAGAACAAATCATGTCAAACTAACCTGATAGCTTTCTTTGACATGGTAACAAGCTTTGTGGATGGGGGGAAGTGGTAGACGTGGTGTATCTTGACTTTAGTAAAGCTTTTCATACTGTCTCACATGACCTTCTCATAAACAAACTAGGGAAATGCAACCTAGATGGAGCTACTAGAAGGTGGGTGCAAAACTCGTTAGAAAACCGTTCCCAGAAAGTAATCATCAGTGGTTCACAGTCATGCTGGAAGGACATACGAGTGGGGTCCTGCAGGGATCGGTTCTGGGTCCAGTTCTGTTCAATATCTTCATCAATGATTTAGATAATGGCTTACAGAGTACACTTATAAAGTTTGCAGACGATAGCAAGCTGGGAGGGGTTGCAAGTGCTTTGGAGGATAGGATTAAAATTCAAAATGATCTGGACAAACTGGAGAAATGGTCTGAAGTAAATAGGATGAAATTCAATAAGGACAAATGCAAAGTACTCCATTTAGGAAGGAACAATCAGTTGGCTGCCTAGGGAGGAGTACTGGGGGGTCATAGTGGACCACAAGCTAAATATGAGTCAACAGTGTAATGCTGTTGCAAAAAAAGAGAACACATTTCAGGAAGGATGTGGACAAACTGGAGAGAGTCCAGAGAAGAGCAACAAAAATGATTAAAGGTCTAGAAAACATGACCTATGAGCAGGGCTGGATTAACACGGAGGCTTTAGGGGCTGCAGCCCAGGGCTCTGGGCTAAGGGGGGCCCCGGCACAGCAGGGCTCAGGCAGGTAATCTTGGACTGTATACTAACTGCTTGTAGTTGAGACAAAGTCTTACTACTCTGTTGCTAAAGACAATTCTTATCACCATATTAGGTAGTTAAATTGTGTTGTAATCTGCACATATAATAATATATAAGCATGTATAATCTAAACATGTAATCACAGATATTCATCTGTGGCCCAGATGCACCAGGCCATTCAAGAATCTCAATTAGCCCAACAGCATGACATTTATCTTTGTATACCTTTGTATCTCACACTATCCTTGAGTTGTTGTTGTTACAGCTTCACACCCAAATGTTCTGCATCCTCTAAATGTTTAGGGGTCCTTCATTTTGCCACATATAGGGCAAATCAATTAGATGTGTCATATTAGACTTTCTGTAAATGTCCTGTCTCAAATGGTAAATAGCTCCATACGTGCACTCTAGGCCAGGGCAATTTACCTGTGTGGAATTTTTTGTTTTTTGGTAAATTATTTTGTCTTACAGTTTGTGTCACCAGTGTCCATGAATTATTATTGCACATCATTATATAGGTCACCATTTAATCATAACTGTTTATTTAACAAAATCAGGATGGAATGAGTTGTGCAAGTGTGGGGCCTTGGGAAGAACATGAAATTTTGGAGATGAACGTGAATATATGTTAGAAATGACACTGGAAGCTCCCCTGTGCTGTAGAAGTAGCTGTAATGCTAAGAAAATAACCAATATTGTCCACCATGCGACTAACAGCTATTCTTACCAATGAGACTCTTTTTAAACCATCCACTTGACCAAAACATTGAGTGGCTCAATGAGAGTATTTAACTGTCTTTTTAAAAAGTGGGTAGATGCTATGGCTTAACACCCCCACCCCATGCTACCCCAAATATTTGATTTCTTTGGGGAAATGCACAGCATTTAATAAGGCTTAAGTAATACAAACAAGCCAGATAAAATATGAAGCTAAAGAAAAAACTGTCTTCCAAGGCAATGATGTAACATCTGAGACGCATGTATTGAACCTGATTCTCCGCTCCCTGATGGTGGTTTTATGCTAGTGTAATTGTTGAAGTCAACTGAATTACTTTGGCATAAAACCAGCATAAGGTTGTGGATTGGGGGTGAATTGGAGCTCCTTACCTATATGATATTTCTCTAGTTACAGCATTATCAACTAGAAATTCACCAATGAACATTTTTACAAAGAAATAACTATAATACCTGGGCTAGTCCTCCAGCATGTATAAGGGTTAAGTCAGGCATCCAAGAACAACCAGGCACCAATAGGCCATACAGTGCGATCGTATAATAAGGCACAGAGTAGAACATGTATGTCAGCATCTGCATTTTAAACAAAAACATTAGCTGTTTTGTGTTTTCAGAGAGAGGTCTATTTAGGAATCAGCCAATTGCTGACTGAGAAATTGGAATATTCCAAGATTATGCTCTCCAGGGATGTTTGCAGATGATGAAAGATATCCCTGTAGATGAACAGAACACTCCACATAGATTCTCCAAATAGTGAAATCATAATACTCCAGAACCCCACCACTTTCCAGAGTGAAGTTTCTTCATTCAACTTGTTGCCAGAATGTATTTCTCACAGAAAAGGTCAATTCTTCATTTGAGGTTTACTCATTTGGTTGCCTCCCCGTAAATGACACTATGCATCTCAATGTTTGTCATTTTTTAAAAAAAGAAATATTGTGGGTATTAAGAACCCTCAGGTCAACCCTCGTGCGATGCTCAAGTAAACAGGCTTGGCAAAGGATGCTGTGTGGTTTTACAGGAAAGAGGAATGTGTCAGTGGTGATACAGAAGAGAAATAGTAAATATAGGGCTAGATTTCCTATCTATACCACCCTTTGACCTGTTGAGGATGGTATTACACTAGGGCGGGGTGGCCAACCTGAGCCTGAGAAGGAGCCAGAATTTACTAATGTACATTGCCAAAGAGCCACAGTAATACGTCAGCAGCCCCCCAGCAGCTTCCCCCACCCACTCCCAGTGTCTCCCACTCATCAGCAGCCCCGCCAATCAGCGCCTCCCTCTCGCTCCCCGCACCTCCCAATCAGCTGTTTCGTGGTGTGCAGGAGGCTGTGGGGGGGGGAGGAGCAAGGTCATGGCAGGCTCAGGGGAGGGAGTGGGAAGGGGTGGAGTGAGGGCAGGGCCTGTGGCAGAGCCAGAGCTTGAGCAGTCAGCACCCCCTGGCACATTGGAAAGTTGGCGCCTGTAGCTCCAGCCCTGGAGTTGGTGCCTATACAAGGACCCGCATATTAACTTCTGAAGAGCCGCATGTGGCTCTGGAGCCACAGGTTGGCCACCCCTGTACTAGGGGAATCCTCATTTGGTGCCTTAAAAGCAACTTTAAGTCCACTTTGCACACCCAGAGCAGCACAAAGGGGACTAAAGAGGGGCTAAGGATCTGGCCTGGGGAATATATGAAAAGGAGGCTGGGTGGTCAAGTGATAAAATATGTAACCCATCACTGCTAGGTCCCCAGTCTGAATCCAACCCAGCTCAATGATAAACAAATGTTATCTTGTCATGGCTGTTCAGAGGTAGGGTGGCCAGATAGCAACTGTGAAAAAACGGGACAGGGGGTGGGGGGTAATAGGTGCCTATATAAGAAAAAGTCCCCAAAAATGGGACTGTCCCTTTAAAACTAGGACATCTGGTCACCCTATTCAGAGGCCTATGTGAAATGCACGATGGTCTCAGTCTCACTCCCAGTGGACAGATGCCACATCACAGTTAGCACCCTCATTGGTAGGCCCAGTTGAAACCTATGGCTTCATATTTGTGCCTGTTCACCCATCATTTTATAACATCCCATACTTAATAGTTCTTTACCTGAAGTTTAGGATAAGCAGCAGGATCCTTGATATAGGGCTCGTGAAGTTGAATATATAACCGGCAGAGTTCAGCAGGGCAATCCAAAGCAATCTACAGAGATGTTAAAAATTGCATGTGATGAAAGAAGTCACTCTAAAACAAATTAACCTGACCCTTGCTATTGTGGGCTCTACAACTGTGCTCGCTGTTGCCATACAGAAGGCTTGCTTACAGGCCAGAAGGGACTGGATCTTTTGCCAAGGTGATCCGGGGGGGGAGGGATAGCTCAGTGGTTTGAGCATTGGCCTGCTAAACCCAGGGTTGGGAATTCAATCCTTGAGGGGGCCACTTAGGGATCTGGGGCAAAATCAGTACTTGGTCCTGCTAGTAAAGGCAGGGGGCTGGACTCAATGACCTTTCAGGGTCCCTTTCAGCTCTAGGAGATAGGATATCTCCATTTAAAAAAAAAAAAATCCACTTGGTCACCACTATAGAAATGGGCTGATGTCACTGTTGAAATGTAGGCTTCCCTTTGCCTGCCTCACAGGTCCCTTGAACGGTTCATAGAGCAAGACTATAATATCTAACTGTTATATACCATTTTTCATCAATAGATCTCAAAGGCACTTTATAAAGGAAGGTGAGCATCATTATCCCCATTATACAGATGAGAAAACTGGGACACAGAGGGGTAATGACTTACCCAAGGTCACCCAGCAGACCAATGACCGAGGCTAGAATAGAACGTAGGTCTTCTGAGTCCTAGTTTAGTGCTCTAGCTACTAGGCCAACATTAGCAGTCTTAGTTTTTCACTGGAAAGTAATTAAGCTAGTATACCAGATATGTGTGGTCCACACTGTGATAAATGTATAACATTCTTTTATTTGTGCTGACAACTAATGGCTTTGACCCAATCCATAATGCCTAATGGAAATTCACCCAATAGTAGAAAAATCAGGTAAGCATATACTGTAGAGTTTATATAGGGATTTAAACAAGAGTTGTGTTGCAATAAGGTAATAGTGGAGAATGATGCGAACTCCAAAACCAGCTACTATAAAAAAATGTAATGAGGAAAAAAGAGATTGTTGGATGTTTATCTCCTGTAAAGAATAAACTTGCCAATAAACTCCATGGTGACCCAACTACTATGTCAAGGAACTGAATTCATGATAACAAGCAATGACTACAAAGTACGCAATACTTTTCTAAAATGATTCATCAGTTTCAACAGCAGCTTAATAAGAGCTTTCCCACGAGGCATTGCTGGTGTCTAAATTACTGACAAGGTCCAGCTGGGTGTATTGCAGCAGCCAACTGCACTGGCATTTGTAAGTCTGGGTTTGGGAAGAATACAAAGATTCCCACTGTACATGCCAATGGCACATCTTGGAGAGGGAGAAACATCTGAGAAACAGGTGTATGTCTGTACTAAGGAACCACAGTTTATTGGCCAATAACATATTGCCACAATTACTGGAGCTTAACAGAAAGCTGTTCATTCCATCCAGGGTTGAGAAAATGATGTCACTGAAACAGTTCCTACAATGGGAGAGGAACTGGGTAGTGAAATGGGATAGGAAAAGAAGCTCAGAAAAAATGAGGAATGGCATTGCTGCCTGTAGCTGGGTGCTTGGGCAAGAGATTACACTATGAAAAATGTGTCATCTCTTTCCACATTGCTTTGATTTATTCAGTTAGCCAGCACCAACAGTACTAGGGAGTGCCCCGAGCTGCAACAAATGAAGATGCCAGTAACAAGACAGAAGTAAACAAATATTAAAAGATTTCTGAAAGCAAATTTTCTCAGAAATATGACTAGAGAGCAAAAATAAAGCAGTAATACAAGCCAGCAGAACTACAAAAGAGTGACATGCACTAAGTAGAACAAATTGCTGCTAAAGTTACTTCTGATCACCTGATATATGAATTAAGGTCTAGACAGGGTCAGCTCTACCAAATATGCAGACCAGGCACTTGTCTTGGGCACCAAAATGTTTAGTGATTGTTTACTCAGTGATGTGCAATTTCCATTTTGCCTAGGGCAGCAAATACTTCAAAGCTGACACTGGGAGTAGGTTTACCACTGCTCCAAGAAGCAAGTATTTTAAATTCCGTGTGATTCCCTCTGAAATTTCAAAGCTATCAAATGTGCTATAAATCTATAGATAAAGTTAATTTAAAACAATCTATACTTGATAGGCAAGAAGGAGACATTTACAATTTCAGGAGACTTGGGATAAACCCAACATAGTTCTCAGATAAAAAGATTCTACTCTCTCACTCATAATGCAAGCTGCATGTTTTTCTATGTGAGTTTAGTTACGTGTCTATGTTTTAGAAAGACATGAATGCAGATTTAATTTAGCTTGTGTGCATCCAGGCTATTGACCACCAGAAAAACAACCAATGACATGCTTTTTAGGTCATTTGAGCTCTTTGGGGGTCATATAGCTAGTCCCTTTCAGAAAACCAATTTCACACAATGCAAACGGAGAGGCAAAGCTACAGTAATTGCAATAATGCCACATGCAATGCTGTAGCTGTGTTGGCCCCAGGATATTACAGAGATAAGGGGGGTGAGGTAATATCTTTAATTGGACCAATTTCTGTTGGTTAGAGAGAGGAGCTTACAGAAGAGCTCTGTGTAAGCGCTAAAGCTTATCTCTTTCACCAACAGAAGTTGGTCCAATAAAAGGTATTACCTCATCCACCTTGTCTCTCTAATAATGCCACAGACACTTCATTTCTCCTTCATATTCTTAGGCCCAGTCCTGCTCCCAGTGAGAAGTTTTCCATTTACTTGGGAGCTGACTGGGCCCTTGGTTTGCATATAGTACATATGTTTTCTCACACACAAAAATTCTTCCTTTTGAAAAGCAACAGATGTAAAAGCTTTGTGACTAAAACTCAGAGATCCCAGGTTGTTATTGCCCCTTACACTTACCATGCCCCTAAATATGCAAAACCCAGTTGCAAGGATGAGATATATAGCCAGCATTAGATCTAGTGGTCTTCTCAGGAGTCCTTTCTTCTGGACTTTCTGAACCACCTACAATACAATATAGGGTTAAGAGTAGATCATAAATTCTACATTAAATGTATTTAATTTCAAATCTGTCTCTAAAGAAAGTTAAGGTGGTGAAACACCCTGATAGGAGCCAATGGGACAACATCTGCTCTCAGCTACTGTAATGTAAATGCAGAGTCACTCTATTGATTTGAGTGTATAAGTGGGAGCAGCAGCATTTCTGTATATAATGATGTAACAATGTTACAATGATATAACAGAAAGCAGAATCAGGCCCCTACCATTCAAAGTTAAAGCTAACCCACACTTTAAGAAGATTCTCTAATGGTCCACCTGAGTGAGGATCAGTGTCAATCTTCATGTTGAATGACTTATCTTTCATCAGTCAGTGACACTTTACATGGTCATTTACACAAAGATAATAAAATGGCTTCCTCATACCCACACTAGTTGCTCCACTGAGTATTTTACGTTTGCCCATTTTATTTCTAAAAACGATAGCGCATACCCATTTACGTGGGGTCATAAGAAAATGTATTATATAATCATAAATACATATCCAATATTTACTTATCAAGTGGCTGACTAAGAGAGGAAGGATGGCCTAGTGGCTAAAGTGGTAGCCTAGAGACCCAGTTTCATTTCCCTATTCTGACACAGACTTCCTATGAGATGCTGGGCAAGTTGTTTCGTTGTCATAAGCCTCTGTTCTCCTGCTGTAAAACTGAGATGATCCCTCCCTCAGAGGAATGTTGTGGGGGTAAATATGTGAGGCATGCTGATGTAATGGAAGCTGTATAAGTACCTCAGATAAAAAATGGTTTGGGGCAATTGCGAGAGCTCACTCACTGCAGAGTTTTCACTCAAACCTTCATTCCAGGATGCATTTTTTTTTCACCATTATGCACTCTTGCCCAACATACACACCAGATGCAATCTCCTTGCAATTGAGCGAACAAGTCATCTTCTTCATTTAAAAGCACTGCATTTATATGACTCACTCATTTCCACTTCCCTTTTGAATGATAATCCATGCATTGATAGGCACACAACAAAAAGACCTCCTACAAAACGGATTTCCTTATTATATATTATTGCATTACTGTCTCAAAATATGTTGTACAATGACATAATTATAAATATTCATGTTCAAATGACAGAACAGAAGAAAGTATTTTCCAGGCAAAACTCCTAAGCAAGGACTACAGAATTTGGCTCATAGTTTAACAAAAATTAAAAACACTTCCTATATGTAGGGCTGTTTACTTCATAAAATTGTTAAAACGAGTAAATTTTCAGAAACAGATCTCTGAGGCAGTTCTGCTGTGTCCTCTTCTTGCTTCCTCATGCTAGATCAATAGGTAGGCTCATGTGAGTAAGACAAGTATGATTTAGACCTGTGTTACACTATAACAGTGTTTCCCAAACCTGGGACGCCGCTTGTGTAGGGAAAGCCCCTGGCGGGCCAGGCCGGTTTGTTTACCTGCCGCGTCCGCAGGTCCGGCCGATCGCGGCTCCCACTGGCCGCGGTTCACTGCTCCAGGCCAATGGGAGCTGCTGGAAGCGACGCGGGCTGAGGGACGTACTGGCCGCCTCTTCCAACAGCTCTCATTGGCCTGGAGCAGCGAACCGCAGCCGGTGGGAGCCGCGCTCGGCCGGACCTGCGGACGCGGCAGGTAAACAAACCGGCCCGGCCCGCCAGGGGCTTTCCCTACACAAGCAGCGTTCCAAGTTTGGGAAACACTGCTCTATAATATTTAAGGTATCAAAGCCTGCTACTATAGGAGTGTTTACAATGTCATAGGCAAAGAATGTGTTTAACCCAATAGTATTAATGGGAAAAACAAGGGAGTAATGTTACAAATACTTTTAAGATGGAACTATAAAAGAATAATTGTAAAGTCAATGGATTGTTTCCATTTTACTACTGCGTGAAGGCTGAACTTTAAATGTATATGTTACACCTTTTTCTAAAAGGAAACAGTAACCTGACATACATATTTATGAGTGACACGAAACCACAGCCCTGTGTTATATACAGAGCAGTTAGAATGATTAGCCAAGGTGACAATGAGGACAAACCTACCCAATAGAACTTGTCTGTTAAGTTTCTATAGGGATACTGAGAACTCATGCCTTTTCTGTAAAGTATGTATATATTTACATATAGGCAATGCAAATGTAAAGCTCTAAAGAAAGTAGAAAGATAGGCCAACACATTGTGCAAAGGCTTAGTGCTGGACTGAAATACCTTGTCTACTGAGTTATTGTGCCCATCTTTCTCTTTTTAATACAGCAAAGTCATACCAATGTACCCTGACATGAATTAAATGCAACAACAGCTCCTGTCAGGTCAAAGTTGATCCACTGCTGGCTTCCCTTCTGCTGAAAACAACAAACCAACTCCTCACAAGTCTTGCTGGCGCTGCTGTTTTGTATGTCAGAAGAAAGTCTGCAGGTGCAATTAGAATTTTCTCCCAATTCCCTAATCCATGCTGAGTGCCTTGTTTGGGGCACCTCCCAGGCTCAGGCTCTAAGAGCTCAGAACAATCTACTAGTGTCAACAGGCTGAATGCAACAAAACCGGTCCCACCAGAATTCGTGTGCAAAGCTGAATTTATGCTTTGCCCTCCATCTCATTAACTTTTCCTGAACTTAAATTACTTGAGACTGTTCCCTGAGTTACTAGTACATTTATAGACCTATCCACCAAGCCCTGTAAATACCGTATTACAGCTCAGTTTGATTCTAAACTGTGGCATAACGCCCCCATGCCTCTATGCTTTGAAAACAACGGAAGCTTGTCTGTTATCCAAGTGTATGTATTTAACTGGTTTGTAGTAAGTCTATAACAATGAATGGCTTACGCGACACTATATAAATTGATTCCAATAACATTTTAATGTAAGTACTTTGTATATATTTGTACATTTTTAAGAACTATCATGCCATTTGTTTCCTAACTCCCTTATTGTCTCTGAATAATGCTAGTTCAAAAATTAAAATTGGATTTTCAAGCTGATTGTAAATATTTAAAAGATCTGCTGAAAAGGGGCCAAATCCTTGTAGGATTTAGTATGGTTAATTGTTAATTAAACAAATCAGTATTAATAACACACAACTATTTTCTGAAAACTAGATTGCATTTAGGATTGCCTAAAATATTACAATTGGTTTTATTTCATTTTCTACAGAATTTTGAAGTACACAGTTACTAAACATAAGTATGTGTGCTAGGTTCTCAACTATTCTTGTCTTCTACAGATCATAAATTAGCTATGAAGATGTAGTTCTATTTTCCCACAGGAAAGGCAATTTCATGAAAAAAATCTAAAGCATGGATGAAAAGATTCTATATTTAGAATTACACAGAGGACTTACGATGACCTTCAGAGAATAGAAACTAAAAGGCTCAATTTTTACATACAAAAGAGCTGTTCAGTAAAACCTGAAATTAAAAAAAAGTGTTTAGAACACCTGCTTTCCATGCATTTGCCTTTTTTGAACAAAATTTTTTAAAAGTTAAGCTTGATTGAAACATGCATTAATGTGACACATTAAATCTGGTTAACAAAGTAGTAGTGATTACCAATCTCATAAACATAAGAAGCTTGGCCATGCTTCTGCAAATGAGCTACCATATTTTAGCTATAGGCAGCAATTTCTGTACAGTTCTTGGGGCTAGGAGGGCAAATCGAAACCTTTATCCATATCTACGCAAACACCATACTAATACATGTTGTACATAAGAAGCAACCATCAACATGACCAAACAGCACTTTGGTCCAGATAGCTTGACTCTATCCCATTTTTATGCCTTTCATTAGATTTCTGAGGGTTCTGTTTACATATTACTCAAATCCTCTCTACAGTTTCAGTTTGGAAGATTCACTGAGCTTTCCCCTATCTGGCTTCCATGAAAATGAATCCTAATTTATAAGGCAAAAGCTATTCAGAAGTGCCTCTTGGGACTCAGATTTAGGAGTCATACCTGCCTCACTGCCCCCAAAATCCTTTACTGCAATAGAACCATTATTGATGTGTCTTTCACAAGCTTCTTGAAAATCTTCCAGTGCATCTTCTTCAACTATTGTGTCCTGCAAGATCACCTGTACACAGAGAGCCTGTTACATTTCTGAATGTTCAGGGGTAGGACCTGTCTCCTATTATCCATATATATGGTACCTACCACAAAATGGACCTGTCTGAGGCCTCAGGATGCTTTTGTAATACAAATACTATTAATACATTATATGTTGACGCTCAGAATGGGTTTGGAATGTGCTCTGGCAGTAAGCCTGGCTCCCTCTAGCCACAAATAGCTAAACGTCATGTCATTCTTTGCTCTACTTTTCAGATAACCTTTTTTCTCAATGCATGAAATTGTGCATAAACAAATGTTGCATATTGTGGCTGCCCAACTAATCCTATTGTTGCCCAATTACAGAGTCCTAGCTAGTTTGTGAGTAGACACCATTCCTGCAGATGAAGATGATTGTAAAAATGAGCTTTGGATAGGTGTAAGGTGGGTAACACAAAATCACTTCCTTACTACCTAACATGATAATATATCTCAGCTATAAAACGCAATAGCAAGCAATGCAAAGATTTTAAAAAGCAAGCAGGTGTTCAATGATATGAAATCTCACAATATCTACATAATATCTGTAGTTATATAGCACCTTTATCTTAGTATCATAAGGAGCTTTACAAAGCTGGGGAAGTATCACTATCCATGTTTTATAGATGGGGAAACTGAGGCACTGGGACTATAAAGGTCATACATTGAGGCCAAGTCTATGTTACAAACTTACGTCAGTAAAACTATGTAAAAAAAATCCATACCCCTGAGCGATACAGTTATACCTATCTAAACCCTGGTGTGGACAGCACTATGTCAGCAGGAGGGCTTCTCCTATTGACATAGCTACTGTCTCTTGCAGAGGTGGATTAACTATACTGACAGGACGTGCTCTCCCGTCAGCATAGTAGCACCTTCACTGAAGCACTACCGTGCACCACTGCCGCGTTTTAAGCGTAGATCTGCCCTGAGTAAATGGTAGTCAGGAACAGAATATACACATCCTCACCCCTAGTCCTTCACTCTAACCACCTAATCAACTTGCTTCCCTCTGCACTCCACAATTAAACTAACTAAAATATTATCTTATATGAAGAATGCGGCAGGGATGTTTTTGTCGTGCCTGCATGATCCTCCATCAATCTCCATTACAAACATAATAAATCATTACAGTGCACTCCACTAAAACTCTGCAGGAATAATGAGCACATTTTTAGTCTTTTTAATGCTATTAGTACAGTAGTTTACATTTAATACAGTAACATTACCTTGACGGGAGTATTGTAAGTCACTGAAGGATGATTATAGATTCTGAACCCAGCCCATATAGGAAGACAAATATATGGTACATTTAAGAAAGAAGCAGGACACATTCTTGCTCCATATTTACCTATTAAAAGAAATAATCATAAAACATGTGAAGAATTTGTATACTAACTCTATATGGAGAAAATTACAGCATATCTGATGGAGCATCCACACCAAACAGCTACGATAATGCTGGATGTAAAAAGCTTTTTAAATGCTTGCAACCCAGCATACAAATCTGGTGGAAAAGCCTGTGCTGGCAAATGGAAGAGCCACACACAAGCAGGTAACAACTAGATACAGTATGGTGTGTTGTTTCAAAGATGAGATTTTCTGTTTGTGACAGCCAGCTGCCTCAGCCACTGACCTCTTTTCTACATACCCACAGGGACGGAAGAGCTCCGAACGCTGTTAATACAACCTGCTCTAGATAAAGGCATCTTCCACAAAAGAAAAACTGACACTTTTAAGTCTGATATTATGCTCTGCTTACTAAATCTTGGTTTCTAATGCAGAGCAGTGACAATGCTTGGAAAAAGGGTCACAAAAAAAAAACCCAAAAAATTCTGGCCCAGATCCTCAGCTGCTATAAATCAGGGGAGACTTTGCTTTTTATATCAGCTGAGGATCTGGTCAAAATCAGTGTCAGAGAGGACTCCCTGAAAATCAGAGATCTTGAGCTTGTATAGGAGAGAGGTGAAGAGCTTCTGTGTGGACTGATCAGGCTGAACCATGAATGCTCCATCCTAGCTATAAATACCTGGGCTGAGATTTTCAAAGCCAACTAATGGTTGTAAACACATTAACATTAATTTATGGCAGTAGTGTGTCTAACCTCCCTCTCCCCCCTTCATCTTTGAAAAATCATAATGTTAGGCTTTTTGCCAGAAGGAAATCATTTATTTATGTAAGAAAAGTTTAAAGCACTTCAAGTTAACAATTGCATGACATAAACATGATTTAATAACAACTTCTCAAGCCCCAGCAGCTGTAAATTCATTTGTCCAAAAGTGCCTTTGGATGCCTTTTGCCTGACCCTTGACATCGGTACTGTAAAGCAACAAGTGCGCTTTATGCTAATCCGTAAATGAACAATTTTTAAACACTAATAACAAACAGATATAGTTGTTTTCTCATATCCCAAAATAAACCACATTAAGTCAATGAGAATCTTTCTATTGACTTGTGTGCTTTGGATCAGGGCCTTATTGCCGATAGCAAAATAAGATGATAAACTTTTTCTTGTTGGCATGGAATGGTAAATCCACACACTTCCCAAAGTAAAAAAATCCTTGGTATCTGGTTAACTGATCTGTTTATATTCCTGAAGTCCCTCCAAAGTTATATTAAAGTAAGGAGCAATATACTATATTTTGGTTATGAGATTAGGTAGCCTTATTTTTTATTAACCCCGTATAGGAAGTAGAAAACAAAACAATTTTCATGCTTCACATGGGAAAGTTGCTTATATGAATTATCTCCTTACCCACAATAGTTCCAGGCATAAAGACAATAATGCTCATGACAATGGATCCTAACCAGTATAGGCCAATGGTTCTGTAACTTTCTCTGAAACAGAAATAATTGATTTAATGCACCATCCCTAGAACATTACTGTCAAAAACTGCCTCAGAGATTATACTGATTTCTGCTGGTAGCATTTTAAGAAAGAAGGCTGAGATCCTCAAAGGTATTTAGGTGCCTAGCACCCTTTGAAGATCTGGGCCTAATGTGGTGGTGAATGGTGGACACAGAGGAGTGATAGAAACAAACCTATGGGGGGAAACTCTGCATTTTTGTGTATAAACAAGATAATTATCTGAGCAATATGGGATTGTATGTTTAATTCCCTGTTTTGTGGGAGGTGTTACTCACAGAAGGGCTGAGTGGGCACCTGTTGCACAAGGCTTTGAAAATAATTTGCTTTAATGCTTGTGTTACCAGAAGGTTGATGTTTCAAAACAGTATATTTTGAAATATTTTCCCCTGCAATGTGCATTTAAATAATTATTTTCTTTAACTTTTTCCACAAGAGTAAGCAACATAAGACTCTTATATTCCAGAAATTATTACTACCTCTTTATCTACACAGTACTTCCAGGTAGAAATGAAAGAAAGAAGACCATGTAGTCTTGACCAAGACACTGTTCTGCTCTCTTGAAATAATGATACCATGGAGTCTGAACATGCATTGTCTTTAGGATTTCCACTTTCTGGTTAGCTAATATAAATTGTACAAATGCGCTGTGTTTTGCTCTGTACAGTAAATCTTCCAGATAAAAGTCATGGTAGAATTTTTGTTCTGCTGCCTACATCAAGTTCAGCAATAATTAATAAAACCAACACCATCAACAAAACACTCATTAACCAAACTAGTTAACTGTGTCCATTTTGAATTATAGTGCAAAGGCGAGAGAACCCAGGTTCTTTATTGGCTCCCCCTTGTGCATCTGAAACAAGAGGCCAAATCCAGTTGTGATCTAACTCTGCAGAGAGTAATGGAATTTCAGTAGGGCTTAATTTGGCCCAAGGAATTTACACAGCACAAAATACTATTTAAAAAACTCAAACATCTAAACATTGCAAAACCACAGGAAATGAATTTCCTTTGTGGCTTACACAGGGGTGTGGAAAGCTAAACAAATGGTACACAAACATCAGACTGACTTACTCCCACGAAATAGCTGCCACCATTAAGAGATACATCAGATAATGCACAGAGCCATCCCAATAGCAGATCACATGGCCATAAGCAGTGTTCAGATGAGGCTCGCCCTAAAGAAAATGGATTTTAAAACAGTGCAATGGCAAAGGAGATTCAATAAACCTTAGAAGTGTATTAAGAATAGCAGGTAAACAGGCTGGAGTAAAGTGACTGGTGTTCATTCAGTCTAAGGATCCATTTCTTCCTGGCTGTCAACTCTCATGTTAGCCTTTTTCCAGTCATTCGGGACCTCGCCCGATCGCCATGAGTTTTCAAAGATAATGGCCAATGGCTCTGCAATCACATCCACCAACTCCTTTAACACCCTCGGATGCAGTGCATCTGTCCCCATGGACTTGTACTCATCCAGCTTTTCTAAACAGTCCTGAACCACTTCTTTCTCCACAGAGGGCTGGTCACCTCCTCCCCATACTGTGCAGCCCAGTGCAGTAGTCTGGGAGCTGACCTTGTTCGTGAAGACAGAGGAAAAAAAGCATTAAGTACCTTAGCTTTTCCCACATCCTCTGTCACTAGGTTGCCTCCCCCATTCAGTAAGGGTCCCACACTTTCCCTGATCTTCTTCTTCTTGCTAGCATACCTGTAGAAATCCTTCTTGTTACTCTTAACATCCCTTGCTAGCTGCAACTCCAAGTGTGATTTGGCCTTCCTGATTTCACTCCTGCATGCCTGAGCAATATTTGTCCCTCCCTGGTCATTTGTCCAATCTTCCACTTATTGTAAGCTTCTTTTTTGTGTTTAAGATAAGCAAGGATTTCACTGTTAAGCCAGGCTGGTTGCCTGCCATATTTACTATTCTTTCTACACATCGGGATGATTTGTTCCTGCAATCTCAATAAGGATTCTTTAAAATACAGACGGCTCTCCTGGACTCCTTTAAAAAAGGGAAGAAGGAGGATCTGGGGAACTACAGGCCAGTCAGCCTCACCTCAGTCCCTGGAAAAATCATGAAGCAGGTCCTCAAGGAATCAATTCTGAAGCACTTTGACGAGAGGAAAGTGATCAGGAACAGTCAGCAGGGATTCACCAAGGGCAAGTCATGCCTAACTAACCTAATTGCCTTCTATGATGAGATAAGTGGCTCTGTGGATGAGGGGAAAGCAGTGGACGTGTTATTCCTTGACTTTAGCAAAGCTTTTGATAATGTCTCCCACAGTATTCTTGCCAGCAAGTTAAAGAAGTATCGGCTGGATGAATGGACTATAAGGTGGATAGAAAGCGGGCTAGATCATCAGGCTCAACGGGTAGTGATCAATGGCTCCATGTCTAGTTGGCAGCCGGTATCAAGCGGAGTGCCCCAAGGGTCGGTCCTGGGGGCCGGTTTTATTCAATATCTTCATTAATGATCTGGAGCAGAGATGGGCAAACTATGGCCCGTGGGCCACATCCGGCCTGCAGGACCGTCCTGCCTGGCCCCTGAGCTCCTGACCCGGGAGGCTAGCCCCCGGCCCCTCCCCTGCTGTTCCCCCTCCACCGCAGCCTGAGCTCACTTGCTTCGCCGCCAGCGCAATGCTCTGGGCAGCGGGGCTGTGAGCTCCTGGGGCAGCGCAGCTGCAGAGCCGGGCCTGACCCAGTGCTCTGAGCTGCGTGGTGGTGGTTGTGGGGGCGGTGGCATGGCCCGGCTCCAGCCGGCTGGTGCGGCTGTAGCGCTGCCAGCCACTGGTGCTCCAGGCAATGCGGTAGGGGGGCAGGGAGCAGGGGGGGTTGGATAGAGAGCAGGGGAGTTCAGGGTGGTGGTCAGGGGGCGGGGGTGTGGATAGGGTCGGGGTGGGGGAAATAGGGGGTTGAATGGGGGTAGGGGTCCCGGGGGAGCAGTCAGGAAGGAGGGGGGGTTGGATGGTGCGGCGGGGGGCAGTCAGGGTCAGGTGTTCCTGGGACAGTCAGGGGACAGGGAGCAGGGGCGGGTGGATGGGGTAGGGGTCCCGGGGGGGCCATCAGGAATGAGACCAGGGGTTGGATGGGGCGGCAGGGGGCAGTCAGGGGCGGGAGTCCGGGGGCGGTCAGGGGACAGGGAGTGGGGGTGTGTGGATGGGGCAGGAGTCCTGGGGGGGGCGTCTGGGAACGGGGGGGTTGGATGGGGCAGGAGTCCTGGGGGGGGAGCAGATAGCAGGTGGGGGCCGGGCCACGACCCCCGCCCCTAACCAGCCCTCCATACAATTTCCAAAACCAGATGCGGCCCTCTGACCAAAAAGTTGGCCCGCCCCTGATCTGGAGGATGGCGTGGATTGCGCCCTCAGCAAGTTTGCAGATGACACTAAACTGGGAGGAGTGGTAGATACGCTGGAGGGTAGGGATAGGATATAGAGGGATTTAGACAAATTAGAGGATTGGGCAAAAAGAAATCTGATGAGGTTCAGCAAGGACAAGTGCACTGCAAAGACTAGGGACCGAGCGGCTAGGCAGCAGTTCTGCAGAAAAGGACCTAGGGGTTACAGTAGACGAGAAGCTGGATATGAGTCAACAGTGTGCCCTTGTTGCCAAGAAGGCTAACAGCATTTTGGGCTGTATAAGTAGAAGCACTGCCAGCAGATCGAGGGACATGATCATTCCCCTCTATTTGGCATTGGTGAGGCCTCATCTGGAGTACTGTGTCCAGTTTTGGGCCCCACACTACAAGAAGGATGTGGAAAAATTGGAAAGAGTCCAGCAGAGGGCAACAAAAATGATTAGGGGGCTGGAGCACATGACTTATGAGGAGAAGATGAGGGAACTGGGATTATTTAGTCTGCAGAAGAGAAGAATGAGGGGGGATTTGATAGCTGCTTTCAACTACCTGAAAGGGAGTTCCAAAGAGGATGGATCTAGACTGTTCTCAGTGGTAGCAGATGACAGAACAAGGAGTAATGGTCTCAAGTTGCAGTGGGGGAGGTTTAGGTTGGATATTAGGAAAAACTTTTTCACTAGGAGGGTGGTGAAGCACTAGAATGGGTTACCTAGGGAGGTGGTGGAATCTCCTTCCTTAGAGGTTTTTAAGGTCAGGCTTGACAAAGCCCTGGCTGGGATGATTTAGTTGGGGATTAGGTCCTGCTTTGAGCAGGGGTTGGACTAGATGACCTCCTGAGGTCCCTTCCAACCCTGATATTCTATGATTCTATGTTTCAAGGCATCCATATCATTATCTGGAGTTAGGATGAAATAACTTCCATATAGACACACCCTTTAGAGCAGGGATCGGCAACCTTTGGTACCCGGCCCATCAGGAAAATCCGCTGGCGGGCCAGGACGGTTTGTTTACCTGCAGTGTCTGCAGGTTTGGACAATCGCAGTTCCCACTGGCCGCGGTTTGCCGTTCCAGGCTAACGGGGGCTGTGCGAAGCGAAGCGGGCCGAGGGATGTGCTGGCCACCACTTGCCACAGCTCCCATTGGCCTGGAACAGTGAACCGCGGCCAGTGGGAGCCGCAATCGGCCGAACCTGCAGATGCTGCAGGTAAAGAAACCGTCCTGGCCCGCCAGTGGATTTCCCTGACGGGCCGCATGCCATAGGGTGCTGATCCCTGCTTTATAGTATTGCAAAATTAGGTGCATTCTGGTGGGGAGGGTATGCCTTGCTCTTCAGTATTTGAGGACACAGTACTGAAACAGCAATCATTGCTCTGCAACATTATGGGAAATTCCTGTTTCTAAAAAAAAATGATGTTCAAAAATCTGAAGTTATGACATATATCAGTGATGAAATGTAAAGACAGTTTGATTTAATTAAGAAAGATATATTTAACAATCTAGAGATCCAACAATAGTGTTGAGCACATTAATGATGGTGATATTTAAGCTCATAGGGCCCAACTAATTTCTCTGAAGTCTATAGAGTCTTTTCAATTACACCAGTGAATGTTGGATGAGGCCCTCGTGCTATTTTTGGTGGACACTGAGATTCAGCAGGGAACAGATTCTACTAACTTGATATCTGGCACTATCAGGTTTTTCACTCTATTTTGAAGTTCCTTTTATTTAGTTCCTTTTATTAAAAGGATTAAGCAAAAACACAAGATTCATTATTTTTCTTCTAGGCTAAGCTTACAGGTTTTGTAATATTTCACTGTAACTCTCCATTAATGACTGCTGAATTTCTATTGAGTTCTGCAGAAATGCATGCATTAACTAGTTCAGTAGAAATGTATGCATTAACGACACTAATGTCATAGAAGTCCACTATAACAGTATTATTGCAACTAAATGAAATAATAAACTGGGGCTTGAAGTCAATGAAAGCTTTATCAGTGACTTTAATGAGAGTAAAATCAAACCCAAGAAGATTCTTTTGGACACATTAAGTACTCTTATTTATATTATTAAGAGAAAAGCCAAATTGCAGTGGTACTTCATAGCCTATATGAAAACAAATAAATTACAGTATCTTCCTCTTCAATGTCCAAGGCATATGAAATAAATTATAATACTGAACTTCATATCCTGTTAACTTTCTAATGGCTTTTTTCTGCCAGGGGCATTTTTATAATAAACATTTTATTCAATCATCAATAGTAAAGATTTTAAATTCATAAGCTAAATGATTGTTTACCTCTTTCAAGTAGTAGGTCATGAATCCATCAATAATTCCATCCTGTTCAAGTCCTATTATAAGGTTCACTACACTGGTAAAAGCGAATACGGCATAAACTGTAGTAATATGAAAAGAAAAGAAGAATTTACTGTATATAAAAAGGCTTGCAAATCACAGACTGTCAATATATAGTCTGAAATATTAAACTGTTAAGAGATTAACATCTAACTGGGGGGAGATTTATCTGTTGTGAGGAAAACATCCAGACAGATATCTAATGGACAATATAACTTGTTACTTAGCAATACCTAGTTTAAATATTTTAAGATACCAATATTTTGCCACAAAGTGTACTCTTCAAGATAGCTATACTTAATGACATGTACTCCATACATCCACATGCACAGCTCCTATTGACCTCAGTGGGTGATCGGCATCACATGAAGAGGACTGGACAGCCCTTAGAAACTATCATATAATGTAGACAACCTCAATTGCAAACATCTGATCTTCCTTGAGGAAAACTGAACATTCCAGTTATACTCAGAAGAAAGAAGGGGAGGGGCTGGCAGAAAAAGGAAGGAAAATGTGACTTGCCCTTTCTGGGGTGGAGCAAGGTGAACCTGCTTTGCCATCATGAGCCATGACCACGTAGGAAACCTAGTCTGCAAGGTGCTCAGTGACTCCATAGGGAGTGCCTTTTATGAATTAAGAGTTGTCAGCACCACGCAACATACGCAGCACCTTGGAGGATAAAAGTGTATGGGTATAGGATGAGTAGCAGAGGGTAAAAATACACAGTAGGTATGGGCTATGGGCTCTGCCTGCAAGTTGTGGAGGGGTCTAGGGCTGGAACTTGAGGCAGCTAAATGAGCCAGTAGTTTTTCCTGTAGGTTGCCATATGGTGCTCCAGAATATAAGATTTCACTTAAAAAACAATTACATCTCCCCGGCCTTATGGTTGTGACAATAACCTTCAAATATGAAAAGAGTGTATTGATGCCGAGATGCTTGTCTGAGTCTTTGGACAGCCTAAAATGATAGCACTGAGAGGTGAGAACGACCCCGTTCATCACTTTGGTGTTAACGCTGAAGCCTAGTGATGGTTATTAGATATTATTAGTGGAATATTTATTGTGTAAGAATGAAGAGAGATGATCAGATTATGACAATCTGTATTATCTAGGGGCAGCCAACCCTATGGAGCCCAATGGGGAATCCAAACCCCCTGCAGGGGCACAAACCCCAAAGAAGCCCACTGAGCTGAGTAGGAGAATGGGTCCCAATGAGGAAGAGCCAGGCCTGACATGTTCAGTAAGGTCCACTGTGTCGCCTGAGCTCCACCAAGGGGGAACAAAACTGAATGGGCCCAGCAGAGCATATTTTTAACCTTTCTACAGTCCACTGTGAGTATCTCATTTTGGCTTTCAAGTGGTGGAGTTGGTTTGTTGGCAGAGGCTGAAGATTAGCACTACCTTTCCCCTCATCCCCTATTTCAACCCCCGCTGAGCTCATTCAACTTCCAGTGGAAGTTGAAATCCACTTAGCACCCTACATCATCGGGCCCAAAGTCATTAAGAGGTTTCTATCAGGTTAAAGGCATGTTACCTTTCTATAGACACAAATGGTAACAGCCATAAAGTATGTCCACGTGAGATGTAACTTTCAAACCAATGAATAAATGCTTAATTAGCTTTGATTATACTAATACATACCATAAAAAAGTGGGTCTTTTGGAGGTTTTCTTTTGACCAGAGTACGGGCTACTAGAGCAACGAAAATCAGAATCAGGAATCCAACTGCTACAATTGCCCAGGAACTGAAATTATTAAAAAAAATAAGGAATTAAAAACAAGCGCCCACTTGCCCCCTTCAACTCTGCAGTTTTTCTTATCAGCTAACTTCAAAAGGATCACTTTTCAAAAGCAAAAGTGTACCCCCTTAATCTTAAATTAAATGCAATTACTAATGACAAATTTTGCTTTTTAAAATCCTTGCAGAGTTTACAATATTATACATTTTTACTGTTTCTCAGCACTTCCATGCCTTCTTGTTACATGTGATCATCTATAAAAAGAAAATACTAAAATAGCTTTATAAACAACTAGTCCAGAAAGCTAGCTTGTCAGACTAAATTCAGTTTCCATGCTGACATTAGCAAAAACTAAGACAAATAGGCTGTGAAAGTCATATATGCATAGATTTTTAGGTCAGAAAGGACCATTATGAACATGCCACATAAAAGTACCTATCTGTGAAAGGACATGTTTGCAAAGTAAAATTACAAAAAAACAAATTGATCAGCTGGCCCGGAACTAGGGGTAGCATAGTGCAGTGCCCCATGATAGCTCTGGGTTCAATTTCTGGCCTCCCTCTCCCAGGCCCTAGATTGCCAGGGACAGGAAATGCTATAGAAGTGTTCTCAGGCTCTGGAGAGAAGTGCTATGTGTGACTCATTGTGAATACTTTGCAAATAGAGTTGATGGGTTCTGCAGGGAGGACCTCCTTTTCCATAAGGATGGGGGCCGTAATACAAGGCCTGGAGGATGCATATTAAAGGGTGTGTAAAGTGCTGGTGGGAAAATGATGGAATACTCAAGACGCAGAGAGAAAAGAGGAAAACATTAGCCTCCCCAAGGAAAAAAAAATTCAATAGAATTCATTTAAAATCTATTTACATCTCTAGATTGGCAAATTGTGCTAAGTTCACTTTAGGACAGATTCTTGAGATCCATCCATCCCCTTTGCACTTATATACAAAATAATATGGGGAGAATTCGGTAAACCATAAGCAGGGCCGGCTCCAGGCACCAGCGAAGGAAGCAGGTGCCTGGGGCAGCCAATAGAAAGGGGCGGCACTCCGTCCGTTATTGGGGCGGCACGTCTGGGTCTGCAGTGGCAATTCGGCGGCGGGTCCTTCAGTCCCACTCTTCCTCTTCGGCGGCATCTCAATCAGTTTTTTCTTCTTTCTCTTTTTTTTTTTTCCGCCTCTTGGGGCGGCAAAAAAGCTAGAGCCGGCCCTGACCATAAGGTTTTTCAAAAAACGTATTTTGAATATTGGAGACATCAGGATATGGTTTCAGAAGATACACTAATTACAAGTCTGATTTTTCTCCTCAAGAAAATAAATTAGATAGTTATATTTAAACAATATGAAAACTGACAAGAAATTAAAAATTGTTTTACATTTCAGATTTGATCCTTCAATCTTAATTCTGCTATTCAGCCTTAGTGGATTTTGCATTAGATCTATTTACTGAGTAAAGATTGAAGGATTGAATACTTCAGTTGTATAAAATGCAGACTTTCTGCACAATGGTGTGTACCTACTAGAAAGAAATATTGGCAATGAATCAAACATGCACTAACTTTTTAGAAATCTGCTCACTGAATATTTACAAAAACCTCTGAAGTACCTGGACCCTTCCAACCCAAACCAGCAACACAGTCTATTACGTGCACTGACTTTTTGAAAAACTTTTAGGCAGTGGAGCATACAGACATGTCTGATGCTAATGGATCCCTACACTCCTTTAGTCCTGAAGTTTCTTAAGAGAGAGGCGACTCTTAAGGTCCTTTTCTACATTTTAAATCAAAAGTTTATCTCAAGTTTTTGTAGAACTTTGTAAAACACTGGAAAGTCTTCAGGGACCTCTTATTGGGCACAGTTGAGGAAACTCTCCCTTGGATGATGAGATACAGAAAAATTGAAACTACTCCAGTGCAGTAAGACTTAGGACCTGATTCTTCACCCACTGATGTCAATAGCAAAACCCTTAACTGACTTCTATGGGGTGACCGTAGGCTCTGACGACTCTGGAACTGACTATGAATGGTGTGGTGACTTCCACAGTTTTGAAAGGGAAAAACCCTGAAGGATTTTTGTGGCTGGGCACAAAAACCCATTAAGAACTTATCCAGTCTGGCTTTGGATCTGCAGTTTCCAAAGAGAATTCCACCCAAGATCTCTCCTCCACCCCTTCCCACAGCCACAGTGCTGATACCTGAGAACTTGATATAGGATTTCTATGTCATCCCATGCCTCTTGTTTAATCTCACTGCTTTACCTGATGACAGGTTTCAGAGTGGTAGCCGTGTTAGTCTGTATCAGCAAAAACCACGAGGAGTCCTTGTGGTGCCTTAGAGACTAACAAATTTATTTGGGCATAAGCTTTCATGGGCTAGAACCCACTTCATCAGATGCATGGAGTGGAAAATACAGGAGCAGATATAAATACATGGAAGGATGGGAGTTGCCTTACCAAGTGTGAGGTCAGTCTAACGAGACAATTCATTTAATAGCAGGATATCAAGGGAG
>NW_020664418.1:34527871-34544788 GCF_002925995.2 Terrapene triunguis | reverse complement strand
GAAATGGGCCACTCTCATTACCACTTCAAAAGTTATTTTTCCTCCCTGGATGTCTTGCTATTAAATGAATTGTCTGGTTAGACTGACCTCACCCTTGGTAAGGCAACTCTCATCCTTTCATGTATTTTCCACTCCATGCATCTGATGAAGTGGGTTCTAGCCCACAAAAGCTTATGCCCAAATAAATGTGTTAGTCTCTAAGGTGCCACAAGGACTCCTCGTTGCTTTTGCTTTACCTGAGATATTTTGCCCCAACAAAGGACAACTTCTTGCTCCACCACCCCAGCCCGCTCCAGGGCCCCAGTGGTCAGCTCCTCAGGCCCAAACCCAGATCCCAGTTCTCAGCCTTTTGCACCCATTGCCCGCCTAAATCACTTGTCCTGGTCCCAGCTTAACCTCACCTCCCACCCCCAAGCTCTCAGCCTCCAACCCTCCTGGACTCAGCTCCCAGCCCGGGCGGCCCCGCCCGCCCACTCCCTTGGCGCCGGTTATTGTTGTACCTCGCTCGGGTCCACGTTTGTCCTTTCCATGCCCAGCTTCTAAAAATACGCTGCGCAGTGAGACGCCTGGGAGCGCGCCCTGACTGCCCCCCCGGGCGCTCGGCTCCCCACTCCCAGCCCAGCCCGGGCGCACGGGGACCCCCCCGCGGCTCACCTGCTGCTGGCGGCGAAGAAGTTGAAGAAGTAAGTGACGGGGATGGCGGTGAGGGACAGGACAAAGACCCCGGTGGCAGCCGAGGCGCTCATCCCAGCAGCGGCCGCAGCAGCTCCGCTCACAGGGCGCTTCGCATGGTCGGAGACAATGGCCCAGCTCAGCGGTCCCCGGCCGAGCGCCCCTCTCTGCCCCTTAGACCTGCCCTGCGCGGCCGCGGCTCAGCCCGGCTGCGCCGCTCATCGCCCGCTGCTGGTGGGCAAAAGCCCCCGTCGCTGGCAGGCTGCGCGCCGCGAAGGTTAACGCCGCCCGCCGCGGCAGAAACTGGAGCCCCCCGTTGTTCTTCCAGCAGCAGTGACGGGACTGACAACTGCGGCTGCCTCGCTTCATTCCACAGCCGCCCGCCCGGGACTCTCCCTCCGCCCGGAGCCAGCGGCATGACATCTATTGTGACCAGGCTGGCACGAGCGAGCCAAGAGCCATCATCACCCCCTGCTGCACATGGTCCCCTACGGCAGGGAGGCCGGGCTCTGGGGGATCAAGGCGGGGACGCCTGGAAAAGTCACTGGTCTTCATCGTCCCGGGCTGGCTGCCCTTGCGAACTACTGCTCAGTGGGCTGGAGCAAGGAGTCCCCAAGGAGAAAGTGAGTGTGCAAGGCAGTTGTTCCAGCTGTCGTGGTTAAAGAGCCACTTAGAACAGAGCCCTCTTCCCCTTTCTCCCCATGTTTGTAACAATCGGTATAGAAATCTTTTCACCTTCTTTTTTTTTTTTTTTAACAAAATGTGAGTAAAACCAGACTTGGGCTTGGACTTCAGCAGTGTTCTCGTTGCAGCACTGAATACAGGAAACTCACAAGCAAGCTCTCTGACTGGACTAGAAACAAAAGTGAAACCGACTTGCCTGTTTTCTTCCAGCAAGTTGAGTGAAGCACACAAAGTCAAAGGGACTAGACAATTATATTGAAAGGCAGCATATTTAAAACTGCTAAGGAATATTCTGTCCACGGGACATTTAGCCTATGGAACTCATTGCCACTAGAAGTCATTGAGGCCAAGAGCTTAGCAGGATTCAAGAAAGGATCATGGGAAGGTTATATAGATTATAACCAGAGTTATAATAGCAAGGATAAAAAAAAAAACCAAAATTCTTTATTTCAGGATATATGGCAATCGCTAGTAATGGCATAAGGAGGAAACTTTTCCTGTGAGTAGGTTATTTCATAACTGTATCATTCAGGATTTTCTGCATTTTCCTCTGAAGCAGCCATGTTGGTGAGAAGATACTTGACTAGATTGGCTACTGGTCTGATCCAGTCTGGCAATTCCTATGTTCAACAAATGGTAAGAATGGTGAAAAGTAAATGAGAGTTCTAAAAGTCTTTATGTTTTAGCAATCAATCATCTTATTAGGCAAAATAGATAAGGAAATTTATATTTAGAATTGTTTTATAACCTGATACTTTCCCTTTAAGTGTGGAAAACTTGTTTTAAACAAAATATATTTAGTTTGTCCCAAAATAAAGTAATGCATAAGCCAGAAAATACTTTTACATGCATGAGAAACTTCAGCCACACACAGCTCTCAAAGCTGCAAACCAAGGTAAAGAGTGGGTCATAACATATATAGCAAATTACCTGTTCAAGGGAAAATATTATTGCTTAAGGCCCCTCACCAAAAGTTCTTAAGCAAAGTAAGCAGTGATGGGATAAGAGGCAAGGTCTTGTCATGGATCAGTAACTGGTTAAAAGAAAGGAAACAAAGGGTAGAAATACATGGTCAGTTTTCACAGTGGAGAGAGGGGGATCCACCAAGGTTCTGTACTGGGACCAGTGCTGTTCAACATAGTCATAAATTATCTAGAAAAAGGGATCGACAGTAAGGTATCAAAGTTTGCAGATGATACTAAATTACTAAAGACCGTTAAGTCCAACTCTGACTGTGAAGAGTTACAACAGGATCTCACAAAAATTGGTGACTGGGCAACACACTGGCACTTGAATTTCAGTGTTGATGAAAGGCAAAGTAATGCACATTTGAAAACATAATCCCAACTATGCATACAATATGATGGGGTCTAAGTTAGCTGTTACCACTCAAGAAAGAGATTTTGGAGTCATCGTGGATAATTCTCTGAAAACATCTGCTCAATGTGCAGTGGCTGTTAAAAAAGTCAGCAGAATATTAGGAACCATTAAGAAAAGGATAGAAAATAAGACATTAAATATCATAATACCATTATATAAATCCCTGGTATGCCCACACCTTGAATACTGTGTGCAGTTCTGGTAACCACATCTCAAGAAAGCCCTATTAGAATGGGAAAAAATAGAGAGAAGGGCAACAAAAATTATTAGGGTTATGCAACAGTTTTCATATGAGGAGTGATTAAAAAGATTGGGAGTGTTCAGTTTGGAAGAGACTACTAAAGGGGGATATGATAGAGGTCTATAAAATCATGAATGGTGTGGAGAAAGTGCATAAGAAAGTTATTTGCCCCTTCACAAAACACAAAAATGAGGGGTCATCCAATGAAATTAATAGGCAGCAGGTTTAAAACAAACATAAGTACTTCACGCAATGCAAAGTCAACCTGTGAAACTCATTGCCAGGGGATGTTGTGAAGTCTGAAAATATAACTGGTTTCAAAAAAAGAATTAGATATGTTCATGGAAGATAGGTCCATCAATGGCAATTAGCCAAGAGGGTCAGGGATGCGACCGCATGCTCTGGGTTTCTTTAAACCTATGATTGCCAGAAGCTGGGACTAGACAACAAGGGGGACGGATCACTCGATAACTGCCATATCCTGTTCATTTCCTCTGAAGCAACTGGCATTGGCCACTGTCAGAAGACAGGATACTGAGATAGATGGACCATTGGTCATACCCAGTATGCCCATTCTTATGTTCTTAAGCTGTTGACCATTTAGAGCCAGAGAACAGATAGATTTTGTGGGTCAGAAGAATTTCTTTGGCTTTCATCATCATGTACAAATAAATCTCTCTATAGCTTTTTTTTAATTTTAAATTGTGGATGGGCTAGAGCCAGATTCAGTGCAGGCAAGAGTTCCCATCACTGCTCTGCCAAGGCATCTTAATACTGTCAAGCGACACCCCTTGCTGTTCCAGCCCTCTTCCAACCCTAGAGCAGAAAGTCCCAATCATGGGAAACAGTGTGGTGAGCAAATATCCACTAAAGAGTAGGGAGCAGTTTCATTGCCTGTCTGTCTAGTACAGGGGTGGGCAAACTTTTTGGCCCGAGGGCCACATCTGGGTATGGAAATGGTATGGTGGGCCATGAATGCTCACAAAATTGGGGGTAGGGATGTGGAGGGGGGCGAGGGCTGGGGGTGCAGGAGGGTGCTCCGGGCTGGGACTGAGGGGTTTGGAGGGAGGGAGGGAGCGGGATCAGGGCTGGGGCAGGGGGTTCAGGTGCAGGAGGGGGTTGGGGTGCAGGCTCCAGGCAGCGCTTACCTCAAGCAGTTCCCAGAAGCAGCGACATGTCCCCCCTCTGGCTTCTATGAGGAGGTGCAACCAGGCGGCTCTGCGCGCTGCCCTGTCTGCAGGCGCCATCCTTGCTGCCCCCATGGGCCACGGTTCCCGGCCAATGGGAGCTGTGGGGGAAGCATACAGAGCCCCTTGGCTGCCCCTATGCGTAGGACATGCCGCTGCTTCTGGGAGCCGTGCGGAGTGGGACAAGCCCCTGACCCCACTCCCTGGCAGGGACTCATGGGCCGGATTAAAACGTTTGGAGGGCCGGATGCAGCCCCCGGGCCGTAGTTTGCCCACCCCTGGTCTAGTAGCAGAAAATCCACCTTCAGTGTGGCTGCAGTAACCCAGACTGGCCACAGCTCCACTCAATACAGTTACAGCAGGGCTGCCCAGGGAAACAGGATCCAAGCACAATTAATTTTTTTGTACTGACACTGTGCTTGGCGTTCTTCAAGACACAAAGATAAAATCAGTCCCTGCCCCTAAGAGCCCTGAATCTAAGGCCCTGATTCTGCATTTGGCTCTTCACAAGCAGAAGCCTTAGAACCCCACTAATTAATCTAGGCTCCATGCAGCTGCAGAGGGCTGCCTGGCTGGACTCTAGTGGAAGAGCAGTGCCTCAGAGAAGAGAGGACACACAGAGAGTTCTAAAGGAAGGGATAACTTTATCATTTTTAAAAATTATTGTTATTGTAAACTGACAACTTGTGGGAATTGTGTAATGTAAGAGTTGTGAGGATGGCAACATGAATGTCTTCCTTTGCCAGTTACAACAATCACATCCATCAGATACATAGATGTTTATAAACATCTAACTGAATATGAAAAGGAAAGGACTCTCCATCAAATGGTTCCAGATACTGACCTCCTTTGCAATTATACTGACCTCCTTTGTAAAGCGCTTTCAGCTCTACTGATGAATGACACTATGTAAAAGCTAGGTTTATTAATATTATTCCTAACCATGGAACACAATAAACTACAAATACATTATTTGCTATGAAGCATTCTCTCTGTTTCGGTAGTGGGAGAAGGATGCTGACTGCTTATCGGAACAATCTGTAATCATTTTAAAAATATGTGCCAGTTCCAAAACTCGCATCAGAACAGCAAACATTGACTGAGTACACGCACACAAAATTGAACTCTTGTGGGGAAAGCGAGAAGCTGAGAAGATCCATAAGAGAGGAGAATGAAATAATTCCAGGAACAAATGGCTGAAAACAATACCCTCTTTCAACAGAAACCTTCTGAGATCTCAGTTACAGAACTGGCTTGACCTGCCAGTAAAGTGGAACAAGGCCACTTGGCAGACATCTTTGTGCTTCTGGTAGATCCCCAAGAATCGTGCGTATCTCAGGAATCTGTGAGGCATGAGAGCTGAATCCTCTGCTTCTTCTGTATCATGTGCAAATAGACCTCCTCCTCCACCCCAACCCTGATAGGATTCAAAGGAAAGCCCATCATGGGAATGTCCCACTGTGACACTCTGTATCTCAGGGGAACACCCTGCACCCCCATGTTCATCCTTATAATATGATTGTGTGGTATCCAATGCAAAGTTTGTCATGTTGGGTGTCTTCGGAAGGCTCATGATGTACTGAGCATTGTTGTTATAGTAATGTTATAGAGATGTTATAGGTTGTAATTTCATGTATATAGTTATGAGGCTGAAAATGTGTCCTCATGGCTTAAAACAAGCCCAGGCAAAACTCTCCAGGAACAGAGGGGCAGTTCACACCTGATCAGGGCATGTATGGGACAAACCCAGTCCAGCCTCACAGGAACAAAGGACACTGGTCTAGGCAGCAACAAAGGATCTGTTGGACTCTCCAGTGAGTCACCCTCCTTCCTTTGGTCAGTTTGGGACTATGATGAGGTAATGCTCACCTGACCCTGAAGCGGGGGAGCAAAGCCAAGAGGGAAGAAAGAACATGGTAAAAGGGAGAGACATTTGCCGTGCTCTTCCACCTACATCTACAGACACCACCACCAAGCGACTGAAGCGCTGATCAAAAGGGAGAGCCTGGCTGAAGGGCAACCAGCCAGCCTGTGGTGAGACGCATCTAAGTTTGTAAGGGCATTGAAAGTGTTAAGATCAGCTTAGAACGCATTTTGCTTTTATTTCATTTGACCAAATCTGACTTGTGCTTTGACTTACAATCACTTAAAATCCATCTTTTGTGGTTAATAAATTTGTTTGTTTATTCCTGAAGCAGTGCATTTGGTTTGAAGCATGTCAGAGACTCCCCTTGGGATAACAAGCCTGGTACATCAAGCTTGCAGCATCCAGCAGGCATAACTGGACACTGCAAGGTGGAGGTTCCCACGGTTGTGTCTGGGACCGGAGATATTGGCTAGTGTCATTCGCAGAGCCGGCTTAAAGATGATTCGGCCGATTCCCCGGAATGGGGCCCCGCGCCTAAGAGGGCCCCGCAACGTCCGGGGCTGCCGGTGGAGCAAAAAAAAAAAAAAAGCCGCGTCCAGCTTCTCCCCCCTCCCTCCAGCACTTGCGCCACCATACAGCTGATCAGCACAAGCCTGGGAGGGAGGGGTGAGGAGGAGGAATGCGGCGTGCTTGGGGAAGAGGCGGGCCCAGGGCGGGGATTTGGGGAGAGATCCAATGGGGCAGTGAGGGGGCGGGGCTGGGAGCGGGGCCAGGACGGGGATTTGGGGAAGGATCCAATGGGGCAGAGAGGAGGCGGAGTCGGGGCGGAGTTGGGGCAGGGCGGGGCGCGAGACAATTCGCGTCCCGGCGTGGGGCCCCGCACCTGCTAAAGCCGGCCTTGGTCATTTGGTTGCAGAATCCAAGCAGTGGCTGGCCAAAAGTGCTCACTCACGTGCTGAGAGCAGCTTACATCCTAGAGGCTGTGCGTGAACAACCCAGGAGTGGGGGTTCTCACAGCAAAGCAGAGTAAGGCTGGCTCCCAGAGTCGAGGATTGGAGTGACCTAGCGGATCACCGGTCCAGATAACAGCAGGGTAATGTCAGACCTACTCCCAACGGTTTCTTTAACAAGAAGGGCACCATGGTCAGCCTATGCTGGCTTAAGCTACTATTCAAACTTCAGAAGCTTGTATCTCAAACGCTCTGCCACACTATGACCTTCTGTAGTGCTTGCTAGTGATCAGCAAAACCATCTCATCCATATGATATAACCCAGTTGAACTTTGTCTGTAGTCTTTTATCTGTAGCTGAGCCATTCCATATACATAATGAAATCAAATGAAAAGTTGCTTTTGGTCAATTAATACTGTATGTTTCATATAAACACTTTCCTCTTTATTAATTTCTGTTGCACTTCCTAGATAGAAACTGAGTGTACTAAGAAAGCAAAGAACAGAAGAGGATTTAGTAACGTTTACTTGTACCCCTTTTGGGAAATGTGTTGTGTGCTATTTCTGATTTGTGCAGGGTAAGTACAATCCCATGACATCACCTTTAAAAATGGCTGTGATCCACATGCTGATACTGCCAAAGAAAACTGGCCAACATTTTTGAACCAGGGAGCTGGCACAAAGATTACAAGGTAAAACAAATGTCTGATCCTCAGTGTTCACATACAGGGAAGCCAAGTTTGACAAAGACAGCTGTGACAACAGTTTTCTTTCTTAGCCCTGTGGATTGCTGCTGTATATACCTATGTTTTCTCTCCCTTTCTATGTCTCTCTTCTCCTTTGTTGTCTCCTGTGTATTTGTGATTTTTTTTACATTATTTTCATTCTCATTCCTTTCTCCCCTCTTTTTCTTTATCAATTTTCTTTCCTTCTGCCCTTGTCTCAAAGTTATTTTCCCTTCTGTCTGTCCTGCACATCCTTCTCTCTCTCTCTGCAGTTACCCACCTCGTCTCTGCTTCTCTATCTTCCAGCCCCTGCCGCATTTTTCTCTCCTTTCCCTCCGTCTCTCCTTTCCCCTAGTTCACTGCCCTATCTTTGCTTTCTCTTCTCCTCCCCTCTCCCATCTCCTTTCTCCTCTCTTCCTGGTGCATAACTGGCAATTTGCATACATTTTACCAGGGAGAATTATTTTAATAAGCAGGAGGTCTGGAGGCTGCTAGGGCACCCAGCTGATGGACAGTTCTGCAGGTGCTCTGGTGAATTTTAGGTTATTTTCTTTTTAAAAGGGAAGAGAGGGAAATAAAAATGCCCATAACCCCTCCCCCAAGTGATGCCCAGATCACCTGTTGATTTGAAAAAGCATCCCTAGAAAATAAAGGTTGGTCTCCTGTACAGCCTCATAGCTCTCATTTGCAGCTTCCTTCTTTCTCTCCATGGCTTGTACCATTTCTCCATGGCAACTGACTCCTTTTTCCCCTTTAAATCTGGCTCTTGACTCCCACAAATGAATTGTCAAATAAGGGCACAGTATTGGTGCCTTCAGTTCCACTAGAATGGTTCTGGTGGGATGGAGTGGGGTAGGGGGGATCCTCACCCTCTTGATCTTTGGGGGCATACTCCTGTTAAAAGTTGCATTTACAGCCCTACTCTAAGTGTAACTGAGGACCCATGTGCCATCCAGCTGCACCACAGATCAGGAGATGCACAGAGGTGATGATTTCTCTAGCTGTATTCTCTCAAGTGAGTAGAGTGATTGCATTTTCAACATAGATTCCCTGTCCAGTGCTACTTCTGGCCAGTGACTGCTATGCTATTTCTCCTTGTGTCCTTTCCTGCTTTTGCCTATCACATTGAAATTGCCTCTGCCTTTTCCAGGGTCTTCTGTTCAGTGGAATAGTCCATTCTTGTTCTGTCTTAGTTTTGTCCTAATTATAAACCTGCACACAGGATGGTGACATATTATTTTCCTCTGATAAGCACATGCTCCCACAAAGCCTGCCAAGCCATGAGAGATGATAAATGGTATCAAGCGCCACAAGTAATTTAAGATTGCTGTTGTACTTACAGCAAAACTCCAGCAGATGGCAAAAGGATCCAGATTATTTCTCACCTGATACTTCTATGCCAGACTATTGTGCTAATGATCTTGAATTAATATAGCTTCTTCCAAACAATTTATTCCATATTCTTACTGATATATATCTTTCTAGTTGGGCATCTTGTAAAGGACATTTTATCGAACTGAATTTATGTGGGGAATGGTAGGTAGGCAGAATATAATTACCCCTCGCCTTCCTGTCCATTACAGCTGCATTGTGGCATGCGGCTGAACTAGAGTACAGTGAGCACAGGATGTGTCAGAAACGGCTTCCCATCAGAAATTGACACTGAGAATGTACCATTTTTTGTCTCCCAATCAAAACATGCATTCCTTTTTTCATGGGCATAAGGGTAGTAAATGTCAGAATTTGCTGTACCTCATCTTTCCACATCGCTGATCCAGGGGTTGCAAATCCTGTTGGATGGTAGCTTCAGTGCCAACATTTGCAACCCTCAGCTGTATTCACTGGATTTTAATTTCAGAAGTGCATAGTATTTTCTATTTCAATATTTCAAAAATGTACAAAATATTTTAACTAAAATAATTATTAAATTTAAAGTTTTATGTTGTTTGTCACAGGTACATTAAAATATAAATTTGGTAAACATTAATTTATATTTCAACTGCAGAATTTCAAGAAACTGAAAAAATATTTATCTTAAAATTATTAAACAGTAAATTTGAGTTGTTCAGTCCCATGTGTATTACAATATACATTTCTATAGCTATCACAACTCTGTACACTTTGTGCAGTTGTACTTTTTCCACTTATTATTTAAGGTGATATTTTGAGTGTTTCTCTCCAGAAGACAGGACATGTGCCCAATTGCAGGATTCATACACTACCTTATAAAAGTAGTCAGGTGTCATTCTGATGGGTTCGGACACAGAGATCTCCTTGGGACTGTCACCTGATGTGCTGAAATTACCTCTGAGCCTGTTTTCCCTGCCAGCTTGGGACTCCAGAACCCTGCCTCGTTGAGCCGGACACACTAACCTGCTGCAACACAGACCCAGGTGTGGTCCATGCCCCCAAAGGTGCAGACTTTAACTAAAAACTGCTCAGCAAGTTACCTATCTCCAGCACCCAGACACCCAGCTCCCAATGGCACCCAAACCCCAAATAAATCCGTTTTACTCTGTATAAAGCTTATACAGGGTAAATTCATAAATTGTCTGCCCTCTATAACACTGATAGAGAGATATGCACAGCTGTTTGCTCCCCCAGGTATTAATCACGTACTGTGGGTTCATTAATAAACAAAAGTGATTTTATGAAGTATAAAAGGTAGGATTTATGTGGTTTCAAAGTAATAACAGACAGAACAAAGTAAGTCACCAAACAAAATAAAGCAAAAACACACAAGTCTAAGCCTAATACATTAAGAAACTAATTACAGGTAATATCTCACCCTCAGAGATTTTCCAATAAGCTTTTCACAGACTAGACTCCTTCCTAGTCTGGGCCCAATCCTTTCCCCCCGGTACAGTCTTTGTTAGATCCAGCAGACATCTCAGGCATAGGCGCCGTCTTCCCCTTTGCCCGGTTGGTCACTTGACCCCCGCCCCTTCTCTGCCTCTTCCCGCCCCTGCACAGCCCTTGCCCCATTCTGCCCCTTCCCCCAAGTCCCCGCCCCCATTCCACCACCTTCCCCCAAGTCCCCACCCCGCCCTGCCTCTTCTTCGCCTCCTCCCCGAGCACGCCCCGTCCCTGCTCCTCCCCCTTCCTCCCCCAAAGTCCAAAGCGCCACCAAACAGGGAGGGAGGGGGAGGAGTGGGGCGTGGCACGCTCAGGGGAGGAGGAGGCAAGGAGGGGGTGGGGGAGCTTGGCTGCTGGTGGGTGCTAAGCACCTGCTAATTCCCCCCCACCCCCCCGTGGGTGCTCCAGGGCGGAGTCGGCACCTAAGATCTCAGGTGGTAAGCAGGGGTTTTCTCATGACTGCCACCTCTTTGTCCTGCTCCACCCCCTTTTATAGCTTTGGCACAAGGCGGGAATCTTTTGTGTCTCTGGGTCCCCACCCCTCCTTCTAAATGGAAAAGTACCAGATTTAAAATGGATTTCATTATCAGGTGACATAGTCACATGTCACTGTAAGATCCCTAGTCTCCATGCCCCCTGGGCTGGCCCACATGTACACAGGAAGGCTTTCAAGTAACTAAGGCCATTTACAACTGATTGTTTCTGCAGCATCCTTAATGGCCTCCACTTAATATGTTTATATCAGTGGTACAAGTTTATATCTTATTCTCCTAACTCCAGATATAGAAATAATACATGCAAACAAATAGGATGAACACACTTAATAGATTACAAGCTTTCTAATGACACCATACAAAAAGCATATTCCAGTTATGTCATATTCATAAGCATCTTTCCATAAAGCATATGGAGTGCAATGTCAGAGTCATTTTAATTTATTAAAAAGCAACAGAGGGTCCTGTGGCACCTTTAAGACTAACAGAAGTATTGGGAGCATAAGCTTTCGTGGGTAAGAACCTCACTTCTTCATCTGAAGAAGGACCCTCTGTTGCTTTTTACAGATTCAGACTAACACGGCTACCCCTCTGATACTTTAATTTATTAATTATTCAAAAAAACATTTAACTTAATTCATACATGAGTATAAAATATTATTTTACTGAACATTGGCTAGAATTAATTTCTATGAATTTCACTTTCTAGATGGCTATAACCTGTAATCACATTATGGCTCTTACAGATGTGTGTGAGGTATTTATTCGTGTGGTGATATTACCACAAACCTGATCCTTATCCAGGTTATTCCACCGTGTCTATGTTACTGACCATCATATTTGTTTTTAATCTAGGAAGTCATTTTATGTTTCCTTAACTGCTCTATTATATGAGGGGGGGAGGTGTATTCTCCTTTTTCCCTTTCTTACCATCAGCCCCTCCAACATTAGGAGAGGTGTGTGTGAAATATTTCACTGGCCTGGTCTACACTAGGACTTTAATTCGGATTTAGCTGCCTTAATCCGAATTAACCCTTCACCCGTCCACACTACAGAGCCAGTTAATTCGAATTAAAGGGCCCTTTAAATCGATTTCTGTACTCCACCTCGACGAACGGAGTAGAGCCTAAATCGATTTTGTTAATTCGAATTAGGGTTAGTGTGGACGCACACCACCGAATTACTGTGTTTAAGTTAATGGGGTAGTGTGGCCGCACACCACCGAATTAATGTGGTTTAAAACCGAATTAAGGTGCTTAGTGTGGCCGCGCACAATCGAATTTATACAACCTGTTTCCCAAATTCGAATTATCTAAATTCGGATTAATCCTGTAGTGTAGACATACCCACTGAATCAAGTTTCTTTCAACATCTCAGTGCATTGTTTCAGATAGAGAAGGGCAGCCTCATCTGGGCTTTACACTACACTGTGCCTTTCCCACACAGCTGTAAGAAGGGAATGCTTACATCAGGGCTTAAATTCTTATAATTTCCCAGAGCGCCCCCGCCCCCAACATGCTACCAAAAAACCCCTCCAGGAAGGTTGAAAATATTTCCTGGAGCTCCGCTCGGGACAGCTCTGAAGCCCAGGTTGGGAAAGGGATGCACCATGCAATGAGGAACGCAGCCCCTCTGCCACCTGCGCCGGTGCGCCTTATCCTGGCCACCACTGCAGAGGGCTCACCCCATATACAGTAACTTTTACCCGCTCTGCCCCTCTCTCTCCTGGGGTCTCTCGCCTCTGCCACCCCCTGGCAACCCTCTCCCCCTTCTCAACACCCTCTCGCACCCTGTCCCTGCCGTCGCCTATCTGCCCCCTCCTCTCCCTCCCGCCCCCTCCATCTCCATTGGCCCCTGGACCCGTGCTGCCCCCTCGCAGCTCCCAAAGCAGATCGTGACGGCAAGGAAGGGCAACGTCAGGGCAAGGCCTTCAGCCGATGGCACCGGGCATGCGCAGATCGCTGGCGCGGCACGCGCAGGAGCGCCCGCTGCGCTGACGGAAGGCCGTTTGTGACACTGACGAGTGTAGGAGGCCCGGCGGCGGGGATGCGCGTGCCTCGGGCGGAGTGAGCGGCCCGCGGGGCGGCGATGGCGACGGCGGGGGGTTCGGGCGGGCCCCCGGAGGCGGCCCCCGCGGCGCTGCAGCGGGAGCCCGTGTATAACTGGCAGGCCACCAAGGGCTCCCTGCAGGAGCGCTTCGCCTTCCTCTTCACCAACGAGCTGCTCAGCGACGTGCGCTTCGTGGTGGGCAAGGGCGGCCCGCGGCAGCCCGGCGGCGGGGGGCCCCCCGGGCCCGGCCAGCAGCGCATCCCCGCCCACCGCTTCTTGCTGGCCGCCGGCAGCGCCGTCTTCGACGCCATGTTCAACGGTGGCATGGCCACCACCTCGGCCGAGATCGAGCTGCCCGACGTAGAGCCCGCCGCCTTCCTGGCGCTGCTCAGGTCAGGCCGGGGCGGGGTGGGAGAGACCCGGCAGGGGTGGGACCGGGGGCTGAGGAGAAAGGCGGGGGGCTGCCCGAGTGCCGGGTTGGAGCGGGTTAGCCGCTGGCGTTGCGTCTTCATCTTATGCTGCTGCCCTGAGCGCCGACAGCAGCTGGCGGGTTGATGCGTGTGTCCTTGCACTGGCCCACGGCCCTCTCTGATCGCTGTGTGGGGCTGAGGAGTGAGTGACATTGCTTGTAAACCAGCCGGCTGCAGAAGCCCTAATTATATCCCCTCATGGCTGCTGGTGCCTGGCCCTCTTGTCCTCTCTCCATCTTGCACCTATGCCTGCTTGCTGCTGCATTTTCCTTCGCCCTCTTTCCCCCCCCCCCTTGTTCTCTTGTCACTGATTCAGCATGCTTAATGTATTCGTGACCTGTTTGTACCTGGCACAAAACAGATATAAACCAGGCAAAGCCATCGTCTGGTCTGGCAAACAAGGTTAAACTGTCAGTTCCCTGCACAAGAACTTTGTGGTTTTGGACTCGTCTTTAGTTTTGGACCCTCCTTAGGCTTTATTTGGAGTTGCCCGTTGTGCAAATTATTTTTATACCTTCCCCGCGAAGAAAATGCTTGCTTCAGGAGAATTACGTGTCCTTACAAAGGGATTGCTTTTGAAGCAAGACAGTGGGAGATGTAGTTTAATAATAGATCTCTTCTGTGTGTGTTGCAATTACTTATTTCTAAATAATGCATAAAGGAAGAATTGAGTCTGCTATACTGTGTTGTTTATTGATTTGATTCATTGATTTGATTCTTCTTGGGTCAAGTAAAAAAAAATGCTTCTTGGTGTCAGATCATCATTTTTCTTGCTTCTATTCTTGTTTATTAAGTGATTATTCACCCATAGGCTGTCTATGATCTCTGGCAATTGCACAGATTTCAGGGTGGGGAGGAATGATCATAATCAATTTCAAACCTACACAAAACTAGCCAATTTGAGGTCTAGGTGGCAATTGTCAATGGCAATTTATATGAGGGAAAAGGTTATATTGTACATCAAGGTTATTACTGAGAATTGATAACTTGAATAAATTGCAGATAACTCTTAAAATACTGTTGAAACTGTTCAATTAGGCTAAACTTTTTATAAAATATAAAAACTGATTAAAATCCCAAATTTCATAGAAATGTAGGGCTGGAGGATAATTTCTTGAAGTTCTAAGTCCAGACCCCTGCACTGTAGCAGGATCTAGTACACTTAAACCATCCATGACAGTTGTTTGTCCAACCTGTTTTTAAAAAAACTTCCAATGATGGGAATTTCACACCTCCCTTGGAAGCCTATTCCAGAGTTTAACCATCCTTAATGTTGGAAAGCTTTTCCTATGATCTAACCCAGGGGTGGGCAAACTTTTTGGCCTGAGGGCCGCATTGGGTTTTGTAAATTGTATGGGGGGTTGTGGGCCGGCCCCCACCTCCTATCTACCCCCCCCCGGGACTCGTGCCCCATCCAACCCCCCTGTTCCCTGATGGCCCCTCTGGGACACCTGCCCCATCCACACACCCCCGCTCCTTGTCCCCTGACTGCCCCCGAACCCCCGCCACCCCATCCAACCCCTCCTCTCATTCCTGATGGCCCCCCCTCCTTCCTGACTGCCGCCCGGGACCTCTGCCCCCATTCAACCCCCTGTTTCCCCTCCCGTCCACCATCCACACCCCCGTCCCCTGACCACCACCGTGACCTCCCTTGCCCTCTATCCAACCCCCCCGCTCCCTGCCCCCTTACTGCACTGCCTGGAGCACTGGTGTCTGGCGGTGCTAGCCCGGCTGCTGCCACCACCACGCTGCACAGAGCACCGGGTCAGGCCGGGCTCTGCCGCTGTGCTGCCCTGGGTGCTTACAGCCGCACCGCCCAGAGCATTGTGCCGGCGGCAGAGCGAGCAAGCTGAGGCTGCGGGGGAGTGGGGACAGCAGGGGAGGGGCCAGGGGCTAGCCTCCCAGGCCAGGAGCTCGGGGCCCGGGCAGGACGGTCCCGCAGGCCGTAGTTTGCCCACCCCTGATCTAACCTAAGTCTCCCTTGCTGCAGATTAATTCCATTACTTCTTGACCTTCAGTGGATGTGGAGAAATCAATTACTGTTGCTTTATAGACTCATAGACTTTAAGGTCAGAAGGGACCAATATAATCATCTAGTCTGACCTCCCGCATGATGCAGGCCACAAAAGCTGACCCACCCACTCCTGGAATAATTCTCTCCCTTGACTCAGCTGTTGAAGTCCCCAAATCATGATTTGAAGACTTCAAGTCGCAAGAGCCCTTAAGAATTTTGAGAGTGTTTTCAGGTCCTCCCTCAATCTATTTGTAATGGAATACAGTGGAGCTGGTGTAGGTCCTCCTTCACAGTCAAGGTTTGGGAGAGAAAGTTATTGATTTAGGAGACTTCGGCATTGAAGTAGTACAAGACCTCTAGAGTAGAGTGGGGACATCCTGCCTTTTACACTAGGAACCAATAGAGACAAGCCATGAAGGGTGAAGAGAATGGGGCACCTGCCCATACTCTTAGCCAGGAGTTTCCTTCTGCCAGGTGTGGACTTTTAAAAGCCCCATCTCCTGGGAGGAACAGCAGAGTAGAGCAACAGCTGACCTTTGCTCTCCTCATTCACTTGAGGATATTAGTAGAAGATCCTCTTCCTGCTCCACAACTGACTTGGGCTTATAGCCCTAAACTCCAGTCATGAGTAAGGCTACGATTTTATCATGGAGGTCACGGAAGTCACAGAATCCATGACTTCCAAAGACCTCCATGACTTCAGCCCACAGGCGGCTGGGAGCTGCAGGGTCCCACTGCCGCCCGAGACAGCGGAGCCTCCGGGCTCTGAGGTGACGGGAGTACCCCGCAGCTCCCAGCCGCGGCGGGGGAGGGGGGAGCTCCTGCAGCTCCTGGGCACTGGGGGGCTCTAAGTGGCCAAGGGGGGAACCCCAAAGCTCCTGGCTGGGGCCCCCCCCAGCTCCCGGCCTCTGGTGGCGGGGGACCCTGCAGCTCAGGGCAGCGGGGGAGGGGGACCCTGGAGCTTCAAGCCCCCATGGGTGGTTGGGGGCCCCTGGAGCTCCCAGCTACGCCCCGCAGCTGCCTAGCAGTTCCCCATTTTGTGATGGATATTTTTAGTAAAAGTCAGGAACAGGTCACGGGCTTCTGTGAATTTTCCTTTTTTGCCCATGACCTGTCTGTGACTTTTACTAAAAATATCTGTGACAAAATCTTAGCCTTAGTCATGAGGGAATGGCAAAACTGGGTAGGCGCTAGTGTACAGGGAATAGGTAAAGGTGTATGTTGCAGACAAAATGTTGGTTCTCATGTTAAGAGAATGAAAAAGCTGTATATGCAAGGTTTTTTAAAAGAGCAACAGCCATAGTTAGAGGTCAAATTTAAGTAGAAAAA
>NW_020664418.1:34398424-34522871 GCF_002925995.2 Terrapene triunguis | reverse complement strand
GTGCTGGCCGCGGCTTCTCGCCGCCCCCATTGGCCCGGGACGGCGAACCGTGGCCAGTGGGGGCCACGATCGGCCGAACCTGCCGCGTCAGCAGGTAAATAAAACTGGCCCGGCCCGCCAGGGTGCTTACCCTGGCGAGCCGCGTGCCGAACATTGCCGACCCCTGGCTTAAGTCAATGTAAGTTACGTTGCTCAGGGGTGTGAAAAAGTTACAGTAACCTAAGCACTGTCCACACCAATGCTGTGTCGGCTGGAGATGCTCTCCCGCCAACATAGCTTCCACTTCTCACGGAGGTGGAATACCTATGCCAAAGGGGAGAGCAACGGTGCAGCTGTGCCAATGTAGCACTGTACTGTAGACTTGCTCTTTGTTGACTTACCATCCAATATTTCTCTTGACTGTTGGGTTTTTTAAACAAGGACCAAAAGAGTTCTTGCAAAGCAACTACAGTGGTTGGGGGACCATTGGGATGATTTTGTGTGCATCCTGGTGAGTTTAGGTAGGGTTCTCTGCTTTTTTTCTTGCGTTCTAAGAAGATAAAATTCACCAGTGTCCACAGAACTGATTGCTGGGGGCCTAATAAACTCCCTTGAAAAATTTTCGGTGGAGGTTCTCTTTAAGGAAATGATCTGGTCTGGGGGACTTAGTGATCTCAATTGCTTCCTTTATAAAATAATTGCCTCTGAACATTTTCTCACATTCTTACCTATACACTGGGGGAGAGAAAATTGACATTGAAGCCTTACAGGAAGAGACAATAAGGTATAAACCGGGAAAGAGGGAATGAGAGAATGCAGGACCTGGGGAAGAGAGGGCGAATGGGGAGAGAACTTTGCGAGAGAGAGGCTGAAAACTGGAGGCAGAGAAAAGTAGAGGTATTGAGGAAATACAGTTTTATCTGAAAATTTTTTGTACTTAGAAAATGGATAAAAAAAGAAAGATATTTATAGAAAAGTGAGAGGCAGAAAAGGATATGCAGAGGGCAAGTTCAGACATGTAACAAATAGAAGGCTGCAACATACAAAGTTTCAGAACTACTGCCCTACACACACAAGCAGAGGGATTCTTCAGAAGCAAGCCACTCAGACAGATTTTCCCATTCTGGAAAAGGAGGGGTACTGTGGAAATGCTCCAGGATCATTGACCCATATCTTCAAGTGACTCATTGTTTTGCAATTTTTTAATAGTTCTTGTGCCTGCCTCTTTATTCTCTAACTCAGCATTTTTGAACATTAAGAATTTATTCAAAATGCTTTATTGCTTGTCTCAGGAAAATCCCACAAAAGGCATTGTGATGGGGGAAAAAAAGACTTTCTAGATATAAAGGGATATGTGCACACTAGAAACATTCAGATAAGAAATTATGCACCCAACTTTTCCTAATATAGACAAAACAAAGAAGCATAAATCATATATTGGTATGTTGACATTTCTATCCTAGTGTGGATTAAATTTCCTCACTCTAAAAGTATTTGGTTATATTGGATACTTCATTGCTACAAGTTGCTGAATTCTTTTTTGGACTATGGTGGCTGATTCTTAGGAGTATATTCTCAGAGCGGCCCAAGTCTACCAAGCTGATATGAAACTCTTACTCTTGTGTTATGTGGATAAAGCTCTAAGCAGTAAAGTTAAAAAATATACACCCAAGCCAGCCATGACTTAATGAATGTGCTTATAGAAGCTGTACTAAATGAGTAACCCAAAATGTTTTTTCTGTTACAGTAACGCTCACTAACGCCACAATATTTAAATCTGCTAAAGTTTAAAATCTTTTGTATAAGCTTGATATTAGTCATTTAAAAAAAAAATCCACCTCCTATTAGAAGGATTTTTCAAAATGAGCTATTTTATTTTTAAATTAAAAAATCAGCTGCTTAATTTGTAGTTTAAAATCTTCTTATCACTCTCCATTGTCTGCTGTTTCAATCCAGACACTTCCTGCTCCAGCCTGTTACTCTCTTGCTCACTGTCACACCCCTGCGTCTGCCGTGCCACTATCTGAGCACAGAAGGTGTCTGACTCAGCCTGGATGTCTTTGTCTTTCTCAATTTTATCTTTCTTTAACTCCTCTCTTTCTGCCTTTAACTGATCTTTCTCTTTATTTATTACCATCACTACCATCTCCTTACAAAGCTGCAGGAATGCTCCAGGACCAGTAAAGCTCTCAGGCTTCCAGAGACCATTATCATGCTCCTGTACAAAATCAGTCAAACTGTTTCCCAAAATCATTTTCAGCTGTTCTTTGTTTCCAGCTGTTTCCCTTTCCTTCTGACATAATCCCTCAACCAGGGTACTAGCCTAGGGCCCTGAGTCCCAGTAACGAAATATATCCATGACACGGGGAAATTCCAGGTTGCTACCTTGCTCCCGCTATCTTCCCCCTTTGCACAGCACAGCAAACCGTTTGTTCCAATCATCCCCTTCCTCTCCACCATTCCTGGCAACTGGCTTGCCAAATCTTTATCGTATATACAAAAGTATCTGTCTACAGTGCTTATGAAATAACTCCAAAGTTTTATTACGGCTAGGTCTACACTGGGGGAGGGGGGAGAGGGGAGGGAATCGATTTAAGATACGCAAATTCAGCTACGCAAATAGCGTAGCTGAATTTGACATATCCTATTCGACTTACCCCGCTGTTAGGATGGTGGCAAATCGACCGCCGCGGCTCCCCCGTCGACAGCGCTTACTCCTCCTGACGAGGTGGGAGTACACGCGTCGATTTGGGGATCGATTTATCCATCTAGATGAGATGCGATAAATTGATCCCCGAGAGATCGATTTCTACCCGCCGATCCGGGTGGGTAGTGTAGACTAGCCCTACATGGCCTATGTTACGGACTAATTCAAATCATGCTTTTGTTAGTACCTATTAAAAGCATATAAGCTGACATGAAAGGACGAGCTAAGATGTGTGCTGTCCATTTTTCATTAGCTCTGTGGCTATAGTATGGGGCCATCAATTCTGCAGTCTCCTTTTTTAAGTTTATTAATCAAATGGTATTACTAGATAGCTGCCTACTGTTGGAGAGTCTGGATTTTTTAGCAGTTGCTACATGTTGACCTAAAACCAATATGAAATGAGGTAACCTGTTGATCCCTTTGACACCTTTTACCCATGAAGAAATTATCAAATTGCCGATCTAGAGCATGGTAGCAGCTACGTTAGTTTCATGAGTGCCAACAGTTCTCAACTACTTTTTCATAGGCCCCATAGACTTTCAGGTTTGTATACACAATATAGGAACCTATCTGCTTCTTTCTCACACTTTTTATATTAAAGTAAGCACCAGAAAAGCATTGTATATTTTTAAGTACATTGAAAAATATGTTAAGAGGGACAAAATGTTGGTTTTTAAACAAGGAGATTAGATTATTATGGTTGTGACAAAGCCTGGGAATTACGTTACCTGCTTACGTTCTAGGTTTAGCACCTTGTTGTGCCTCATTGTTGCAGGAGTCTCAGAATAGTGCGTGAGGTAAAATAATGGATATTTAACGAAACCAAAATAACGAGGGGAAAAAGGAGGCTTAGGGCTTGTCTACACTACAGGTTATGTCAGTATAATTTGTTTCCCAAGGGTGTGAATAAGCCAAGCCCATGAGTGATGTAAATTACACCAACCTAAGCGCCACTGTGGACAGTGCTATGTTGGCAGGAGACATTGCTACCACCAGTCAAAAGGTGGTTTTGTTATATTGATGGTGCTCTCTCCTGTTGGCATAGAGCATCTTCACCAGACACACTACAGTGGCATGGCTGCATCGGTGCAGCTGCGCTGCTGTAGCACTTCTAGTGCAGACTAGTCTTTAGTCTTGACGTAGGAATTCCTGCCTCTGTTAGTATGCCTCTTAATTATTATGTTTAAACCAATATTGGTGGGTTTTTTAATAACTTGTAATATACAGAAATCTTTTTTGTGTATTTCTGTAACCAATAGAGCAGTTTTGATTAACTTTCCTGGAAATTAGAGATGCAGTAGTGACAGACTTGGAAATACTTTCTTCAGGTCAATAACAGATTTTAAAAAACAAACAATTCCCACCCCCAGTGATTGGTATCTTAGAATCAATACTCCTGTCTCATCTCAACAAGTAACAGCTTTCAGGAAAGCTGGCTTTGCTGCCTTTGGTGCATACTTTTTGTCTCTTGATTCATTGCTACCATTTAAACACCAATCTATCCTGCATTCTCAAAAACAATGGAAGCAGGTCAGAGTTTCAGCCTGTGGCAGTCTCTGTCGAAAAAATAGAGGTCATTAGCTGAAATATTAGTTTCCTGCAGAGGGAAAATGCTGACTTAGAATTAAGATGTTATCGCAGTGGAAGTCCTTGATTTGTGTCCCCTCATGGCTGGATGGATAGTGTGCAATTTCTTTGAATTGAGAGCAGTGGTATGGGAATAGAGGTATTGATACTCAAATTGAAGATGTTCTTGCTATTGAGCCAGATCTGAATTAAAAGTAATTTTGCCAGCTCAGCTACTCTTCACTGGCTGTACATATCTAATAAACCAGTACAGCAAGATTAGTTTTAGGGAGTGTTACACTTCTTATGCAGATCGAATGGCATTAGCTTTTCATAAGCTAACATGCTGCCACATCTTAACTAGTACCAAACTTTTTTAGTGCACTTCTTTAATTTGTTTTGTCAGTACAAAGAGGCTGTTAATCATGTTCTTAAATTTAGTTGGTATGTTCAGCTCTGCCTCAGTTATATCCCTTTTATCCTTCTGTATTTTTGTATTATTTCCAGGTTTCTTTATTCAGATGAAGTTCAGATTGGTCCTGAAACAGTTATGACTACTCTCTACACTGCCAAGAAGTATGCAGTCCCAGCCTTGGAAGCACATTGTGTGGAATTTCTCACTAAACACCTTAGAGCAGATAATGCCTTTATGCTTCTTACCCAGGTAACCTGAATAAAATGTTGGCTTATGAAAATATTGTTTAATAAATCACCCCCCAAGAGCTAATATTTTACACAATGTTAGAGGTCTAGGTAGTTTAGTCTGTGGTAGAAATATCTGTGCAGCATATCAGTCTTTTTGCAAGCATCTTATTGCAGCTTTGTCACTCAGCTTCTTGAGTATGAAATAATATAAAGGAAAAGGGCTTTGTAAATAAACGTATTTTTATATAGTTATTGGAATATCATATAAACATGAGGTCTGTTCTCTCTTCAGTGCTATTAATATTAATATTCTAATGAATTAATCTGAGGCTCTTTGAGAACATTGTCTATTTTGATCCAGTATTGTAGTTTTGACTTGCAATTTCAAATATAGAGATTTATCTTTGGCAGTGTAATATTATTATTCAGGAAGGAGAATTGGAGAAATCTGATACAAAAACTCTTAATGAAGTACATCATTCAAGGGCTGTTTGACACAAACTCAAGGAATACTGGAAAGGTAAATTGAGGCTGTCTAAATAGAATGTATCCATTATTCTGGAGTAAAAACTTGTTTGTTTGGGTTACTTCATAAATCTGTTGGTTGCAACACCACAGTCATACCATTTGTCTGTTTAACAATATATTATCTCCATAGGCTCGATTATTTGATGAACCTCAGCTTGCTAGTCTTTGTCTTGACACTATAGACAAAAGTACAATGGATGCAATAAGTGCAGAAGGTTTTACTGATATTGACATAGGTAAGTTGCCTTCTATTACCAGAATATGTATTTAAACTTTGTAAAAGAACTGTATTGATTTGCATTGTTAAACAGTGTACCCAAAGCTTGCACTGAAACATGTTCAATATATAGGCTCTAAAAGATTCCCATATATAAAAATCATCACATTAGAGAACTCTGCTAAAAGGCTTAGCCATCTAAACAAATAAATTAGTCCCAATTGACTTGTTTAACTTGACCATTTTAATAGTTGACCCTCTTGTAACATAGTGGTTTACAGGTATCACAGAATGTTGAAACTGGTGTTTTAACTTGACAGGTTTAGGATCAGATTTTTGGTTTAAAAATCTATGCTCACATTGATTAGAACTAGTTAGAACTTTAGTAAAAGTACAAGGATTTTACCTCAATACCATTTTGAAAGATGAAGCAAACATTTTTATATGCTAGTCTATATTGTCTAATTAGTGTAGGAATTTTAGTGGTACAGTATTATTTTGGCCACTGTAGTGCACTCATTTTTTTTATCGCTGCAGAAGAAACACTGAGTAACATAAGTTTGAATACAAGCTCTAAATGCATAAAAAAAATCAGTTTTACCTTATTGCGAATGTTGTTACTTTTGCATCTTCAGGTATCTTTGAAATTTTTTTTTGAATTTTCACTATACATTTCTGTTACAATAATACTTTGTGTGTGATGTCTGATTAAATCTGTGAGAAAATACTAAAAAAAGCTTGAGTGTCTGTTGACTTGAAAACACTCCAGATTTCTATCTGATTTGGTCCTGTTTTAACTATATATGCCATATTTATAGTACTGTCTCTAATTTTGCTTTAGGTCACTACTGTGATTTAGTACTGCCCATCATTGGATTTATCAAAAAATTGCTGCCAATATGGCAAAAAAAGAGAAATTGGTTTTGTAAATACCTTTTGCTGCATGTTCAGTTTTAGTTGAAGCATTATGGTTAAATTACTCTTCTTCGAGTGTCCATTTGCCAATCCCGCTCAACTACTGGGCTGGTCCTGCCTACTTTCAGCTATGAAAGCAGCATATGTATATTCTTCTTGACTAAACTTAGTACTGTAAATAGCCCAGACTGACATCAGCTTCCAACCTATGAGTGGGCTCGAGCCTAGACTCCCAGGAGGGAACAGACTATTGGCAGGAGAAGCAGTACATTACCTGACACCATTGACTTCATCACAACCAACCTCAGCAAAGCGTTAAGAAGAGTGTCTGTGTAGAGGTAAGGGAGAGGAAATAACCATGGTGTATGAGGTACACAAGAAAAAGATGGGACTAAAGCTTATTTTGCTAGAGGCCAGGGAAGGAAGAAACAAATGGGACTCTATACTAAGATTAACTCATGTATTTTTCTTGGAGTGGGGGAATAGATGATTAATTGGAATTCAGAAAAAGATTAAACAGTGAGTAAATGAGGTTCAAATTGATTCAGATTATACCTGCATATAAAACTAAGGGATACATTTATAAACAAGAAAATAAGTGCTAAGAACATAACACTCTTGTCTGCATCTTTTTATCCTGCTGGCCATAGTTTATATGTTGTCTGTCTAGCATGCAGACTGTCTGGAACAGGAACCTTTCCTCTTTTCTGTCTGTAAAGCACACAGCATGCCTTTGAGTGCTGTATAAATACAATCCTGCCTTTGCAGCTAGTGCAGCTGCATGCTTTCTCAGACTTTGACTTACTACTGCTGAAAATTGCTAACTTTCAACTACAGGGTTTCCTCTCTTACTAATTGCCTCTTTCTCTGCCCTACATTTGAAATACATCTAATTGCAATGTAAGCTCATGGTTTGAACTCAGGCTGAAACCTAACATCCGTCCATCTACATGCAAATTGCCCTAATTCAGGGCTCTGACTGAGGGTCCTGGACCGCACAGGGGTGGAGAGTTAGAGCCTAAATCAAGCTGGGACCCTGGGTTCAAGCCCTATTGCGTTGCAATGTAGACGCAGCCCCCCTGGACTAATGCTCTGGGAGTCTGCCAAAAGTATTCCACAATCCCAAACGCTGACTTTTTGTTCCTTGGACAGTTGAGTTTGGTGGCGTAAGATTCCTTGGATCTCTTCCGGGGCACCCTTTTGGCGGTGGGGAATTGGTGCTCAAACTTGAATGCGGGCAACCAGTCATCCTGGTTTGCAGCTGAGCCCCTTGGCACATGGTAGCTCCAGTCTCCAGGATCGGGGCTGGGCCAGTAAGAAGTCTGTGGCTTGGGGCTCCTGCCTGAGGGCTAAACTGTTAAATAGACAAGGACTCAGGCCTTCTGGGCATAGGCTGAGCAAACAAGCAGGCAATGGCTTAGGCCCCTTGGCCTAGGGATTAGTGCCTGCCCAGCCCTGAGTGCGTGGCTGGGGTAAGGTGGATCCCAGCCCACCCTGCTCCACCGGATCCCAGCCCAGGACCCTTGAAGCAACCGGTAATCCCATCGTGGGGCCAGCAGGGAAACATGAGGTCACTGCCTCGTCTCCCGGCAACACAACAGACCCAAAGTCTCGTTTTCCTGGGCTGCTTCCTACTGGCGTCTGGTTGGGTTGTTCTCTGCAGTGACTGGGACCTGGTTCCCCCTCTCTGTGCCAGGCGGCTCACTCTGTGCTTCCTCTCCCGGTTCCTCCGTCTCCTGGGACCATGGCTTGCCTTTTCTCCAGGCTGGCTTAGAAATGTTGTCATCGTCTGCTGCAGCTAACCATGGGCTCCACAGGTAGTTCAGCTCCCTGGAAAGGACATCTGGCTCCTTCCCTGGTCTGAACCCAGCTGAGCTGCAGGGCCCGGCCCTTATACTTCCTGCCCTGCTAGGAAGTCTGGGATATGTATGGCTGGACTCAAACCCACATAATGCAGCATAGATGCTGGAGACCCAGGGTTCCAACAGTTCTTAATCTGGGGTTACAAATGAGTGTGTAGATGCTCAAGCCCTAGGTTAACAAAGCCAAAGTCTGCTGACTCAAATTCTGCTAATTCAGGGCGTACATTGTGGTTTAAACATACCCTTTGTGGCCTACAGTCTCCCATGTGCAGGCATGATCTGGCCAGAGATGAGTTATATCGGTATTCACTCAGGATCCAGCTGCTTTGTCAATCCAGTTTGAGAGACAGTCATGATGGAATTTATGTCCAAGACTTGTTTCAAAATCAGCTAGAGTGCAAGGAAGAAAGTTCAGATTGAGGATGGATAGTCTGGCCTTATTTAAAAAAAAAGAAAAGAAAATTGCACCTCCCTCTCCTTAAACTTGTTGTGTTTGGATTTGTGCAACTGCTTGCTTGTGCTCATTCCAACTTCTCACAAGTTTCTTTCATTCTACCTGGACGGGGACTGTTTCCAATACATGATCCTTTCCATCTAGCACCTACAATGTTTTCTCCATACTCAGGGTATTGTAATAACAGCCCTTAAGGAGGAAGGTAATCTGATTTTTCCACTATCTGAATATGTTTCTTTCAAGTCCAAACAGTTAGAAACAGCTCCAATAAATCTTGTTCAAAACATCAGTTCTACATACCTGTTGTGTCTTTTTTGATAAACGGGGAGGAGAGCTGGGTAAATTTTCAAATAGTTTATTAGAAAAAATTCACAGGTCCTATTCATAAAGTGCAAAGCTGGGTAAACAATGAAGAAACTTTTTTTAACTTCTTTAAAAAATCGTAAATTTCTTTGTGTAAATTACTTTAGGAAAAAAAACTCCCTTGTTTTATGGCAGGGCTTTCTCACCCAGGGGTTGGTTTTCATATCATTGTCTCCCTCATTCTCTTCTCTAGACAGAGCTGTTTCAATCATTCTAGTTTGGGAACTCCTACATAGTATATACATAACTGTCAGGGCCTTCAACTATTCAGTCTTATGTTCTCAGGTTTAGATATTGTCCAGTTATCTGTTCTGCACCCTCTTCAAGTCTTTGTGGGCTCAGCTGTGAACGCTAGGAGTCCCTCTCCAGGTAATCCTTCCTTCCCGATTGGATCGTGAAATCCCTACTTTGGGTGACTAGTTAGTAGACTAGAAGGAAGAATCTCAGTTGGGAACACCTCTAGTCATCTTTAGGTTCTGGAATCTCAACTACTGCTGCTATTCTTGGTGGGGCTAGGTTCATATAAACCTTAAATCATATCAAGACTACAGGAAAATGTTTCTTGAAATTCTCTACAGAACTGTTCTGTGTTTGTACAGCGCCTAGCACAATGGGGGCCTGGTCCATTACCAGGTTCTACTGCAGTATAAATAATAAATAATGTGCCTTTCGACCTAAATCAGGACATTCTTCCAGTCTAAGTAGATGCAACTACATTCTCTGGATGTCAAGTGATTACCCTTTTCCACAGAAACAGTTTTCTTTAGGAAATTGGATGTGGTCTCATTTACAGAGATTACAAAAAAAGGACAAGTTATCTATGGTCACATGTTAGATGGCAATCAGAGCAGCTTTTTCTAGTATCAGCAAGATTCCTGACATAGATTTGTGCCTATTTTAATAGGTCCTGTGTGAAGAACAACAGACTTTCATGTGGAGAGGTCTGCAAAGCCAGGAATTAAATTGTCCCACTGATCTTCACTAAATCTGAGATGTGTATATAAAAAGAGTTGGAATACTTAGTACTGCTTTTAATTTTTTGGATGCCATATGTCTATCTGTTTAAAAGATCACTTTAATATATCCTTACACTGTCACTTTTTTCTTTTTGTGCATTCTGCTGGTTGTTGCATTTCAATAGTTGATCCAGATTGGCAGATGGACACTCAAATGAGGACAACTTTATATTATGAGTAATTTGGCTTTCCCATAGTTGTACATTCACCAATCTGCTTGATCACTTCCTTTCTTGATCTTGCTCTAGCTTTGGAAATACTCTTTGGGACATGAGAGCAGCAGTTTGGCACTATATATCTATACCTATATATAGTCCTAGTCTTAGGAATCAAGAAGAAAGTTCATATGCTGTTTTTTAGAAGGAGGCGGGCAGGACAAAACCTGTTGGATTGGATGCTGTACACTGTTCCAGAAGACTGATTTACACGTAAGACAAAACTGTCTTATCTGTGGTGGGGTTTTTTGCAATAAATTTATTTAGTCCTTAAACAGATCTCTTACATGTATATTCAATCTCTTACTATTATATTAAAGTAGTTTGGGCTCTTTAATCAAATAGTTTATTCTTAACTGAAGTGGTATAATTTAAAAACTACTTTAAGATGATTTAACATATGTAAAGACAGAAATTGCTATGAAAGGAGAAAATTGACCTAAATTTATTAGTAACTTTTTTTTTTTTTTTAGACACACTGTGTGCAGTACTAGAAAGAGACACACTTAGTATTCGAGAAAGTAGACTCTTTGGAGCTGTTGTTCGCTGGGCAGAAGCAGAGTGTCAAAGACAGCAGCTGCCTGTGACGTCAGGAAACAAACAGAAAGTGCTTGGAAAAGCTCTATCTCTAATCCGTTTTCCACTAATGACTATTGAAGAGTTTGCAGCAGGTAACTGTGGGTTACTTTATCTTACTAATATGTTAATGTAATTCAGAGAAACACACTATGCTAATAATGGACTAACTTTACAAACCTTTCACAACTACCCTGTTAGTAACAAATGCATTTCACTCCTTCCTATCAAAACAGTCCATCTTGCAAAAGTTGTGCTGATCTGAGACAAATCATGATGGACTTTACACTGTTTATTTAAATACAACAATTCAGAATTAAAATGTTAAAGCATATCATATTCTCAGACACATGCTTCTTCTATTCCTAGGTCCTGCTCAGTCTGGAATTTTGTCAGATCGGGAAGTGGTAAATCTCTTTTTGCATTTTACGGTCAATCCTAAACCTAGAGTTGATTATATTGACCGACCGAGATGCTGCCTCCGAGGAAAAGAATGCAGCATAAACAGGTTCCAGCAAGTGGAGAGCCGTTGGGGGTACAGCGGAACAAGTGACCGAATCAGGTATTGGTCATGAGTTGTCCAAGGAGAAAAAAACATGTGACTCAAATGCTGCTTTGTAGTCCTGAAAGCAGTAACATACTGATTTACCACAGATACAACATTTGCACTGTCTATTTAAAAAGTAGACTGTGCGCACCACTCATAGATAAAATCATTTAAAATAAAGAGAATAAAGGGAAATTCTGGAAAAATAGTTTAGGTGGATTCTAGAGTATAGCTTATTAATGATAACATGTATTGCCACATTTAAGATTGGATCCGTTAAAATGTTTCCTTTCAGAGCTGGTCAAAATAGAGGTATTTTTGTTATTCAGTATACTGAGTCCTTCAGAATGATCCTTGTGGAATACTGGGGCCTTTAGTTGTAAAATTGAGGTCTTAGGATGCGATCTCTTTAGTAAAACTTCATTTTACAGTAAGTCTGGTTTGCTTTATTAATTGTATATAGTACTATATCCTGAGCTTGATCCAGCACCTTTTAAATCAATGGGAGTCTTTCCCTTGTCTTGAGTGGGAGCAAGATCAGGGCCCTGTGACTATTGTTGAAATGTGATATTTATAACTCGCCTTTCTCCTGTGTCAGGTTCACAGTTAATAGAAGAATTTCCATAGTGGGATTTGGATTGTATGGATCTATTCATGGACCCACAGATTATCAAGTCAATATACAGGTATAGTATATTTTTAATTAAACCGCTTAGTAGAAACTAAATTTGGTACAAGGAACAATACTTAAATAAGGCTTACTATGAATTTGATTTGGGATGGAGCAATTATTCAGTCCAGCTAGATCATGACACATTTGCATATAAAAATGTGAATTGACTTCAACAATATGATTCTATTGTTTGTCCCTTGGGTGTGACTGAGATAGAAAGTTAAACTTCTGAATCCTACTTTCTTATTTTTAGCAAGCTATTCCTATTCTCCCCTTAAAATTAACATGGGAACGGTGAGATTAATAGAATCTGTAGTCGGAGTATAATCGCTAAAATGAACATAAAACAGAATTGTGTAGTCATAAAGTTCTATAGGTATTGCTATATTCTTGGAAGAATTCAGTGATGTGTTTTTTAGATCTTTCAGTGAGCACCTGTTTGTTTATGAAGATATTTATTCTTTAAAGGTGTCTTGGACAGCAGTATAGGTTTACTTAAAAGTTAGTATTTCTCCAGGAGGTATTTTTTTGTAATAGATCAACACTCCTGGTTCTTACTCCCAGTGCATGACGGGGTGAATTCCCATTCATTAAAATTCCAGATGTTAATTGTGTCACAAGCAGATGGTACATGCCTTCCCCTACTGAGGTTGTACTACCCTTTGTGTTAAATTGGATGGAACAGGGAACTGTTGTTATCTGTAATGCTTATTCTAATGTAAGTAGTCCTATTGTGACTGAAAGCAACTTTGTATTCACACCTGACACACCATTGTAATAATCTTTGTACAAAATGTGCTTTGTGGGTACCATGGGAAAACTAATAACTCACTGGTCAATAATATCATGGTGAAATGTATCTAGTTAACAGTATATGTGAAGTTATGAATTCCCCCTGTATGATGATGATAGTCTGTCTAGGCCAAAGTTGTTAAATAGGCCTATCATAAAGGAAGGAATGTGTGTTTACCTCAGTTTACATACAAGTAGCAATCAGGGTCCTCAACAGCAGGGGGAAGAGGTGGCAGGAAACAGAACAATTTGCATTTCAGCAAAAAACAAGTGGGGGCGGGGGAGAAAGCATGGAGCCTCCTTCACCATTGAACTCCCATGTCACCTTCCTTACTGCTTGGATAAACTTTACACTGAATGGTAACCTTCAGAAGAATCTACTTCCAACGTTCATTGAAATATAAAAGAAAGGGGCAGAGAACGCGAAGTTCTCTCTTTCACCTAAGAAGACAAAGGCGCCAGCACCTGTGGGCCACTAGGAGAGAACGTGACCGAGGACAGGGTCAGTTACCATCATGCTGCAAACTAGTGAGTGAGAAAGGCCATCTTGAACAAAAGCCTTGAACCAAACTTGCTAGATTAAGATTTAGGCCTTTAGACACATTTTCATTTTTATTTGCTTGTATCCATTTCTAGCTTTATCACTTATACTTGAATTCACTTAAAATCCTATCTTGTTTTTTGTTGTATTCCAAGGCTGTGTTTAAACTGAACTGTTCGATAACTCCAGTTAAAGTAACAAAACTGTTGAATATTAACTCCTTACAGGAGCAACAAACCTTAATATCTGAATTGTCCAGGAAAGGGCTGGACATTACAGAACGCACGTTTTTGGGAAAAATCTGGGACTTGGGAGTTTGTTGGGGTCATCCTGCCAGTAGTAACCAAGGCTGATGGAAGCCAGTGTGTGACTGGCATTTTGCTGGCAAGCAGCTGGGGTCAGAGCTGCTGGACCAGGGCTGCAGCTATACACAGACACTGAGGGTGTGACCTGCATGTTGGTAGGCTGGTTGTGAGCGGCCCAGGTTGGGAACTACAGCAGCAAAGCATTGTGAGGCACCCAGGATTACAGGGCAGGCAGCGACAAAACCCTTCACTGGTCTGAGTAGTACCCCAGAATGTGACACTTATATATGTTGATGCTTGGGTGGGTTTTTTGTGACTAGAGTTTTCTTCAAAATTGTAAACTAATTAACAGGTAAAAAGACACTTCTATTTTATTTGTTTTATGCAGATAATTGAATATGAAAAAAATCAAACACTGGGACAAAATGATACTGGATTTAGTTGTGATGGAACTGCTAATACATTCAGAGTTATGTTCAAAGAACCTATAGAAATTTTGCCAACGGTCTCCTACACAGCTTGTGCAACACTCAAAGTAAGCATGCTTAAGAGAGCGTAGAAATAAACATAATGGAAAGTTGTTTGGAACCAATATTTTACCCAAATTTTAAACTATCTGGTAGGGAAACATCCTCTAACTCTCTCTCTCTCTCTCTCTCTCTCTCTCTCTTTCTTAATTGTCTAGTTTTGCCTTTGAAGTGCTTGTTTTTGAATTGGCTTTCAAGGGGGTGGTGGAGCTGTTGTGGCTTTATGCTTTCCCAAAGCTGAGCTGATCCAGGAACCAGAGCAAATCCCAATGTAACTATCACCTACTGCCTATGGGCAGCAGCACTACCTACATCAGGGGTTCTCAAACTGGGGACCGCGACCCCTCAGGGGGTCACAAGGTTCTTACATGGGGGGGTCGCGAACTGTCCGCCTCCACCCCAAACCCCGCTTTGCCTCCAGCATTTATAATGGTGTTAAATATATAAAAAGTGTTTTTAATGTATAAAAAGGGGTCGCACTCAGGCTTTCTACGTGAAAGGGGTCACCAGTACAAAAGTTTGAGAACCATTGACCTACGTTCTCAGCATTGCAGCTCCTCTCTCCTGCTCCCAGCCCATCCGTGGCATGCCCCCTACATCATGGTTTGTGAGAGTGCTCTTGGAAGACAGCCTGCGTCTGTCTTCCTCAGTGCCTGCATTGGGGAATTTCTTCCCTAAGCCAGACCTGGGATTTCTACACAACTCTGTACTTGACGTACTGGGGCTGGAATAAAGGTGGGAATCTCCTAAGAGGTGCACTTTTTTTTTTTTTTTTTTTTTGCGGGTGGGGGGGCGGGTTTGTTTTGTCTTATTGTTTAAAAATGTTACTTTGGATGCAATTTTGAAGCTATTAGTTTACTTGCAGAGGTGAAAATGTGCATTTGTAATATAGTATTAGTGGAAATTTGCATCAAAACTCGAATCTATCCTTTGTGTTAACTGTATTTTTCTTCCTTCTAATCAATGATATACTTCAAAAAATGTTTTAAATTTTCTTAAGCTCAGGTTTAGCTGTTATGCGTATTATCTCTTCTAAAAGTCCTCCATTAAACATAATAGGCTGCTTTGTCCATTACTAAGAGTTCATGTTGGGGGGGGGCGGGGGTAGGGCTAATCTAATTATCCAAAAATCAAATACAGTAACTCCTCACTTAACGTCCTCCCGCTTAATGTTGTTTCGAAGTTCAGTCGCTGCTCCATTAGGGAACATGCTCATTTAAAGTTGTGCAATGCTCCCTTATAACGTTGCTTGGCTGATTTTACAAGGGAGCATTGCACAAGTTCCTCTTCTCCGCCTCCTCCCCCTCCCTTCCTTCCTCCCTCCCTCCCTCCCTCCCTCCCAGCACTTCCCCTGCCGCCAAACAGCTATTTGGCGGCTCTTAGGACTTTCTGGGAGGGAGGGAGCGGGGAAGCTGCCCCCCTCCCCGGCAGGCAGGGCTACCCGGAATGCAGGGGCTTTAGGGGCTGCAGGGCCCTGGGCTAAGGGGGCCCCAGGACCTGGCCTGCAGCTCTAAATCCTCTTTCGGAATGCCGTCCTGCGAGCAGGGGCCGGAGGACTCAGGAGGAGCAGGGGCAGCCGTGCAGCCAGCGTCCAGAGAGAAGCAGCGCTTTCCCCTTGAAAGCTGGACAGAGAGAAGTCCTAGGTGCTGCCAAACAGCTGTTTGGTGGCAGGGAAGCGCTGGGAGGAAGGGGGGGGGGAGTGGGGACGCGGCGTGCTCCATGGAGGAGGTGGAGTGGGGGTGGGAAGAGGCAGGCCTGGAGCATCCCCTGGCAAAGTCAGCACATATTCTTCTGGGGGGAAGCTGCTGCTGCGCAAGGTGCTTCCTAGCGTCCTTGCCTGCCTCATTGTCTGCAGCGGGCAGTGCCTGTGTGGGGTAAGCCAGGGGCACCTCCCCACCACAGTACAGTACTGTACAGTATATAATGCCTTTTGTCTGCCCCAAAAAAATTTCCTTGGAACCTAATCCCCGCGCCCCCGCATTTACATTAAATCTTATGGGAAAATTGGATTAGTTTAACATTGTTTCACTTAAAGTTGCATTTTTCAGGAACATAACTACAACATTAAGTGAGGAGTTACTGTATGAAATTTCACAAATCTGCATACCAGAAATTTCAAACACTTTAAATATTAGTATAGGCTTACATAGTAAATACACACAGTAAAAACATTCTGGCATATTAGTTGCCAGATGAAGAGCAGACAAGTTGGTGTCTGAATTCTCCTTTCAAAGGTAATAACAAACTCCAGCATTCCTTTAGTCTGTGGTACCTCTGGAGAACCTTGAATTGTATTAGGTAATACATGCTAGACTAATACAATTCAAGGTTCTCCAGAGGTACCAGAGACTAAAGGAATGCTAGAGCTTGTTATAACTTTATATATATTAAATCTTTCTGCTCACTAAATAGCTACATTTTCTCCAATTCACTTAACTACTTTTGTTGTTTATATTAGGGTCCTGATTCCCATTATGGTACGAAAGGATTGAAGAAAGTAATCCATGAATCTCCCACTGCTAGCAAAACCTGCTTTTCCTTCTCTAGTTCACCCGGTAACAACAATGGTACATCGATAGAAGATGGACAAATACCAGAAATAATATTTTATACATAATTACACAGAATAGTTCATCTCAGATAATACAAGTAGCAATGTATAGACTGACATTGGCATAAAGTACTTGCTATTGGTGACCATGATTAAATTCTATGAAATTACATAAATATATAATCTCTTCATATGTACTATGAAACTAGAACATTTCTTATAGGAGGTACCAGAAAAATCTATTTTTCTCGCCATGATTATTGGCAGGATATCAATAAGTTAACAGATGTAGTTCCTTTTTACCTTCACAAAACATTGAAAGTAAGAAGTACTCTATATTGTAAAGGTATTTTAAACATTATCTTGTGTTTTGTTGGTTTATTTACTTCCTGACTCCTTACATTGTCTTCAGCATTTGGTGAAATTCTTCTTTGATCTCCTTGTTTGTTATGGAATTTTGGTATATTATTTTTCTTCTTTAAAAATGCAATAGCTATATTACTTTGTCCCAGACTTGCATTTCCCTCTAAAATACTCTTGCAATGACCATTATGGACTCAAGTGACAACTTTTTTTTTTTTTTTTTTTTCATCAACAAAACTGGATTTTTTTTTTTTTTTTTTTTTTTTTTTTTTTTTTTTAAATTAAATGAGCCATGAAGAAATACCTGGGTTAACACTGTAAACAGTATCTGGAATTGTATTAAAGAAATATAGCACATACTTATAGCTGAGATCTGCAATGTACAATACTTCAATGGTCTTGATTTCATTCAGAAATGTGTATTTTATAGTAATGTACTGGAGCGTGTAAGTTGGTATGGTGATGACTATTGTATATAAATATGCCTGCAAAAATGTATAATGTGAAGATATGAAAATACAAGACTTCTATTAATAGTATTCTAGGACCTGGATGCTCAAGCATTAACCAACACTAAAATCTTGATCTGATTTAACGTTATCTGTTTGTGCATTTAGTTCCAGAGAATATCTACAAGTGGGTATGAGGCAGTGCAGCCAATTGAAAGGTGCAATAAATGTACATAGATGATCAGTCAGTATACTCTGCAGCATTCTCTGCAGTTGTTTAAACAGCCAAAGTGTGAAAATTCCCATTCACTCCACAGGATCCTGTACACTCCTACAAACCATACCAAAAGAAATTAGTATGTAGTTGAAAGCAATGACTGTTTCCCTAATGTTCTCATTACTAGCATAGGTATGGTACAGTGTGTACACTTACTTTTGACTTTATTTATAATGCCACTAATGTTATCTGAGCAGATAAATAAGGAGTATTTAGATCATATAGTATGTTTATTTTAAAGTGAGCTTAGAATAAGTGAAATCCCGTATCATTTTTTGCTTGCACAAAAGTCTTGTAATTTTTTTAAAATACATACAGTAACCACTGAGGTAGAATTAGAGCCGCTTTAAAGTTGAAATGGCATTAATAGCAATGTAAGAGGACTTCAGTTAAACTATGTAGTGTAAATAAAGGTTCTTCAAAAAACGTGCAATTCTTTAGTTTAAATAAGCTTTTTTGTGGTTAAGTGAAATGCATGTCAGTTGAACTTAAAAGAAAAACTTCCTTTAGATTGCTGTTCCTAGTGCCATATGTCTAGATATAGATATTTGAAGTCACTGAAGTCCTGTGACATACTAATAAACAGTTGTCACTGCCTTAGCCAATATATATTAGGCGAAAAGAGAAATGCAACAGTAACTGTGTAAACCATGACTTCTGTTACCTTTGTGCTCTTGAATTTCACCTTTTTTGGTCTAACCTGTATTTACAGGCCTGACCGCTAGAGCTGGGGAGAGCATTCTACAGTTGCTTTCAAATTATACTGTCTTTTAAAAATAATTGGTGTACTGATAAATACACCTGAGCTGAGACTTACTATATTCAGTCCTTGATCATTACTACAAAGCTCTGCTGAGCCAATGAGCTGGTATTGGCTTGGTAGTTCTTTAGTTTGGTGGTGAGTAATAAGAATGGACATCATCAGTTTTCTTTCAGACTTCCTATGTTAGGGTATGGAAAACGGTGTGTGTCTATTAGATCTCCTTTTAATTGTCCTTTAAATCATAATATTTTTAGCAGTGGTGAATATAATTGGTAACATGCAAGCAGCCAGCCTGCTATGTAGAGGCAGAGACATTAACAAAAGTGGGGTTTCCTTCTCTAGCTGCTGGATGGAAAAATGTTAGGCTGATATAGAAGAACTCACAGAAGCCTAATTATCAGGTTGGAAATTTCCCTTCCTCCTTAGTGTTACTCTTATTACTTACAAAGATAAGTCATTAATATGTACAGTTCAGGACTGGAGAAAATGCATCTAGAGTAGAACCATAGGATAATGTTGAATATTCAGCATTAGCCTACCTTGAAACGTAATAAGCTATTGAAAGATGAATCACTGAGAAGTGCTAAGAAATCTCATCTAGTTCTATCATGCTGACAGTAACTACTTAAAAAATGTATTTTCTTCAATACCTATTTCTCTGATAATCTATTAGCTGAATTATTTCTATTTTCCTGTCTGGCAAGTGATGAATTACTTAAGTACATTGTTTGGCACTGAAATTAAATATAAGAGCTAATGTGTCATTTCTCCTATGAAAGTCATTAGTTAGCTTAAAAAACCTGACCAAAACATCTTGTAAAGTGGGTTACTAAAGTTTTCAGTATTCTTTGTTCTATTGCCCCAACTCTTAAGTGTATGTATCTTCTTGTGGTTCCTAACTGAAGATCGCAAAAACAAAGAAAAGAAAAAAACCTTAAAAGTTAATGCAAAATAGAGGGTTAACTATTGAATTAAAAATAAATCCATGTATGCCAGTCACAAGTACTGTTTCTCATACCTTTACTCTAATGCTTGTCATGGTCTGCTACTGCAATAGTAAATACCTCTTAGTTACCCACCTGAGTATCTTTGTGCCAACTTTGACAAATCCACTTCCATCTATTTTGTGAGTTAAATGATCATGCATGTAGAATGCAATAGCAAAGTTGTGCTTATGTATTCTAGAGGAAGCCTTTGGTGTAGAGGGAGTCATCTTTCCTTTTATTCTTTCCAAATCTTCAAGGCTTAGCTGGTGAGTAGGATAAAGACTATTGCTAGTGATCTTCTGGATGATTTGTTGAGGATTGTTAGTAAGTTTTGCAGTGGTTCTTCTGTGACTAATATAACTTAATGCCTGCATCATATAGGCATTACAGTAGAAAATTAAAACATGTTTAAGCCTATGATTACTGCTACCTGGTAATTAAAATCTGTTTTCCACCTGTGCTCATTTGGTATGAGGTAATTCTTGGGGTGGGCACCAGGCTTTAGTGCACTTCCAAAGTGTCTTTCATCTGATAAAGTGCTTTAGAAATGTTAATTAATTCAGCCTCTTTCTGCTTTTGTCACAGATGCTATATGCCAGTTTTACAAATGGGTAAACTGGTGCACAACCACTTGGGTAGTATTAAGTATAGCAAACTCCTGCCAGCTTTGTATTTATTATACTGCACACCATGGCTCATCTCATGTCTTCACTTCTGTAGCCACCTCTTCCTTTCTATCCTGGCTACTGTAATCTTGCCCCCCTCAGGTCTATTTAGAATGCTTCTACTTCCTTTCTGCCTGTTACTCTGTCACCTTCCGCCCATTCCACTGTCTTCTTTTGACCATCAGCTTGTCTACATTTGAGTTCCTTCATGAGTTGGCTGTGCTCCACCTCCTTCCTCTGTTAACTTATTGTGACTACTACCTGTGCTCAACTATCATTCCGTTTCTTACCACCTAATAATCAGCTTCTCTGAAAAATGTTTACACTTTTTCCCTTGGCAATCTTTTTCAAATGCACCTTTTAATGATAAGTTTCGTTTAATTCCCTTCCCCTGGTCCCTGATTTAGCCACTTGTAGACTAGATTCCCTGAGTTATAGACCATCTTCCAACAGTGATAAGTTGACAGGCCTGACTGTATTTAGCACCTACAAGAAACTTTCCCTCTGTGACCAGTGGCTGAATAAAGTGACTCAAAACCAATTCATTTTTTCAAATCAAATGTATTGTTTATTCAGCCAAAGGTATACAGCAAGCAGAAAATTAAGTCTAAAATCCATCTGATTTTAAGTAAACGTAATTTTTGTTCAAGTTTTAGTAAATTCTATCTAACCTGGTTCTTCACGTGTCCTTTTAACCATATTAAGTCCTTTTCTTCTCTTGGTTCTGGAACCTGGCTGTTGCCTTTTCATAGCTGATAAAATAACTGAGCTGAGTGTTTGTTTTGCGGTTCCTTTATCTAGGTTATTGTTTTGCCTTCCCCTTAAACTGCACCAATACATTAACACAGTCCAATAACTCCACCTAGCTATGTATTAACTATCTTAATAGCTTGGTCATATAGTCATAAAAATTACCACAGACCAACGGTGCATTCTGCACACCTTTTCCTACTCCTCCATCCTTTTTCAGATTACTTAGGTTTCAAAGTGTGACTTTTGTTTTCTATACGAAGTTTGCATGTATTCTCCCCCCTTTCCCCCATGCCAATTTGAGTGAGAACTTTTTGCAATAGGGACGTACTTTGTCTGTATCATGCTTAGCAGAATGGGGACCTGATCCTTGAGTGGGGACTCTAGGTAGGACTAATAAAGAGCAGGCCACTCCACTAGCTACCAGTCTTGCAAGGATATAAAAAACACTGGACGAGGGAGTCTCAGGGCTCTAGTAAACACATAATTTTTTAAAAAGGACAAAGCTTTGTTGTAGCAGCGGCAGCTACCCAGCGTATTTTACTTATGGTTTGCAAGTGCCCCTGTGTATTAGCTGCTTCATGTAATTATTGCTAAAATATGGGGATAAAACTAATTTTCAAGGGCAGCCCTTATGTTGTTGTAACTGTCAGTAAGGTGTGTTAAGAGAGGGAAAATTCTGTGTAAAGAGTGGTTACAAGAAGGTAACCAGCATTGGTTAAAGGGGAAGCATAAGGCTAATGGAGTGGTTTATCTAGCCAGCTCTAACAGAGCATGCAGTGGTACAGCTACCCAATTTATGGGAGATTCTGAATGCAGGGGCCAGGCCCTAGCTCCATGCTGTAGGAGTGGGCAATCAGTTGTACTGTGATACTGAAAAGCAGCACAGACCTGTTGCTGGCCCAAAGGGCCCGAGGGGGGCAACAGGGTTCGTTGCCTGGTGTGTGTCGCACCAATAGACACACCAGCGTGGAGAAGCAAACCAGATTTATTCAGGAGCTCTGAATAGGCACTAGGAGACCAGCATGTCTCAAATCAAGCGCAGCAAATACAAGCAAGTTTCCCATTTTATATTCCAAGCTGTTTGTGTACAAGCCTTTGTTCTGTTCCTCCTCTACCCCTCCCTTCCTGACAGCAGTTACAGCAGGCATTACATTGTGGCATGTTAGAAAAGTTCTCGTCCGCATGCTTATCTTCGGCCTTGTAGGCCTGTGCGCACGCAGTCTTCCCCCCTCTCTTCCCCGTCCTTATCGCTACGTTTGCTAGTGTGAGCAAAACTGCAGCTGTCTGCTAGAAAAGCTGACCGTTATGTATTCTGCTTTTAGGCTGGTTAGCATGGAGGCTGGTTAAAGTTCACAAGATGGAGTTACTGTGGCTCACTTAGACCCAGAACAGGGGAGTTTCATTGGCACTTATGGCCTTCCGCCCCCCTGAGTTACCTGGTAGCTATGCCTAGTGACGCCAACAGACCCATGGACAGTTGCTTTTTGGGTGAAGATCTGGAGTGGGGGGCTCCTGCCAGATCTCTCTGCTTGCTTGTTTATTCCTATTACTGTTCAGGGTCATAGGCCTGGGTGCACGTTTTTTAGACTAAACCGTTCACCACTACGGATCAACGCTGACGCCCTTGCATCAATTTCGGGGAGGGGGGGCGGCGTATTTACCCTTTCCATCCAGTCCGAAAAAAGCGCTACACATTTTATTCCTGCTACAACCTGCATAAACCCCGCACTAATGTAACTCATGGGAAGGCCTCAGCTGCGCTCTGCACGAGGCAGGACCGGTGTAGCCACCGGCCCTTCGGACGCGGCGTGCTGGGCTGGGCCGGGCCGGGCCGTACAGCCGATGCTGGCCCTGGTACCCCGCTGTGCCGCAGAGCTGGCCCCCTCGCTGCAGGACGGGAGTGCGCAAAAGCCAGGGGCGGGCGGGTGCCGTAGCAGCGACGGGGCTGAGCACACACGTGCCCTCGATGCCGGCGAGGACAGTGGGGGGCGGGGGTTGCAGCCCACGGTAAGGTCGAGACCAGACCAAGCACGAGGACACCTGGCTGGCGGCTCTGCCCCTCGCTCGCCGCCTGGCTTAGAACGGAATCGAATGAAGCGCCTGTTCAATCTGCGCGTGCGCAGTACTCTGCCTGGCCCCGGAACTGGGAAGCCGGACGGTTTCCCGGCAGGCCCCGCGGGGCGGGGTGTTCTGGTGTTGCCGGAAGTGCGGGTCGGAGCCGCCCACGGTTCGGTCTGTGTGATGCTGGTGGCCCTGGCCGGCTTCCGTCGGCGCGGCGGCTGGGGGCAGGGTCCCGTCAGTGCCTGCGTGCGGAGCTGGAGCGGGGCCATGCCACGGAGGGTCAGTGACTTGGGCCGGGGCCGCTCGCTCTGCGGAGCACGTTGGGCGGCAGTGGGGAAGGAAGAGAGCGGCTCGCCTCGGCCGGGGTGGCGCTGGGGCTCCTGGGTGTGTGGCGCTGGGGACGGGGTGAAGCCCCTGTAAGCCGGGTCAGCGGGCCCTGGCCTGGCGCCACTAACCTACCGCAGCGGTCTGGGTTCCTGCGCCGCCGAGGGGCGGGAGAGAAACGGCCTTTCCTGTTCGCCCCGTCTGCTACCCTGGGCGTTTGCCGGGCGGCTTCGTGCTGCGACACCGGCGCCGTGGGGAGCCCCCCCCCACACACACACACCCCCACACCCGGTGGTTGGCTCGGTCACACGGCACCAGGAGGGGGAAACAGTGATTCTAAAACCATTCTCGTTGCTTGGGAGCGGAGGGGAGACTCAGAAGCAAGAGTAGAGGCTGGAACTAGTTTTAATCTTCGCACTGGTTGGCTAGATTTCAGATTTGCAATGTCACTTTAACAGCTGCTGGGTTTTTTGTTTTTGTTTGGTTTTTTTGTTCAGGGAAAAGAAAAGTGTAAAGACCCAGTAAAACCTTCTGTTCCGTCAGGTCCAGTTGTAACTGACAAAAGTGGTTCCGTCACTATTGCTATTCGTGCCAAACCTGGATCCAAACAAAATGCTATAACAGGTATATCCCAATGAAAAGTGTAAGTATGAGGGAAATAGTTCATGTAATTAAACAAACAAAGCTATTTGGGAAGGCAAGTTTTTTTCCTCCTCTCCCTGCACCCATTTCTTTGCACAAGTTTATGGTCCTGCAGAGAGGTCCAAGTGATAGTGAAATGTGGCTTCACAACCTTCATTATATCAAAATGACCTGATGTTCCTTGTGCTCCATTTGACTAGGTGTAGTTGATTGCACTGGTAAAACTGGAAAGATGTGTTGGAGTAAATCCACCTTTTTGCAAGCAGGGAGAGTAATCCTGGGTAATCACTTGATTTTAGCTATATTCCAATATAACTGCTTATGTGAAATATTCCAATGCTGCCGTCTATCTTCAGATGAGTGCAAAGCAAAAGACTTGTTATAGTGGACAGGATCCAGTGTTGTTGGGTTTTTTTAAAGCTGACCTGTGTAGCAAGTATGTTGATTGAATAGCAAGAAATAATCTATTTTACACATCTGTGTATATATAATTTGTTCCATCCTCTTATGAACAGTACAGGCATTTATGTAAAGACAAAGGAAAATTTCTTTTCTGTTCAGCAGGGGGAGCCTACTTACCATTTATGACAAAAAGCTCAGTCAAATCTGATCTCTTTGTAGTGAACCATCCTTTGTTATAAAACTAGAAGCTTTGTGATCCTTATTATGAATGGTATACACCAGGGGTTGGCAACGTTTGGCACGCGGCTCGCCAGGGTAAACACCCTGGCGGGCCGGGCCAGTTTTATTTACCTGCTGACGCGGCAGGTTCGGCCGATCGCGGCCCCCACTGGCCGCAGTTCGCCGTCCCGGGCCAATGGGGGCGGTGAGAAGCCGCGGCCAGCACATCTCTCTTAGATGGGTCTGTTATCTGTAGGATAGTTCAGCACATATTTCATCTTAAAGGGACATTAGTGGGCATTGTTACAAAAGAGATGATAATCAAAACTGCATAAAAACTACTGGGACATTAACCCCAATTTCAAAATCAAATTGTAGATTAACCTCACGTCTGGAAGCAGGGACGGTAGTAGAAGTGGATGTGAAGGGCCCAGTACCTCACATTGACACTTGGGAGAAAATTATGCAGAGTCTGCAGCCTGACAAAGCCTCACTGTGTCCACCAAACTCATGGAACAGGATCCAGATAACTACAGAATGAAACTTGTTAATTCTTAAAAGCATCACATTCTAGAATCTAAGGCCCACTCTTCCCTATTTATAAGGACTGTCTATTAATGCATACATCTGAGGAATTGACTAGCCTTGTTGGTAAAGTGGAAAAAACAAGTGGTAGAATTAAGTGGATGTTCTTGATGCAGTAAAAGTGCAGTAAGATCCATCATCAGCTGGACTGTTCCAGGAGTTGTCTACTTGGTTTCAAATAAACCATTCTTTAAAAATATGAAAGTAAAAAACTAGGCACCGTTAATGCTTTGAAAATAAAAATCCTAAAATATTTGTTATAGATGTGACATCCGAGGCAGTAGGTGTAGCTATTGCTGCACCTCCATCAGAAGGGGAGGCAAATGCAGAGCTGTGTCGTTACCTTTCTAAGGTTCTAGAAGTGAAGAAGAGCGAAGTTGTTTTAGATAAGGTACAATACTTTTTCTTTTTCTGCTCTGCTACAGTTAGATTTCTGAAACTTATATTGTAATAGAGACCACTTTCCACATACAGCAGACCAAGTTTCTATTTTTCAAAATACTAGTATGGAGATATATTAAGTTGTGTAACCTCAGTTATGGAAAAATAACGTATTTTAGTCTTTGAATTACTAACTAAAAATAATCTGTTTCTCAATGGCCCAAATCAAATGTGCTGTTACTTTTTCTTGGTATTTTCTAAGTCAGTGTTTGGTTCATGTCCTCTGTGACCTTTAAAGTATTCTTCATACTGAGTCTCATTTTCTAAGAAGTTAGAATATCTTGCACAAAACACCTTACAAGTGACTTTCTTTAGAAATTTGTATATTTGAGTAAAAGATCTCTGTTGGGTCACTCGAATACACAGTGATGAGCATATCAATTCCTAGATAGCTTTGCTTCTATTGCGAAAACAGTAGTAACATCAGAACTCCTACAGTGACTACTCTGCATGATTAAACAGGTGGAAATTGCATTTATTTCTTCTAGTGTCGTTTTTGTTTAAAGTCCATTTTCTCCAATATCCCTCTTTTACAATTAAGATCAGATTTGGACAATGACAACTTCTATGAATTACATGTTTATGTAGATGTTTGTGATTGAAAAGATTAAATTCATTATCCTTTTAAAAAACAAGTATTAAATCTTAACCCATTGAAGCCAATAGAACTTCAGCATACAAACAAATTAAGAGAACAGCAAGTAGCAGAAGTGGGGTTAACTTCTGTCACAGTCACACTGGGAAGTCAGCATTCTACTACCCAACAGTGGTCTGTTCATTTAGGGTGGCAGCAACAGCAGAAGGGACATTGAGAGGAAATAGAACAGTCTGTTTCCTGTTTTGGAAGGCTACCAGTTAGTCTTTGGCTTATGTTACTATCATGTTTGTATGACATATATGAAAAGTGGATGAAGTCTGAGCCATCTACTAAATGTATTCGTTTATAGGGCCAGGAAGATAAGAAGAGTGCCTGGGATGGATGCTTTTTTATGTTGTACATAAATCTAAATACATACATTTTAAAAAACAGCTGTTAGAGGCTACGTTGTCTAATGGACTGAGCACTACTTGGCTGGTAGACAGGAACTCAAAGATTTATATCTTGGCTTTGCTGCAGACTGAACAATGTACTTAACCTTTATTTCAGTTTATCCCATCTATAAAACAAGGGTAACACGTTCTTACTTACCTCACAGTCATGTTGAGAATTAATTAGATTGCTCTTGAAAAGCACTATATAATTGCTAAGCAGCATCAGGCATAATGAGGAGCAGCACTGTTCAACCTTTCCTAGTCAGCTCTGGTAATTCTAGTCTGACCTGCAGCACCCAGGCTATTTTATATTAGGACTTGTCAACCACAGACCTTCAGTCATTCTGAACTGTGCCTCAATTGTGAAGTGGGTCTGTTTTGTGACTCCAGCCAGATTTTCAACCTAGGTGTACAAGGCTAATACCATATGATAACTGCTACCTAGCATTCTCCCTTGTCTCCCAGCTGCTATATAATCAGTTCTCAGCTGGGAAAGGAGATCCAAGCTAAAATTAAAAATGCAGAACTACATTTGTTGGTCTTATTTATCTTGCCTTACAGAATTTTAATCCTGTAATACAGTGCAACGTGACTAAGCCACAACTTGAGAAACTGAAAGCAGTTTCTTAACAGTGGTTATCTTCTAATAAAGGTGGAGAAATTGTACTCAGTAGATTTTGGGATACTGTGGGGCAGCCTCTTAAGATGGAAAGCTGCTAATTTGTGCTTTCAATGGAACTTTTATGTATGTACTGTAAATGTAATTCTAGATTTGGGAACTTAATTCAATCTAGAAATGTAGCTACTGGACTCTTACATGAGAGGAAACATTTTGTTAGCGCATCCTTATAAGAAGTAAACACCAGTTGGCCAAACTATTGTTTAAAGAATGCCTTGATTTCAATAAAGTAGAGATAGTAACATCTGTATGTGACATCTGCATAGTCCCACGTGCAGGATGCATTGCTGAGCTTGGAGAGCATCCTGCTGCTCACTCCCCCTCCCAGCTGATGGAAAGAGCAGCAGCTCAGGGCATGCTCTAAAACCTGCCTGCCTACTTTGAAATATGTAGCAGATCCAGTGACTCTGCTCCCTCCCACCCCAGGAATAACTAGGGATGATATTGGGTCCCTGGCCCCACTCAGCCCACTTATTCAGGGAGAGATTATTTTCTTCCTGGGTAAGCATGTGAGTGGGTAAGTGGGTTTTTAAGGCCTGTCTTAAGGCTCACTCTGCTATGGCCAAGCTGGCATCCATGGCCTGCTTCTGGAACATTAGAGAAATCTTAGACATTGCAGGGCTGCTATCTGCAGCTCATTCACACATTTACTCAGAGTCCTCTTCTCATCTAGATTCAATGTTTGTTTCAGAAGAGAAGAGTAATTCTGCAGTTCTTGCTTAATTGCACACCCCAGTCTGCCTTCTCAGGAGCTCTACCTCTTGTTAGACTTGCACAAGTCAGACAAAAGCATCTCGAAGAAGAAAAATGTTACTTAGCAGTAAACCTAGAACTTTGAGGGTGGTGTCTATGTTTTTATACTAGCTGCCCATCGTCCTCTGTGGTATGGTGGAAGCAATTGTTACTGCTTCAGCTCCATGGCCGTCTTATAACCTCAACTTAGAATGTGTGGTGCCACAAGAGGGTGCTCACAGAATCCCTATGCACAGTACTTTCCATGCGGTCTCTGAAGCACCATGGCACTAGAGGATGTTTTCTCCCAAATTTGACTATGCAGAGGAAATAACTCTGGTTAGAGTTACTGGTGACTAACCTTTTTTCACTACTGTTGGTTGAATGTAACCTTAGTACTATTTACAAAGTACCCACTCTATTGGCACCATGATTAGTTTTTAAAATGTGTACTTAGAAGTAAAGAAATAATTCTCTGAATTCTTTTTTGTGTTGAAACAGGGTGGTAAATCTCGTGAAAAAGTGGTGAAGATTTTGGTGTCGATGACTCCAGATGAGGTTTTAGAGAAACTGAAAAAAGAAGCTACCAGTTGAGACCAAACAAAAGCAGGAAATGGAACAATGTGTCTTGAAAATCTTTCATTGGATGTAAAGAGGAGGAGGGACATTCGTCAATGAGAGCACACAAATGCGGACTGTGGGTCACTTACAAGAAACAAAGATTCTTTTGTGTAAATGTGTAGATAAATTTAAGTACATTGTAAATTACAAATCTCTTCCCTATTCTTCCATACTTTAAACGTTTCGTTTAAATAATCCCACAGAACTAAGGCCCAAGCTAGAAGTGGAAGCAGGATTTATCGCTGGATAGGAAAGCTAAAAACCCTGAATCTACATCATGAATTCAGCATGACAGGGCTCCTTTTCTATAGTTATCTTCAAAATAGTCTCCTAAGCGTAAACCCAGTCCTGATGAGTACTTGGGCAATGTTTTTGAATGCAGGCATAATTATTTTTGGTTCACAAAGTAAAAGGCTTGGAGTGACAGGCTTCTGATAAAGCACTGGAACAATGTCAAGAGAAATATGATGCAGAAGGAAAAATCAATTTAGAAGTGAGAGCCTAAAAGAGCAATCAGTGTAATATATAGTGGCATGCGCAGGGTCCAATTCTACTCTTGTCTACACCACTGTAAATCCAGAGTAATGCCAGTGGCTTTTGAAGCCAGTGGCATTGCCCTGGATTTACATAGGAGCAGAACTTTTCCCTTAAGCAGTCAAAAGAATTGAGTCTGCAATATGAGAAATTGATACAGTACTTAAGCAGCAAGTACACAAAAGCTTGCTTTGATTCACTAGGAAGCCTATAATCAGAGTTGCTTAATAAAGGTAGAGTTTCTTATAGAGTGGTCAAAAGTATCTTCACCTTACATGCCAAATGTAGCAATTTGTTTTGTTTAATAAAAACACAGCACTAAGTTTCATCCACAGTTCTTGTATTTTCAATGAGAACGGATTATTTCTAGCTGTGACTTGACTAGTAAAACAAAATTAATTTGTTTTTAGACAGTCTTAGCAGCAATTTTGTTTGTTCTTAGTGACATTCTGTTGATCTAAATAAATGAGTTGTGGTCAAGAATCAGTTTCCAGCCCATAGAAAAGTGAGCAAAATGAAGTAATACATGGAGTGGTGTTAAAAAGAGTGCAAAGATTGTACATGAGAGGAAATGGGAGAAGTAGATGTATTTGTCTTAATCGCTCTTGACAAAGTACTGGAATGCACACTTGTGTTCCCCACTAATATATGTGATGTCACTATATTCGGCTGTTTCAGCTATCCTCTTAGGTTGCAGCTGTTATGGGTTAGATTGTGTTACTTTCTACGTTGTTTCTATCCAACAGCTGTAATGTGTAAATGTGATTTTATAATTTTAATGCCTAAAAGTCAATAAACAGGTCTAAAACCCCACTAAGCTTCTGCATCTTCCACTGGGAAAAAATCCGTATATTAAAATAAGTAGCAGAAATGTATCAAAAAAGGTTTTCACCAGCTGTGCATAATCAACAAGCTGCATATCTCAAGTTTCACTTTTCCATGATCAAAAACTGCTTTTTGTCTCTCCCATCCCTTCCATTTTCAGCAATGCAAAAAGATGTTGCTAATGGTTCTATCTACTAGCTATGTGCTAATAAGGTTAATTGCTAGAGGAATAAAGGCTGTAAATATTTGCTGCTTAGGTCATGTTTTGCTTCCTCAGGCTGATGCCCATACACTGCTTTATGTGTATCTCCTCATTTCCCACTTCACAGTCCTGACACGCTGACATTTTGGCTATCAATTGCTTTTCTCCTAGCCCAGTTGGCATTCTACTCCTCAGCTTTACGTTGATGCTTCTCACTGTTCCAACTGGTTTGCCCAGCAGAGGGCTTCACTCTCTTGATCAAAGGGAAACTAAAAACATGCATGTTTACTTTCATTTGTAGTCCTTAGTGCTACATACTCGTGTTCTGGGTGGAGTGTTCATTCAGCTGCTCAGCATTTGCCGAGGGTGAAGTGGAAATGCCCTAGCCAGAAAAAAATTAAGAGGTTCCCTCTGCGTAACTCTCAACTACTTATCTTGCTCAATATATTATGTCTGAGTTTCCCACAAGAGGAAGAAACACAAGGAACACTATAGTAGTGACTTACAGCTTGAATATATGAATTTCTCCAGTATGGGCACCTACACACTGTTTTATAAAGAGTGACTAAAATCTCCCGGGGAGCAGCTATACACCATTATTTCAAACTCCTCGTTTAACATGTTACATTTTTCCACCACTTTTATGACCCCAAAGCTGTATCTAGTCTTGGAAGGAGACCAAATCAAGTAATGTATAATGAGATCAATCTTTTAACAGTTCTCCCACTGCAGCGTTAACCAACACGAGCCTCCACCCCTCTTTTTTCTGAAAGTGATCTATTCTGTCCAAGAGCTTCAGCAGCTTCTGCTGGGGAGAATTAATGTTTCCTGAACTCAAGCTGGCATTCTGGATTGCTTCTTTCCAATCAGTCAGGCTCTGTCTTCTGTGACTTGAATACAGCAAAGGTGCCTTAGGGATTACACTCTCCAGTGTGGGTCATGTAAGGTGGGCCTGACACATGCTATCATGTTGATCACTGATGTCAGTCAGACTTGCACTATCCAGCAGGGAAGATTATTAGTCCTTGGGAAATGAGCATTCTGCCCTGCTCTCTGTTCCATTTTCCCCTTTCCTTATGCAGCTCCTTGTTCTCACCCACCAAGCTCTCAGCCCCACACTGTCCCTTTTAAGTCAGTGGTAGCGCTCCTGGTGAGGACATGCACCACTGACAAGAGGGTAGCATGGACATGAACCACTGCGGTGATTGTAAGTTGACCTAACCTATGTCGACTTATGTTCCTAGTGTAGACATGCCTGGTGTGACATACTGTTTGTTCTCCTTTGTATGATATAGTAACAGGATTTCCTAAACCATTTTTTCAAAAGCTCTAGTTAGTGTGTATTTGTACCACTGTACACTGGTTTTGTACCACTGTATGAGAATCAGTTTAATTAGTTTAGTCAGGTCACTATGATACCTATAGTGCAGTGGTTCCCAAACTGGGGTTTGTGAACCCCTGGGGTTACACGGGGTTCTTGGGGGAAAATTCCATAATGGCAGACAGAGCTGTCCCCAGGGGCCCGGGGACAGCAACCCGGAGCCCCTGGATTTCCAAGAGGTAAGCAGATCAAAGCAAGCATATCTATCACATGGAGATTTAAACTTCAAGACTCATAAGAAATGGAAAGGGAGGTGGACATTTTTTGCTGTTTTTAAATTAAATAGGCAGCTAGGATTGTTTTTAAAATTATGAAGAACAAGTTTAAGCTTTGTTGTAACATGCATTGTTTGCCTGAACTGCTCAAGACCTGAATGCTTGTGTAGGAGGAACTCTTTGAGTTGGCTTCTTAAATACCTTCATGCTGTTTCACATCTGATGCTCTTTGATGAAACATAGGAGCCTTGTCTTATAACAGGCTTATTGAACGTGATACAAGCTACGAAAGTAGGATCTCGGAAGAGTGTTGCCATTTTCATAATGTAATAAAAATACTGTAATGATAAATAATTAATAATAGTGTGTAATAAGCATATCATAAAAACAAATTTTATATTCCAAGATCACTGTTTTTATAATTTATACTCAGGTAAAGGAGAAAATCCCTGGAAATATTCATTTTTAGGAGGGGGTTCACAAGACTTGACATTTTATTGAAAGGGGGTCACAGGTTGTTAAAGTTTGGGAATCATTGCTATAGTGACACAGCATCAGAGACAAGGTTCACCCCACAATTCACACCACTCTTAGCAAGAAGAAAAGATCAGGCTGTATGCTAGGCCCAAGCTCCTACTGCTCAAATCCAGGCTGTTTGATGGCCTGAGGGCAGGTCCTGGTGTCTCAGAGCCATGACAAATGGCACCGTCTCAACAGAGGCATGAAACTAAATTCTCTTCTTGTCCTTAAGACTGCTTTCTCCTGCCCAAGATTGAGATGCCCATGATGAGAGTGTGGGAGAGCTTGTAATGTGGCTACCCACCCTGTACTTGTTCTGTGAATAGAAGATTTATTTGGCACCAGTAAATGAAATTACATGTTTTTAGAAATCAATAGAATACATAACATTGAGAGTGTGTCGTCTTGTCTAATATAGGAAAGCCTCTTGCAGTATCAAACTTTTTGCATGAAATAGAAGAACATGCTCACTTTACCAGAATTAAACATCTTCCATCATACGGGGAGGGGAGAAACCAGCAGCAAACATTCCCTAAGCTTCCACCAGGGTAAATTCTTCAGTAGGGTAACACTTGAACAATTGTTCATCCAAGGACTTCAAAGCACCGTATAAATATTGTGTCTCAACCTGTCTTTGAAGCAACTTGTAAAATTTGCACAGCAGCTACTATTCAGGGTTAACAATGCCTGGATGCCATTCAGTTGAGGGTTTAAGCAGTAGGACTGAATACCTGCTTAAAGTTAGGCATGCACTTAAGTAAATAGTCATTTTTTTCCTAACATTGTTTGACAAATATCAGATATTTGTCACACAATCATGAGCCAAATAGTATTTTAGCAGTTATAGAGCTGACTAGCTACTGCAGAATGGCATTTTCAAAGTTATTTAAACATGGATGTAATGTAAGGACTATATTCCCTGAGTGAGTACCATGCCAGCAGCCCTACTACATACAACTGTCTTGCTTTTTCTAGAACTCTGTCTTCCTTGCCATATGCTCTCAGTTTTCTGAGTCAATAAGATTTACTTTCTGGAATCTGACTTTGAAGGGGTGTGTGTAGTTATATTATCCTGCTCTAACCTGCTAATTAAGGATATTTAATTATACGTTCTCTAGCTGGCCTGTTTGCTCTTTTCCTTTCAAGTCCAGTCCATTTATCATCTGCAACTCATTTCTACTCTTCCCATAGTCCCATGTGTCTCTAAATCCACATTCCCTCTGCCTTCATCAATCTAAATAGTCTTGTATAATTGACAGCTTTGTCAATAACTGGCAGTGGCAATTTACCAGAAAGTGCAGTTTAATATCTTCCTTCTTCTAGCCTCCAGGAAGATAGATACACCTGATCGTTCTCCTCATTACTTCACACTCTTCTTGCCCTCATTATTTCCCCTCTCATGCTGCTTTGGTGTGTATGTAAAACCAGAACCAGCTGAGACCCAATTGTTTATCCCTACCTACTGTATCTCCCCTCTTACTGTTTTTAACCTTTATTTCAGTAGGATGATCCATTGCCATATTAGTCAGTATGGAAATGCACCACTCAGTCTCCCTCTGGGAGCATAGTGCCTTACTTGCTTGTGAAGCATGTGCTGCTCATTACTCTCTGCTACAAAGTGCAGCAGCCTTTCAGAAAGTGCTGCTAATATCAGAGTCCTTCACCCCGGCATTGTAAGCACTAACAGCAGCATTTAAGAAAAAAAACCACTTGCTGTACGTGGGAGTCTGAGACTGCTGTTGTGAAGTCCTTTCCTCTCCCACCTTTGGTTTTCAGTTGTTCAGGGAGTCTTTAAAAAGCCACCGCAAGGTTTCCCTTTAATCCGTATGTCTGTGTAAAAGCTGGGAGACCTTGAGTGAAGTGGTTTGAGAGGGAGATTCTTAAAGGAGCCCACCATGGGCTACTTCTAAAACTGCCAGGCAGCTGTAATTTGGGGCTTGCTTTCTGGAACATTGTTTAAATGATCTATTGGCTTTTCACTGCTATCCTAGACCCAAATAAAACAGCCAGAAAGTGTAATGCAAATGTGGTGATTTTCCTCTCAGCATTCAGTCTCTATAGATGCACTGTGACAATTGATAACGCTTTGTGGGGTGAGAGGGAGGTTAAAAAGAAAGGGCAAGAACCTTGTTTTGTGCTGCTCAGGTAAGACAGCAGGAAAGTTACCCTAAAGGAACAGCAAGGGTCTCCTGGTATAAATCTGGCACAGTTGGTTCTATGCCTCCCACTCCCCATTACTTACCATAGAGGAGGGATGGGTAAGTCAGCAGGCATCAAGGCACCAGAAGAGGGACTTAATTCACTGACACTGTTCACTTCCTAGAGAAACAGTGTCAGTGAATTAGGTCCCAAATGTGGCCTACTTTAAAGAAGCACCATCAGCCTGAATTTTTAAAAAGCAACGAATCTGAAAAAGCTCCATTTTCTAATTGGGCCCCCTTATAAATGGCAGGACTTAAAATCTCTGAGGGTTGGCTGGTCAGCTGCTGAGCTCGGAAGTATAAACTTGATAGCAACAATGCCAGACATGGCCAGCTAACCCTCCCTCTTCCTGCCATCTCCGCTTCCTCTGTGCACATACCTACCTGCCTGCTGCCTCTTAGAGTTGTTCCTGCTGCTACAGGTAAAAACACCCTCTGACAGGGCCTGCCTGATTACTGCATTGTAAGCTGCTATAGCCCTTCCCATCCATTGCTATCTTTTCAGTGTTACAGGTGGTGCTCGTGCCCTCTAAATGTTTACATATTTGTAAAGCCTATTTTTGCTATCCAGTTTTCTAGGCCCAACAGCATTTTGAAATGCTCTGCCTGTGGAAGGAAGACATCGCCATACAATGTATTCCTTGCAGACACAGGGCAGCCTCATTCCTTCTGGCAGGGTTTCATGTAGAGGATCTGCAGCCCCTTAGCGTTTGCCCTTTTAATAAAATGCCTCCTTCAGCAATTCTCATAGCCATAATCCTGAGCGCATGTGAGGTCAGTTTCCCGCTGTGAGAAAAATTGCTATTAGCTACTATGATTCACTTACTACTTAGCAGAGAATTTTCTTCAGTATCTTAGCTGGTTCATGGCTGCCTTTTTATAGTGAAAATGCAAGTCTGTTCTTAATAAATTTGATGGATTTTCATTTAGCTTGAAGACCATAAGTGAGCACATCACTGATTGAAAAAGCATCAGCACTAATATTCATATGGGACCAGTTAGGCAAATTTTACTTAGGTAATTTCTGTTTAATAAGGATGTCTCATTCTGCTCAGTCCCCTCATCACCAAGTTCAGTTTAAGCTACTGAAGCTAAAGGAGACCCAAGGAAGCCAAGAGTTTTGAGTAGAACATTTTAAAAAGATAATTAGCAAATTATAATGATGTCTTCAGCCTGCCTGATTCTGTCATGTCTCGGTGATTGTTACTCTCGTATCAGTTCAAATCTGACTCACTTTCCATACATGGTAATGACATGCAACATTATTGACAACCACAGTTAAAGGGTCTCCAGTGTGAAATTAGAGCATTTGAAAACATTAATTTGATTATAGCTGTCAATTTAATAAGCTGTGTACAGTTAAGGCCAGTCATTCAGTACCCAAATATCTGTGCATGCAATAAGCAGGGAAGGGCTCTAATATCTAATTTACATGCAGCTCAGTAGTGGTTTGAATATATTTCTAAGATTTCCGTGAAAGCACTTGCTCGGTGTGTGTGGGTGTATGCTGCTAAAGAGACATGGAACTCTTTTTAAACTCTTTATTTTATTGCATTGTATTTTATTGTCCAAGTACCAGACCTCCCTGCAAGCCTTTCTGCCAATTCTTGTGGATTTGCTATCACGTTTTCTTTTTATTTATTTTTTATTGGTTTTTCTCCCCGTTACTATCAGAGAGATGCACTCAGACAACACAGGAAACTGACTAACTCACTGGCTTTACAGCCAGACTGGCTGAAATATCACCATTGAAACCATTTTGGATGGAAAATTGTTGTTTTTCCTACACAATAATTTTTTTCCCCCAGAAGCATCTCCTGTCCATGGGAAAATTTGCCTTTTAGTCAAAACAACTGAAAACAAAAACATTTTTTGTTTTTCAGTGTAAAGCAGAAATTTTCTGCAGGGAGAAACAATTTTCTGACCATCTCTATTATACATCAAAAAGAGTGAGACAGCCTACAAAGTGTCTGCAAAGGAACAAAGTGTAAGAAAGACATCTTTTTTTCTACTGTCTTTCACTTGTAGTTTCTTTAAACATTGTGTGTAACAATAGCAGGTAAAAAAAATCTTCAGGCCAATGTGGTTTTGAGGTTAGAAGGTGTCCTTTGAATTATTTAAAATAAAAGCCAGGAAGCTTGGCTTTCAAGCAGATGTTCATTGGGTGGTGCCATGCTGAGATGTCATCAGACCATAACATTATATTCCTCAGGGAGTTTTAATCTTATGTTTATTACAGTCTTTTTAAAGCAGTTAGTGCAAAGGGAGGAAACTTGTGAAATGAACTAGTTACTAATACTTACCTTTACGGCTGTGAAACTACTCCCTTTGTGTCTGGGAGATCTTCGTTTCTGTCTCTAGCTTTCAACAAAGCAATGTTGTTACGTATTTTCTTTAGGAAACCAAACTGGGAATGGGGAAAAATACCATAACTACCTCTACTTTAAAGAGCAAATGTCAGTTAGCAAAAAGTTACACTTGTGATCAAGACAATCTATGCGAATGCTACTATGGTTGGGCAAAAATTTCCTGCAAAAGATTAGGCCCCTTTTTAAATTGGCTTGTTCTCAAATCTTCCTGGAAATTGGAGCAAATTTTTAAAAAATGATGATTAAATTTCATGTGAAATATTTTCTGCTCTCTTGCCGGAAGAACTGAAAGGCCACCGTTGCTAAGAAACCACACCCTTGAGGCTTGAGAAGGTGGTAGGAGCTCCCTAGCGCCCACGTGGTCTAGCAGAAAAGCATAGGGCTGGGAGCTCTTCTCTGCCATTCATTGGCCTTTGGAATGATTTACACTTAGCCCCTACAAATGTTAGGTGTCGTGACACCCAAGGTAGGTAAATATCACTATCCCCATTTTAAAGATGGGGAAACAAGGTCAGAGCATTTGTGTGTGTCCAAGGTTCTTGTCAGAACAAGGGTTAATTCTGGCTTCCATCCCTATGTATAATCCATTAGCGCTCCCTAACCAAGGCAATTAACCTTCTTGAGTCTCTGTCATTCCATCTGGAAAATGGGGATGATGAGATTTACCAGAGGTGAAATCTGGAGGAAAAAAAACAAACCACTGGATTTTAGATGTCAGAAGCCTCTCTTAGAAGGTAACTATTATTCCCATTTTACAGCTCCAGACTGTCAAATCCCTTTCACAAGAGCTAAAATCCACTTTAAAACAATCAGGTATCATCAAAACTCTATACAGCCTTGAAATGTGGTTTTTGGAAACACTGTTCTGGAGAATTTCCAGATTTCAGGCTAAGAATCTTAGCTCCAGTCTAAAAGTTCTCAGGTGGTTTGATTTGCTATTATAGTTAGTGTTTAACTAACTCTCACAAACTGGCAGCCTAAAGGTTTTAAAAGTAAATGGTTCAAATTATATCCTACCAAAGCCATCTAAGAAGTGCTTATATATACACAATCACAAATTTTCCATATTAAGTTGGATGTTCCACTTTATCAATAACTAATACAGAAGAATATTCATCTGAACATGGAGACACTTGCTCTGTCCATTGCATATGTTCGTGTTGCTAACACGGATAATTTAGGTCGAGAGCTGCAAACCGTTACTCACTGGGCTCATTTAAGTAGTCCCCAGGCATTAAGCAGGCCAACTGATGTCACCTTTTTTGAGTAATAATTGCTCACAGGGATAAGAACTTGCAGCTCCAAGCTAAATTAAAGATGCTCATCTTTCTTCATTCTTTAGATGAAATCTTATTGATTTCCAGGCTCCTGTTGCAATACATCGTACCCAGCAAGGGTTAACTTCATTAGGCTTTATAGCAAGCCACGAGAATCTGATTTTGGATATCTACTTGTGCTAGCCTAGTGTAGGAGTGTGTGGTTTAAACTTTAAAGAAACGTAACACCTTACTAGGGTGGCTAGAATTTTTCCTAGCTCCCAGCTGATTGGGCTACTAGCAATTCTGGTTGGCTTGTTGGAGGTCATTTTACTGCATTGGCTGCATGTTGCTCTGTCTGCACTGTGCCAGAGGGAAATCTGCCCAGTACAGGTGACATGATAGAATGTAAATAAATGTTTTATAGTATCCGAGTTACTGTTTGACAGTAAAGTCAGAGTGGGAGAAAGAGAACATGTCACGGGAATAACATGTTTCTAGTCATGTTTTCAGTGGCCTTGTAAATCTAGTAACTCACTTCAGCATCAAGTAGGTTGCTTTTATACATATTCTCCATTTAAAAAGGATAATGACCATTTGTGTCAGTCAACTCTGTGCTGACTATAGTGCTTGATCAACTGGCTTTATGGATATGTGATTAGAATGCTAATATCCCATTTATATAACCAAATGGACAGAACACTCTGCTCACACAATGTCATATCTAAATGCCTTTGACTTTCAAACAGTGGTTGACATTGAACTCATAAATATGGAAAAACACTAGATTAACTTTTTGATTGACAGATATATGAACAGGTATCTTCTGGGGTATAAGATCTTATTAGGAAATATTTTCTGTCAGACTTACAGTGCAAATGTTTATTGCATATACAAAAGAACATGATTAGGATTGCAAAGTCAAGCCCTCAAAAGTTAGGAAAAACAGAAGTAAGGTTGCCAAAAGTAAGGTTGCCTCTGCAACCTTAATTTGGCCCCCTTTAGGCAACATAGGCATTCTGATACAGTCATTTGTTTCATGAGCAGGACAGACCGGCTCCATCCTCTCAGTTCTGTTGTGTGGCCTGCAGCAGCCCAGACCTGCAATTGCAGAGAAAATCCTGCTCAGCCTCTGGCTGGAGCATCTCCAGTGTGGACATAAATTTTGGAGAATTTAGCTGTGAAGGTGTAACCGGTCTCTATTGAGTCTGTGGAAACTCTGTTGTTTTTTTTCAAAGGCTGATAAATTGGCTGGATTTGGGCGGATTTTCACAGGGACAGCAAAAGACACATCCCTGAAACAAAGCCCATGTCCTGCCAAATCTCAAGTCCCTGCTCCAAAGAATGGAGGCACTAGAGCTTCTCAGAAAAGATCTCCATAATTGTTTAACCCGGACAAAACAATGTATTTTAGCCTAGCCTCGTTCTCAGAAATGGTTGAACCATTTGTTCTGAAATTTTCCAAAAGAATTCAGCCTGAGGCAGACACCCAGCTTGGGAAATTTCAATGCAAACATTTAAAATTTGGCCAAGTTATAAGCAACTGAAAACAGGATATTATAATGGGAAGTGTTGGCCACCTTAATGAGAGGCAGTGCTATCAGCCTTGCCCATACAGGGTGACCAGATGTCCCGATTTTATAGAGACAGTCCCAATATTTGGGCCTTTGTCTTATATAGGTGCCTATTACCCTATGCCCATAGTATAGGCATCTGTGGAAAGAAAGTGAGAGAACCATACAAGCGCAATTTGAAAAAAACTTTCCAATTTGAACAGCTGTTGTTAATGTCCAGTCTAAGGGCCGAATTCTCTGCAGGAGTAAGTGGGCACAATCAGGGACATCAGTGGAGGTGTTTTGTATGAAGTTTTATGTTCTGTTTCCATGTGGCCTGTTACAGCACCTGAGATCCCCCGGAAACCTAAGCTGTGTCTTTGCAGACCCAGTAGCTCCCCAAGGCTGTCAGCACTGGCTGTATGCCTCTGCACTCTCCCTGGCAGTGCAGTTCTACTGGGGTCCCCTTAGCTGTGGCAGCCCTTGAGACCTTGCAAGGGGTGTTCTGTGGAAAACGTAATATAGCCCAAGGGTGTGTTGCCACTTTTCTGTCTAAACTCCACAGGGTTGGAGGGGAGAAGGATGAGAGTCCCCTCTGGCCCTTCCACTGCCTATGGCCCACCCTTTCGCAGGGGGAAATCTGGGTGCAGCTCCTGGGCAGGGGGGAGGAGGACAATCTGGGGCAATGTACATATACCAATAAAAGGCCATCTCCTTGTGCTGGCCTAGTATAGGAGTATGTGGTTTAAACTACAAGGGTGGGGGGAAAGGTTTGTGACCCCTCAGATATAGTTTCTCCCCCCCCCCAAATCTAAATTGCTTGATTCGTGCAAGGTGGCTGCTGTTTGCTACGGCCTAATGTTTTTCCCATTTTTTTTTTTCCTGGTTCAACTATTATCTTGCACAGCGAGGCAAGTCTAACACCCTGTAATTGCTGTGAGAGGCTGGCGCATCCCACTGCCGCACAAGCCAGCCCACTGCATCTCTAGGGTCTCGTCTCGCTGCCCGCAAAGTGTTGCGAAAGCTTCTGCAGATTCCCATTGTGCTAAATTGGCAGCTCTGGCAGAACTGCCTCCAGCCATTGGCAGAGGGAAGAGCTGCCTCCTGAAGTGCTGATTCAGTTCAGTGGGCGCAGCGAGAGCCCTTTCGGCAGGGGGCACGTAGCCTTGGACTACGTTCCAAAAAAATTGCTATAGAACGGGAGCATCCCTCAGTTCAGAGCCTGCGTCAGAAAAGGCAGCCTCCCGGCTCTCCTCATAAAGCAGAGCACTGGGAATCTTACTACGAATCGGACTTCTTCAACCAGTTTTGGACCCACCCTTCTACTATATCAAGCTCTCCCCCCCCTTTACTACAAAAGTAAATAGCAAAAGGTGACTACACTCCACAGTTAAGGTGAAGTCCCTGAGGAATGGTAACCTCAGGTCTTGGGATGAATTTGCCTCCTGAAATAATCCCAGTTGCCCTAGAGTAGATCAGAGACCAGTTTTCTTTCACGCTGTTTTCCACCTGGACAGTATTAAGCAGGAACGACACTGGTTTAGTGCCTCATCCAAACTGCTGCTCATCCTCTAGTGCAGTCCCTGTCCTCATTCTGTGATTCAGTGTCGCTCTCGGTAGGAGTCCACATCTGTGTATGGGAATTTAAGCCGTGACTTTTTGGCTACAAGAAAAGGGTCTGACCAGCTGAGCTACAATGAGGATAGCTGGCAGAACGGGCAGCAGACTGTGAGCTGTGAGTCTACTATAAACTGTTGAATTGGCGGCAAGGGCGATTACTCTTCGTTTATGCACCTTGAAGGAGAGCTTGTTTTAAACCATACATTCCAAGCAGGTTTCAGAGCCCGGAACTGTTGATCAGCTTTGTCCCCAACCTCATGAAGGATGGAATTGTTCCCACAGCAGGATTTTAAAAGTCAGCAGTGAGAGGATCAGAGCATATAAAATGGATGGCAACTCACTGCCCACTTTGACCTCCCACCCTTGTTCCTCTTTACAGTTTTATACCCCCGTATGGTGTCTCGTCCTAAATTAGATTCTAAGCACTTTGAGACACGCGCTCTTATTCTTTTTGTGTACAGCACGGCCTTGAAGTCTCTAGGTACAACTGTAATACAAATAATTATTAATAATAAGACCATAATCAAGGCTGTATTAGTTTTGTGTTGATGCTGAACATTAGGGACTTACAGTAATTATAATGCCATTAAGTCATTTGAAAATAAGTAAATGCAAATTTACTCTAGGAAGGAGCTGAAATTCCTTCTTGGCATTCTTCTATTACACAAACATTGGCTGCATGGCATGGAAAACAACCTTGAATCATTTTCAAAAGGTTGGCGCCTAGATCAGCTGTTCTGTGTTCGGGGCCAAGGGGACCACACATAACATAGCTGGTTATTCACTTGGGAGATATTAAGCTATTCTAACAAGGAGGGATTACAGACTCAAAAATGTCTTCCTAGTTCTCAGCATTTTTGGAAGCCGTTGTCTCCGCATTTAGTAGTGCCCAGGTAAAAATCGTTTTTTTAACATGGGAAGACTTCTGTGTAACCATTGACATTACACAGCTAGGGCCATGTCTTCATTACAAAATTTGACTGACTTGGCTGATTTGATACTGAAGACCATTGGCCCACCCCTGGGCCATGTGTAAGCCAGCCCAAAGCCATCACACTCTGAGGTTGCTTTTCTCCCGACCCTTGAACAAGGTTTTTAAAATGTGCTGACTTGTACAAAAGCTATGTTGTGAATTAGAGACTCATTGCATGTGTTGAGAGTAAGGAAGGTAAACACCTAGAAGTCAGGTACTAAAAGACTGTGATCCTACTAAGTTCTAGTCTAAGAGGGCTTGTGCGTAGTTTAATTCTATGTAGATTCTGTTGTGTTTGTCTGAGCTTGTCTTGGGTGCTTATACCAAGTTACCTCATGGAATTTGTGTACCCTGTGTTGTAGCCTTTCACACCGTTCAGTTTTCGTTGGAGGGCTTGGTGTCCCCAACAAGCTGGTATTTATACTGTAGAACTAGCAGGGAAAGGAAGTGTATATTACAGAAAAATAAGCCAATTGTTGTTCAAATTGTTTGTGTGTAGTAAAGCATCAGATAGAACAAAATGTTCCTGCAGTGTGTAACATCCTTCCTGATGTTCATCTTAATTCCTTTGTCAATTCAATGTCTCCTTTGATTTAGAGTTAATAAAACCATTCACGAGATTAGACTTTGGTGCGGAAAAAACAAGAGTAACTGTTTAATTGTAGGCTAAAAGTTAAATGGAGGCTGGCTTTTTTCAGTTGTATGTTGACAGTCAGAGTCCTGTCACTGTCTAAGCTAAAGCGGTGTCAAACACAGCCAGAACAAGATCATGGAGCTGCTGAGTTGAGAAAGAACCACAGATGTGAAACTGCTTCTCATTTCAAGGTGTATGTAGCTGCTGTAGAGCAGTATTATTAAATAGCATCCTTTTAATTGTCCCCTTTTAAGTGGTGGACTCTCCCTCTATCTAGCCTGAGAGCCAAATATGATTATTTGAAAAGTCAAAGGGACCCTCCCACTCCCTCAGTGCCCTCATTAGAGGGGAGTTCTTTATTAGCTCCCTAAACAATGGTCAGTCAGAGAAACTCAGGTTTACCCTGGCTGGAACATCTGTGCCTCCCAACCAGGGACTGGATGGAAGCAGCTTGTCAGGCTGAGTGCCAGCCTGTTCACTCCACCACGTGAAACAGCAAAGTTGGGAAGTGGTTCCTTCTGGACTACCTGTTGATAGACATGACTGGTGACCTTTCCTTTCCACAGTACAACAGCAGCTTCACCCAACCCCCAATACACACAGGCTGGTGTTCCTGGATGAGAGAAGCCAGATATTAAAGTGGGTGGTTTCTAACCTGGGGGACTGGCCAGTTCCAGTAGCTGGTAATAGGATATAAAGCCTTTTACCTCGAGGCTCCAATTCAAATACATCCTGAGCTGGCAATGACCAAAATCATTTCTCTTGGTAGCTGTCCATATGGGCCACTGCAATGGTTTTTTGGTTTCCATCCAGTTCTCGGTGTCTACCTCGCAAAACCTGTTGCGCCAGAAAAGATTAATTAATTGGCACCCTTGTTTGCAATCACACAAGAGGAGCCAAGGAATGGTTGGGGTATGATGTCACTGAACTGCTTTTCGTACCAGGGGTGTTCCTTCCGTGGCAGCAGTTCAGTCTGGTAAGTCTGTCATGAGTTTTAAATTCACATGCACACCCAGAAAGGGGATTTCCCCCTTCTTTAAAATGAAAGAAACTACTGGCTCCAACGCTCAGCAGGAACTCCCCAGCATGCCACTCAGGCCTGTTGTGGAGTGCTAGAGGCAATGCAATTCCTGCAGGACATGCACTCCCAGATTTGGTGCCAGGAGGCAGATGTCTGAAAATCAGCAGTAACTGCTGCATCCTTTCCCTCTGCACCTCTTTTATGGAAGTGGTGGGTTTCTATGGGTGGTATACTCTAAATAGGAGAGTTTCCTTGGACAGTTCAGCCCATTTCAAAGCTAGCATCATCCTACAGGGCCTATCTTGAGTGGGCCACAGGCCATCCGAACTGTATAGCCTAGATCAGGCCCTTGTTCTACAGAACATGCAGTGAAATGCTTCCCACCTCCATCCATGAGAAAGGCTTATTATAAGAAACAAAATTTGGATACCTGATTCTCTAATGCAGTGGTTCCCAAACTTTAACAACCCGTGAACCCCTTTCACTAAAATGTCAAGTCTCATGAACCCCCCCCTAAAAATAAATATTTCCATGGATTTTCTCCCTTACCTCAGCATAAATTATAAAAGCAGTGATCTTGGACATATAAAATTTGTTTTTATGACATGCTTATTACACACTATTTATTAATTATTATTTATCATGACAGTATTTGTATTACATTATGAAAACGGCAACACTCTTCCAAGATCTCACTTCTGTAGCTTGTATTACTTTTGATTAAGCCTGTTATAAGACAAGGCTCCTATCAGAGGTGCCAGTAGAAAAAAGGGGGCGGGGGCAAAGCCCCCCGTGCACCCTGGGACTTGGGGGGGGTACTGCCAGAAAAGGGGGGGGCCCCACGTGGGCCACTGGAAAAAAAAGGTCAGGGACCCACAGGGGGGCGTGCTGACGTGAGGGCGGCACGTGACCCTCATTGCCCCTCCATACTGGCACCTCTGGCTCCTATGTTTCATCAAGGAGTATCTGATGTGAAACAGCATGAAGGTATTTAAGAAGCCAACTCAAAGAGTTCCTCCTACACAAGCATTCAGATCTGGAGCAGTCCAGGCAAACAGTGCATGTTACAACAAAGCTTAAACTTGTTCTTCATAATAATTTAAAAACAACAGTAGCAGCCTATTTAATTTTAAAAACAGCAAAAAATATCCACCTCACTTTCTATTTCGTAAAAGCAGTCCTCAAGTTTAAATCTCCTCCGTGTGATAGATACGCTTGCTTTGATCTGCTTAGCTCTTGGAAGTCCCCAAGACTCCAGGCTGCTGGCCCGTGCTGCCCGGGGTCCCTATAGACAGGTGTCCACCATTAGGGAATTTTTTCCCCGAGAACCCCCTGTAACATTGGTTGACAAACCCCAGTTTGGGAACCACTGCTCTAATGCACAAGTTCAAACAGTTTCTATAGGACAGCAGCATGTTATAAATATTGCACACGTCTTGCACTGCACAGTTAAAGTGCAGCCTCATGGCAAACATGAAAAATGCTATTTTATTTTCCTTCTATTTTTTTAGTTGCCCATTAATACACTTCCTAAGGAGAAAAGACTGTTGGTCAAAACAAATATTATTTAAAGCCCATACTGCTTTAAGGTTCCCTGAAGATTACCTCTATTCATTAAAAATGCCCATTATAATGGCTCCTCCAAACATGTGGTGTCGGGTTTTGGTTTTTTAAATATTGCTGAGTTTTAGTTCCCCTCCTCTTCAGTTTTTTACAGTTGAGTTTCATGGCATTGGGCCAACGGAGAGGAATTGAAAAGTAATTTATTAATTTAACCCCATTCTAGCACTTACCAGTATTCAGGCTGTAACACAGGTGATGTAATACAATAAAAGGAAGCTGAAACTGGGTAAGTCAAGGACACAAAATGAAGTATAATTTCTTTCATTAAATAAAATCATAAAAATAAACATCATTCTATTAAAATGTTTTTCCAGACCATAAACTTAAAATATAAGGAGTTGCCCTTATTGTGTTGGAATTCTGCATTTAGCTTCATCTCGCAGATAATTGGCCCTATTATATAATTCTTCAGTCAACAGTGCTGCCTCCCAGCCATCAGCATCAGACATGTGAGCAAGGCCATCACTGGTCTGAGTAAGAGGGCAGTGCCACCATGGCACTTCCCAACTCTGTGATGCAGCTGTTATATGAAATACACAAGAGACTCCATATGAATGGAGTGGAAATTGTTTTGCCTGGACCCAAGACTGATAAACTATGCCAAAGCCTTGAACATATGTTTTATAAGATGCTTGTAGCCTCGCTCCATGAGCCAGGCCATTTTTCCTTCAATAACACTTTTAAGATTAAATTCCAAGCTGCCCAGAGTGAATGGCGGTACAAGGTAGCCTGACAGTGTGATCAAGTGGTTTGCTGAAGGGCTGAGCATATTGGGAGATGGTCGAACAATGCAGGCAGGCAGGCAGGCAGCCAGCCTGGTTGTAGTCCTACAGCTTCATGATGAAGTTGGGGATGGGGCAATCTCAGTGGAGCCTGGAAACTAGGCAAGAGTGATGGGTCTAGAGCAGTGGTGGGCACTGTTGTAATCGTGTGCATTGTAATGTTCATTTAGGTATCCAGCTGGCTGCGTTGGGCTGATTGGCTTCAGTATTATATATTTAAGTTCTAGCCTTCCTGAAAAATGTCATGTAGCAATTTAACCCATCATCAGAATTAAAATAATAAAATTCTGCACTTTGCACCCCTTCTAATTCTATGTTGCTGACACTGGCAACAAAAATAAGAGGCAGGAAGAGCCTTCCCTCTGAGGAAAGATTGAAGAAACTGGGACTGTGTAGTGAGGAAACAAATAGTTGGGAACATGAGCACAATGTTCCTGCAGTAATGGAGAGCATAGTGAAGGCAAATTGGCTACTTTTGGGTTACTTAGACCACTCTGGGTTTTCTTGACACATAGACACCATTGTGATGGGCACATTAGAAACAGATGATTTTTCAGCTGCCACCAATGTGAATTCAGACAAATCTGAAGTGGCATTTTCTTCAGACATTTTTGTTTGACTTTAAACAAACACCTTTAGGCTCAGGAAACTAAGGTGCTTAAGAACATTAAAAAGAGAGAGGAAAATTTTAGGCAGAAGAGTTTTTTTTTTTTTTTCTTTAGGCTTCAGTAGCTTCTTCAAGTTTCTGTAGCTTCAACTTTTTTTTTTTTTTGGTTTGTTTTTTTTAGTTTTATTGCTATGCCCAGCAACTTTAGATTTAGAGCTATACAACTGCGAGAACCTATGAACACCTGCTTCTTCCCTGTCTGAAGAGTTCTGCAATAGAGCCAACCTGAGATGCAAGCAGTACTTTACTTCAGAGGCTTATTTTATTGCGGAGAATGCAAAAGGGAAAACTGGACCCAGCTGCAGCAAATAAAGACTATTCTGTATTTATTAAGCAGTGAATATGATGTGTCTGGGAGGAGCGGTCAGACAGAGGACAATACTGTGTCATATTGTGGCCCCTGTACACTGGGAGAAAAAAACCCAGACTATGAAAATGCTTTTTCACTCCAAAGCGGTTTGCTGCAGGGGTTAGAACACCAGTAACTTGTAACTGCAAGGATGTAAACCTCGTTTTTTAAAAAGTGAAATCCACTGGAGGACATGAGAAATTTGGTTTAAAACAAAATAATAGCCTACACTCAGCCTTTTGCAGTGGTTGAACTAAATTGTTTTAAGGTCACACCTTTAAGCTGACTTAAATTTTGTGTTAGTGAGTGAGCCAATTAGCCCAGTCCATCATTGACTAGAAATTACGGACTCATTAGTCTCTCTGTGTGTGTCCAGCAATCTTTCAAATATAAGCTTCTTTTAAATGAGAAAAAAAGAAAGAAAATCCCTGCACTACCTTTGCCAAACTAAATGAAGGCACCTGAAATTTACCGGTTGGATTTTACTCCAGGTTAGAAATTTTCTGGAGAGCTTGAGACGTAATTTGGGACACATGAATCCAAAATATCAGCTTGTTGAAGCTTCCTTTTTTGTGAACTTTTTCTAGTTATTAACTGCAGTGTTTATACAAACTCTAGGAGCCCTGCTTAGTCCCCAGCAGGCTCCCTGGGGCATGCACTGAGAGACTCACATCATAGCCACGAAGCCCCAGGAATACTCACAGGCTACTGCCTTTAAAAATGTGTAGGGTCTGCAAATATGGAAATGGACATTTGTCATTTGAACAACCTTAACTGTCCTGTGTCACTGCCATGTGCTGTGTATGTGTGTAATGAGGTGTGAGAGAGAGAGAGATGAAAGTGGAGATGTGCCAGAGAGCAGCAGAATTTGTGGATGGTTTTGAATCCCAAGTCACAGTGGGAACGGGTGGGAAGTCTAGGAACCTCCCCCAGAGCATTCATGAAAAATAGATGCAATCTGGAAGGGTTTTCATGCCAAGGCAATATGACACCATCCCTCTTTCATATCTGGCTTTTAAACAGATTTGTATTTTACATTCAGTCAGATGATTCCATGTTCCCCACTGCTCCTGACACGTCTTTGACCTTGCAATAGCCTCTCCCAGAGACAGGGCTTTTTCTCTTTCTGGCAAGAGGCTGTTTTTCTGCTGTGCTGGATCTCCATCACCCTTCTCTCTCTCCTTCTCTTCTCCTGTTTTTCATTTCCCTCCCCTCTTCTCTAACCAATTCTTCCCTCACCCACCAGCTTAACTCTTCCCTCTACTTGCCAAGGAGACAAAGGTCAGTCTTAATTTTCACACTGCTGACGCCTGAGTGCTTAACTGTGCAAACTTAACATGTTGCATTAGCATGCTTTTTTGCATCTAGTTATCTAAAATTGTCATAATAATGCAATACAGGCAGGAAATTATATACAATATTACAGTCAAGGACCCATGAACTCTGCAACAAGCTGGAACTAAACTCAGTGGCAAGAACTGTAGCATTTGCAGCAGCGTCATATAAATTTTAAATGAATAATAGAATCGATTCAATAAGCTCTGTTATTTCCATTGCTATTAATTTCAGTTTGTTTACGCCGGTCACATTTTCAGTCTGCATTATGCCACACTTGTTTGTATTGACAATGCTGAAATGAATCTGAGTGGCCACTATACCTTCGCCTCTTCATTGAGGGAATGAAGAGGAGAAGCTAAGGTAGAGGATTGGCAGTTTGGGACTTTTAGCACCGGGGGGCGAGGGGACCATTTGGGTTTATGGGATATTCACACTACTATGATGTTTCTGCTAAAATGACCAGCAGTGAAATATAGTCAATGTTGACACAAATCCCTAGCTTTAGTTTTCAGTTAACCACCAACGTGTCCGTTCCCGCCTCTCAGCTACTGTTTAAACTGTCTGCAGATGCCTGAAGACAGCACTGCACTGATTTACACTCTGTGGTTTTTAAGTTATTTTCACGGTTATTTTTTAATGAAAGCCTAGTTCGGTGGCACAGTTCTGCAGGAAGTGGTGCATTCGGCAATAAATTCACTGGCTACAAAATCATAGATGCACAAGCCCTTATCTGCCATGCACATGCTGTAAATTACATGCTATACTACAGTGTAAGACAGACTGCATTTAGATCAAATCATTGTTTTGCATTCAGGTAGGGGTTGAGAAATATAGAGTAGCAATTTCCCCCCCCCCAAAATTTCCCTCCTAGTATTATGGTGGAGCCTAAAGGCCCTAATTAGCATTAGAGACCAATTGTAGTAGGCTCTGTACATGTACCTTTGGGACAGTCGCTATCCCAAAGAGCTGACAGTCTAAGTAGAGAAGACAGACAAAGGGTGGGAGAAAAGAAGGTTTATCATCAACGTTTTACAGATGGGAAGCTGAGACACAAAGGCATTACGTGACCTGCCCCAGGTCATACAGGAAGTCTATGGCTGAATTGAATTAAACCCAGATCCCCAGTCCAGTGCTTTATCCACAGGATCATTCTTTCTATTTGAGTCTTTTATACAATAGGGATAACTTGTGTTAAGGGGTTATTCCTTCACCCTTCCACCGCCCTGGTCCTTCTCGCGTGAACAGAGAGCAACAATACCCGAAGTCTGAAGGTGCAAACAATTAGATGTTTATTGGGGTGAACTTCCAGCAAGCTTAATTCCAAGTTCCTTTTTCCTTATTTTCAAATCCCAACTTCCTTCCTGTTTGCCCCTAATTTATATAGTAATATTCTCAGCTATACCTTAGCCAATCATTTTACTGAAATCTATGTAACCAATCCTAACATATTGTAACATCATTCTCTAACCCAGGGGTCGGCAATGTTCAGCACGCGGCTCGCCAGGGTAAGCACCCTGGCGGGCCGGGCCAGTTTTATTTACTTGCTGACGCGGCAGGTTCAGCCGATCGCGGCCCCGGGCCAATGGGGGCGGCGAGAAGCCGCGGCCAGCACATAGCTCGCCCGCGCCGCTTCTCGCTGCCCCCATTGGCCCGGGATGGTGAACCGCGGCCAGTGGGGGCCGCGATCGGCCGAACCTGCCGTGTCAGCAGGTAAATAAAACTGGCCCGGCCCCCCGCCAGGGTGCTTACCCTGGCGAGCCGCGTGCCGAACGTTGCCAACCCCTGCTCTAACCAATTATATCCCACTACCCTAATTAACTTACACCTAGCAAAATTAATTATACAGCAGGCAGAAACAATTAGAGAACCAGACAGATTAACAGTAGAAAAGTGGGGGCCATAAAGATAAAACATATAGAAATGAGGGTTTCACAACCACAACTATTGAGAAGTGATTTCTTGCCAGACAGGATGCTATCAAACTAAGTTTTCTTTAACCATCTTTATCTGGAGGTGATAGGCATTATCAGGACAGGATTGTATTCCTAACAGCCCAATTGCACCTTATTTCAATGTGACTAGTTTGGAATGTGAGGATGTGACCGTACGCTTCCCAGTTTATGGCTGCCTCTGCTGCTTAAGCAAGGCCTTCGGCTAAGAACCAGGCCTCAGACTATCGTAGTGAGAGAAGGCCCATACACAGGCAGACTGTGATTTTGATTCTTTGTTTTATACCTCTATAACTAGCTAAGTGATAAAAATACACCCAAGTTCTTAAAGTATAGGCCTTTACAGGCAGGCCTGAATATCTATATCCCAACAACTTGTAGTATTATGAAGTCTTTTTAGAGTTTTAAAATAGCCCAATATATTTTAAAGCATGTACACAAGGGAGGCAGGGTTAAGATGAGCATTCATTACATCATTAGTGGACTCCCCCCTTCCCAGCCATAAAGTTTCACTGACAAGTTTGGTGCAATTAATTCCCCTATTTTTTAAAGGGGTAAATAGGCCACATTCTAATTATCTTGCGTGCAGAGCTCACAAGCTCTGCTAGTGAAACTTATGGAGAGTCTTTCAATTGGACCTATTCAGATTGGAGAGCTTTTAAGTTCTGTGATCTGTAGCTATTTGCTATCCATCCCCTGAGCCCATCCACCCTTATGTAAGGCCTTGTAAACTCTGCAAGTCAAACAGAAAAGCTCCCTGCTTAACTGCTCCAAAGTCTTTAGGCCCAAATCCTGCCCTCAGTGCAGAGATGGGCGGCAGGTTCGGGATTTCCTTGGCGTCTGTGGAGCGGAAAGTAATCTCTCCTTCCTCCCACAGGCTGTGGAGTGGCAGTAAAGTCACTTGATGGCCACTAACCCCGTTTCCGAGGCTGCACTCTTGTGAAGGGCTCAGGGTGCCGGAAGAAATGGCCACTGGATCTGTGAAGCAATAGCTCCTTTTCCTGTCCCTCTGCCCCCAAAATTCTCACTTAGCTGGGCTGCACACCATGCAGGGAGAACAAAGCACTTGCATGAACTTTATAACTCCTCTTTATCTCCACACTGCTGAAACTTTTGCTGGACATCTCTCAGGTCCAGGATAGGGATGACAGAGCAAATGCACCTCCGTCCAGAATAGCCAATAGCTCAGTGATTAGGGCACTCCCCTGAGCTGGGAAACACTCAAGCTCTAGGCCCTGCTCTACCTGATTTGGAACAGGGGCTTGAACCTGGGTCTTCCTCATGGTAGGCAAGTGCCCTAACTGCTGGCCTATAGAGTCAGTCTCTCTTTTTCTCTCTGTCCCAATGACTTTTTATACAAAGTGGAACAGCTCCACTGTTTCTATAGCCCAGTGGGATGTAGGAGAGCCAGGTTCAAATCCCTGACCGCCCCCGGACCCCCGCCGCCCCATCCAACCCCTCTTCTCATTCCTGACGGCCCCCCCGACCCTGCCCCATCCAACCACCCCTTCTCCCTGTCCCGACTGCCCCCTGCCACCCCATCCAACCCCCACTCCTTCCTGACTGCCCCCCCAGGACCCCTGCCCACCACCCTGAACTCCCCTGCCCTCTATCCAACCCCCGCTGCTCCCTGTCCCCTTACCGCGCTGCCTGGAGCACCAGTGGCTGGAGCTCCGCCAGGCTGGAGCTGGGCCACGCCGCCGCCGGGTCAGGCCGGGCTCTGCGCTGTCCCAGGAGCTCACAGCCCCACCACCCAGAGCATTGCGCCGGCAGCGGAGCGGGCGAGCTGAGGCTGCGGGGCAAGGGGAACAGTGGGGGAGGAGCTGGGGCTAGCCTCCCAGGCCAGGAGCTCGGGGGCCGGGCAGGACAGTCCCATGAGCCGGATGTGGCCCGCGGGCCGTAGTTTGCCCACCTCTGGACTAGACTCTGGGTCTCCCAAACCCAGTTGAGTGCCATGACCCCTAAACAGAACTACCATCATTCTGTTGCAGGGAGTGCCCTCTGCAACCACAAGGTGGGAGAAATATGATTTGCCCGTGATAGCAGTTCAAGGTTAAGCCTCTTAGAGCAGTTTAGCTACAGCCCCCTCAGTGCAGATTTAAGCACCCAACGGTTTCCATTTGATGAATTTAAATGGTCATGCCAATAAAACTGCTGAAACAATATTCTTAGACTTAACTTAATTTTTAGGTATCAATGAGATCTATAAATCAAGCCAAATTGAAAAGAAATCAGGTAGTAGCTTTAAAATTAATGTATGTTTACCAAATGCATCCTGAAAATGCATTCTAAAACTTGGACATGCAAACTCATTTTGGTTCAACAGCTTCGTTTTCCCCTAATAAAGGACTCTTTAAAAATAGGGGGGAAATGTTATATTAAATATTTTAACCTGTAAAATAGGTGTTTTATATATTTATATGGGCTGGTTGAATTTTTTTTAATTAAACAAGTTTTCACAGAAAGTGTCTGCTTTCTGCAGAAAATGTAGACTTTTAATTAAAAAAAAAAAGTAGATTGTCAGCCAAACACAAAACAAAACATTAACTTTTCAAATTAAAACTCTCAACTTTCTATGAGAAAAATATCCATTTTTTTAACCAGCTCTAATATTTGTTGTACACTTCAACATTTGGAGGGTGATGTTCCACAGTTATATAAAGAAATCATATAGTATATTTGTTTGAATGTCTTGTATTAATCCTTATCCAAACACAAATTTAAATCTTATTTAAATACTGTATTTAATTTAATTCATTGTCTTGCTGTATATGTAATTGACAAGATGTTTCCCCTTGAAAGAGATTAATATCCTAATTAGTAGTCTATCTTGCATTGCATTTTAGTTGAAATCCTCTCTCTCCTTCCCCACTTCTATCCCCTTACTTGTTTTGTTACAAGTCTTTTTTTTTAATCTGTAGAGTTTATTCTTCGAGTTTCTCTATGAAATAACTCAGCAGTTACTTTTAATTTTTTAAAATTTCACTTTATTTAAATAATTAGCTTATCTTTCTCATATTACGATGAACAAGAGTAGGTGCTGAAGTGCTATGTCATCTTTTATTTTAATTAGTGAAGAAAGTTTGGGATTATTTAGGCAAATTATGAAAAATAAAAGGAGACTATTTATGGAAAAATGTCATGTAGCTGAATTATTAAGACAAAATTAACAAAGTGTACTTTAAGGAAAACACAGCATAAAATTTATATTCCTCTTCCAAAAGAGGAATCTAAAATAAAATGTTACCAGATAGAGAAAATGCTGGCTTATACTAGTTTGTGCTATGAGCAGACAAAAGACAAATGTGTTTGAACAATTTTCACCATCCTTTTTAGTAAATTTGCATTTAATAGAACAGAAGTCAAGGGATCAGTTGTATAAAAATAGCATTTTGGCATCTACATTAAGTGGAACAAAATGAGTACTGACAACCAAGAGTCAATGCTTTGGCATGTTTTTTATTCTATGGTAAATATTAAAATAAATTCAGGTCTGCAAGGCATAATGAAAAAATAATCCACGTGAGAGGAAAAAGACCATTATGCATCACTGTACTGAAGTGACAATTCCAGAGCCATTGGACCTTGTTTTGATCTCTTGGATTTATGTGCCTGTGTCCTGGATCAGGCTGCATATTTCCTAGGCACTCTGAAGGACACCTAATCTGCCCTATAATCTTTCTTATTTGGTGACTGGCAGAATAACAGATATGCATAATTTAAACGGAGGGTTATGCAGCTCTCTGCTTTAAAACAGGGACATGAGGGCAGGATATAGCATGTTTTCTTGATCATCAAGGAAAGTTAAGTTATTATCCACTGAACCTGCATAGTTAGAACTGTAATACAGCACTAATGATGATAGTGGTGGGCTGATTTACATACTGCTTAATTTCAGCTACATCTTTGAATACAAGAACTAGGTGTTCATTTGTCTATTGGCAAGTCAAATTAATTTTCATAAACTCTTTATTCCGTTTTTCCACAATGAAGGTAATTTTGGTGTCACTGTTAATTTCATTATGCAAATTCTAAACTGCATAGGCATCACGCAACTTCTCACTCTGAAGAATGACACAAATTAAGGATTTCATTCACCAGAGAATTTCCTTTACTTATTCCTAGAAGTAGCATTGCAACTTTTTCACGAAGACTAAAAGCCTTCTGTTTGTGAGTAGCCAGGAAACAGTTATTTGTAGATCAGTAGTTGCATGCTGGCTTATAGGATATTTTACATGGAAATTAATTTTATCTGGGACTTAGAATATTTTTGAAGAGCCTTTAAAAACATCCAGGGAATCCCTTTAATAAATAAAAGAACTAGAAAAACAGCACAATTTTTCTTAAACTAACTTCAACTTAATATAAACAAATAGTCCTCCTCCCACAACCAGTCCAATGAAAGACAGTAAAACTTTCTGGATAGTAAGCTAACCAATAAACACACTGACAAGAGAACACTTAATCAGCAAGCTAATGATTCCAGCATACAATTCAAATACTTTTAAGAGGCACATTAGCAAAGATTTCAGATATGGATGCTGGAAGTCATTTTTGTTCCACTCATAGTTTCTATGTAAGGGTACACTTCAACTTCTAGTCCACAAAAATGTATGTCAACTTCTAGCTAAACTTCCCAGGCATGTCTGCATATTATCACAGCCAGTTGCAGTTAATCCAAAGAATATAAAAGCAACAGAGGCTAAATATCAAAGAACACTTGTATAATTGTAGCTCTCAAAGTATCTACAAGCCTTCTCTCGCCTTTCGGTTTCTTCCAGCTTGGAAGAGCTTTGAAGGCATTTTTCATCTTTAATATTACAGTCAACAACTGAAATGTACAAAAAACAGAGAAGTCAATGTTATAGTTCTCTCAGCGCCTATAATAGGGCACCATTGCAATTATACAATATTTTGGAGAATAAATATTTTCCAATTATTACATATGTGCAAAGGGGCAGTTATACACTTTTACCCCGCTATAACACTGTCCTCGGTAGCCAAAAAATCGTACTGCGTTATAGGTGAAACCACGTTATATCAAACTTGCTTTGATCCGCCGGAGGGCGCAGTCCCTCCCCGGAGCGCTGCTTTACCATGTTATATCCAAATTCGTATTATATCTTGGGTAGAGGTGTAACTGCTGTAGGAGCCATAGTTTGAACTTCCAGCCTATTGTGTCTAAATTCTTGAGTATAATATGGCATTAGGTCACTTGCACTAAACATATACATTTACGTATACGTGTTTGCTTTTTCTTTATTTCTTTTGCACAAGTTTTTATTTACTTTCCTCCCAGACATCTGAACAAAGGTCTATAAGGCAGGCCTCTCTGAAACTTAGATTCCAGACACTGGTATCTCAGGTTTACCCTATGGTATAGTTAAGGCAATGTGTTATACAAACACTAATTATCACTATTTATCTTTAGTATCTGAAGTTGCCAGACATGTTAAAAAATGCCAGTACCGAGTTTCATCTGCAGTAACATAACCTAAGCAGAGGGGGAAGAAATGCTCTTGTCACAATGCAAACTTCCTAGATGTATCTAATGTGATAGAGAGAGAAAACAATGAGAGACTGCATTCTGTCACAAACGTTCACTCATGTTAGGGGCCCTGCTGCCAATAAACTAATCTCAAGATGCTAAGGCCTAGATGAGGCCCAATTATATTTCAGTCCAGTGTGAGGCTGGCCTGTATTTGTTCTGAAATGTTTTATTCATGCACAAAATTGGATTTCAGCACTATTATTCTACAGAAGCTTTTCAAAGCACACAGACATTTACTCTCTACTCTGACTTCTGAAACACAGCAAGAGCTTTAATGCTGAAGCAAGTTATATGAATAACACTATTCAGATCTGTAAAAACAAGAACAAGGAGACAGCAGGATCTAGAGGATTGGATCTCAGTCCTATGCCCAGGAACTCCTGAGCTCAGTCAGTGGTTTACTGTGTGATTTTTTAACCAAGTCTCTGTCTGTTTCCCCATTTATAAAATAGGGTAACAGCAGCTACTTACCTACCTAAATATTGTGAGGGTTAACGGTTGTATAGCAGTTTGAAGATGTAAAGCACTATCAGTTCTTCAGAGCATTCTATATTGACAACCTGATCACTGGACCAAGGAGGTTACATGGGATAGTTCTGTGTTTTTTAATTAAACAAGCACCTAGAACTAAGGATTGATATTTTCAAATTACATCAAAATGAGTGTTGCTTGAATGAAGTCTAGCTGAAATCAATCCAGCTAATTCTTACAGTGTGGGGGGAAGCACCCAGAAAAACAATGGAGACTTTATCAGCTCCCCTCAGAAAATTTGCCTACCATTTACTCAGGGAGTAGATCATAACTGTCAGTTGTGAAGAGAGAATTGTATGGAGTAGAAGACGACTCTGGGCCTTGCTGGATTTTCTACATAGTTTCCATGGCCAGAAGGGATCACGTTTTGAGCATATCTTTTAGAAAAACTTCAAATCTTGTGAACCTGCCTCTCTTTAAGAGGAAGAACTGCAGGATAAATGGTGAGTACAAGGTTCAAAAGCGACCAGAGTTTGGTGGAAAGTACCTGCCACTTGCAGCAGGTTCAGCAGTTAACTACTTTCACTTTGCCATTGGTGAGACAGAACCTAACTGTGGTATCAGGACATCCATTTAACTCCGCCAAGGCTGTTTGGGCTGAGGTCTTAGCTGGTATGACACCCTGAGTCAAGTTTGAAATATTTAAACATGTTTACAGACTGGCTGTTCATGTGTGTAGGGATTATTGGCAGAACCATTCTATAAATGGAAAAAAAAAGTTACTAGCACTTGAATCCATTAAAGGGGTTTATTAAAACACTTTTCAACCAAATAACTACTGGTTTAAAATTGTTACTAAAAGGATTACTAATCTTTCAAAATCAAAACAGACTTCCACTAAAATAAAATAATAATAGGTTGAGCTAATTACATCTACAACTGCATCATAGCTATCTAGTTTTCCCTACCCAAATTTTTTATTCACTATGGGTGAAATTGGATAAATCTACCTAATAAAGTGGATGGGCCTCAGACAAATAGACAATGCAAAATCCACTCCCTCCACTCAGGCTGCAGAGTATCCCCCTTGACATGCCACTCCAGGCTATGAAATGGAAGAGTAGCCTGGCTTCCTCTGCATAAGTTGCACTATGTGGGCCTGGTCCTGCCAGGTGAGGGGCATCTTAGTTCCCATTGACTTGGAGTTCTGGATGTTAAGCATCTTGCAGGAGATGAATCTGTATAACTGTGAATCCTATGGTACTGCTGTTGCCCTCCAGGCTCAATGCTGAGACCTTATCTGCAGCATACAGAGAGCAAGATGGTTCCACTTACTTTCTCTGCCCCTACCCCTTTCCCATACAACTGCTCCACTGACAGCGGTGATGCTTTAGGGTTGAGGAGGATTTTGTGCAGGCCACATATGGGCGAATTTTACCCTCTAAAATACATTATTTTACACCTCAGCCCTGTTCATAAATTGGATGCTACAGAACTTAATAGGTAAGAGGTTAAACAAGCAGAAACAAACTCAAGATAATATTATGGGGACTAGACTATAAGTTTGCATCAGAAGCTATTACAAGGAAAAAGACAGGAATAAAATATAAATAAATGCTTGCTAGATAGGTGGCTAGACATTTGAGCTCCATAGCTTCTTTCCATCCTTGATTATAGAAAAACCACCCAGAGCTCATGTTTATAAAATACAGAGATCAAAAACAAAATTACTTTAATATAAAGAATTTCAAAAACATGACTTTTCTGCTAATATGAATTATGCATTTCTTCTTTGTTTGTTTAATCAAGATGCATTAATATTTTGTTTCCTGTTACTGAATATCATGATGTAGATACACAGCAGCGTATCTTGGTATTATAGTAGAGACGCCTGGCTAGATTTGTACTCTGCAGAATAGCTCAACAAAATATTAAATAAAGGAAATGCACTCTTCTCCCAACACACATGTGCTTATCAGATAAACTGAAGGGCTGTGACCCTGTTATAGTACAGGGTAAGGTAATGGATTAACACGTCAGACTTTTAATCAATTATAATATGTCTTATCCTCTTAACAATAAGTCTGCCTTAGTTGAGTAGATCATTCCTGTCAATGAACAGCTGCCCAGTATGAAACATTTATCAGTAAATATCACTTCTTGTGTAGTTGTCAACCTAAAATGCCAGTGTTATAACATAACAGCATTCTAAGAGCAGGTTTCATAAATATTATTCACAGCAATTCCTAAGTCTTCAGTAATGTTTATTTCATTATTATAATTGATTTTTCAGCAAATACAAGAGCTCAATTCATAAATTAAAAGGTTTAATAAGCATACTTCTTTGTATTGTATTTGCTTTTTTCCTCATGCAAAAGACTACATACAATCATAAAACGAAACTACCAAGAACAGACATAAGAGTGCTAAGACAATCACGTAAGTATTTCCTATAAAGAAAAAAAAACTTAAAAAATAGCCATCACAAACCTATAGCTGGCATTGAGGGAAAACAGGACTCCCAAAGAGAATTGTGCACCTACTGAGTTTATTTTAAAAAGATGTAAACTCATTCTTGATGTGTCACTTCTAAGTGCATGTAAAAATAGTTTAGTAATGATCTATTGGAACTAGAAAACAAACTGAGTTATTTCATTTCACATCTTAGGCTGCTTTTGAAGAAAATGTTAGATTTTTTCAATGTCCTAATCCAGTGGTTCCTAAACTTGTTCCGCCGCTTGTGCAGGGAAAGCCCCTGGCGGGCCGGGCCAGTTTGTTTACCTGCCGCATCCGCAGGTTCGGCCGATCGCGGCTCCCAGTAGCCACGGTTCGCTGCTCCAGGCCAATGGGAGCTGCGGGAAGCGGCGCGGGCCGAGGGACATACTGGCTGCCGCTTCCCGCAGCTCCCATTGGCCTGGAGCAGCGAACCGCGGCCACTGAGAGTCGCAATCGGCCAAACCTGCGGATGTGGCTGGTAAACAAACCAGTCCGGCCAGCCAGGGGCTTTCCCTGCGCAAGCGGCGGAACAAGTTTGAGAACCACTGTCCTAATCTATAACAAAGGTTGAAATGGAACTGAATTTTTAGGCCCATGAATTTTGTCCCTCAGTGTGCCATAAAGAGCTGTCAAACAAAAGAATATTGCAGGAATGGAGTAGTGCTTTTTAAAAACAAAAGAAACAAACAAAACAGGATACAAATTTAAGCCATGCATTCAGCAGGGAGACATACATCTTGTATAAGAGTCTTATTTCACATCTTTTACAATTCTTCCTCTGCTTTTCTTTTTTGGTCAACATTATTTAAAACACAGACAGCAATGTCTTCCTTGAACTTTCATGAACTCCAGCAGCATAAGCTAGCTCAGTAGTAATAATAGTTCAAAAACAAATCCCACCCAGATTGCATGCTTTTCTTCCATTATGGATGACCATAATAAGCGACAAAATATGCATCAGAATTTCAAGAACACCCTGGCATGTATGCATAGAGTCATTGCCATGTGCTTCAGAGACAAAGCAAACTTCCATTTCCCTGAACTATTGATTTTTTTTTTTTCTTCTAGATACAATATAATGGGATAATGTCAGGGACAGGGTGGGGGGAAACAATGTTCTAATGTTCACCTAGCAAAAAAGAATTAGAGGGAGAAACGAAATCATATTGTCTGTGGGCTCACTAGAGATTGTTTATAGAATTTTATTACTCACAACAAAGGTCACATCTTCATTAATTTGCACTACAAAATGACATCAACAGGCTCTCTAAAACCAATATCCATTACCTAAAGTTACATAGAAAATACGAGAAAATTGAGCAAAACAAAACCCCAAATCTGGCATTCAACTTAAATGGTTTTATTGGTACTTAACAGCAAAATGCCATATTAATAGCGGCCGTAATGAGGCCTTGGATTGTAGGAGTTGTAGCCATAGTCATACTGGGGGTAGTAAGACTGTCCTTGTCTGTGCTGTTGGTAGCTGTTACCCCAGCTTCTTCCTGGCCACTGATTAGATCTATTACCACCTTGCCAGTCATGCCTGTCCCCTCTGCCTCTGAACTGCCTGCCATCTTGAAACCTGTAATAAAAAGAAATTTGCATAAACACCAGCTTTGAGATTTTAAGGAGGGAAGGTTTTGAACTCTTTCACAAAAACTATTTTAGTGTATTCCTAAAACCTGGCTCCAGTTATTTAAACGCACAAACAACTGCTAATCCTTTTTAGGGCAAAATACATGTCAAACATGTGATTATTCAAAGCTATCCTAGGACCCAAGATAGGAAGATAGGTCAACTACTTACTACTATGCAACAAACTACTGGCTGTCTTATAGGGGGGGGAAATTTCAGCCTTTGTACAAACCATTCAAAATGAAATAAAAGGAATGGATTACTAAAATTTAGCTTAAAAAAATTCACATAATTCGTAAAACAGATTTTTAAAGAATAACTTCCTCAACAATCATCATTTTTGGTAAACTGTAATTTACAACTTAAGTGTGAAGTTACTGACAAGTTAGTAGAATGATGAAAACATTGGAATGGTTTATTTTTAGAAGAATAAAGCCCCAATCCAGCAAGCACTTAAGCACCTTCTTAACTTTATGCATATGAGAAATTCTATTAGTGTGTCTAAGTGTTTGCAGGCCTGGAGCCTAAGTAACTTAATATGAAATCCAGTCCCAGCAGTACTAAAAAGAAAAAAATTGCCTGGGTATCAAATGCAGGAATTGTCCTTTTTTCAGTCCCAAAAATCAAGTATCAATATCCAAGCTTAAGGGATCAACACTCCCAGCCTGGAGAAAAACAGTATAATTCAAAACATTTTTGGCAGGCATATAATATGATCTTCCAGTGCACTTGTGAGAGGGAGATATATTCTATGCTCCTTACAAATAGACAAAAGAAGTGCAATCTAGCCTAGTCACAATATGTCAAATGTTATCTGGGTTGCAAATTATATTTTTTGCTAGTTGTACAAAAAAAAAAAGAAAAAAAAAAGTCATGTCACTGGTGTGCTACTTGGCAGAGTCAGTTTTCTGTTGACAATTATGCTTCCAAAGACAAGCTGTTTGAGGTTTAGCAGACAAACCTCTGATCTTTCCCCTTTAAAAAAAAAAAATATATATATCAGTTCATGGCCAAGCAGCAATGAGCCCCAAGGTCAATGATTTAAGTGGTTCCAGCTCATTCTTTACAGAATAGCAGTTTGCTTCATACTCTTATATAGAATGAAAAAAAAAAAAAAAAAAAAACTACTGTCAGTATTAGTTTAGCGAAATCCTATCTTTTACCCTGGAGAGATATGAGTTTCTTTCAAATCAAGAAACCCTGCCAAATAATGGGGAGCATACAGCAAACCTGCTTCTCTTTATTCTAAAGCAGACAAACATCTTAGGCTTGGTCTACACTTACCCCCCAAGTCGAAGTAAGGTACGCAAATTCAGCTACGTGAATAACGTAGCTGAATTCGACATACCTTACTTCGAACTTACCGCGGTTCAGATGCGGTCCACACGCAGCAGGCAGGCTCCCCGTCGACTCCGCGGTACTCCTCTCGTTGAGCTGGAGTACCGCAGTCGACGGGGATCACTTCCTGGTTCGATTTATCGCGTCCAGACCAGACGCGATAAATCGAACTCGGAACTTCGATCCCCAGCCGCCGAACTAGCGCGGCAGTGTAGACCAGCCCTTAGAGTGCTAGCTATGACATCAATATGTGTTTGTGAAACTAACAAAGATTTAAAAATCAGTACCGGTCTCTATTTCTTTGGTTACCACCAGATCTGTTTTTCCATTCTTCTACTAGAGGAGGTGGATCTGTTGGGCGTTTTAAATACTCTTGATATTCCTCATCATCTGATGTAAATCGATGAGAAAACATCTCTTCATAATTCAGAGGAACTTCGGTTGAGGAAGTCATTCTGAAATACTATTAGACATAAAATACAATTGCAGCAGCTTAAAAAAAGACATGAAAAGGACAGCTACCAAATCCACGTAGTGAAAATTGAGGTAATGAAGTGTGTTACATTTTAAAATGTTACGTATTGGACTGACTATCCTGATACTGTCTTAACTATTCTGTAAATGAAGATTCAGGTAAGTACAAACTAATTTCCTTTCACTGCCTTAACTTTGTACTGGACCACTTCTAAGACAGAAAAAGTAGTCCAGTCTCCATGTGTTTACAATCTTTGACACCTACAGTGGGATTGCCATCAGACATTCAAAATGTAATGGGAGGTTTTTGAGAGACACCTATCTACTAGAAACTGAACTGAAACCATCAACTTATTACACCTCAGCCACCTAACGGAGACAGCTATTATACAGCAATTATGTTTAGGTCACTTCCGACCTGGGTTGTATTACAATCAGTCAAATAAAGGCCTCACATTTCTGTCTGAGCGCCACTTGGGAACAATTGGTGGACTCCAGGCATCACGTCTATGACCTGCCCACAGCAAGGGAGATTTTTTTGGGGGGGTGAGGGGAGGTGGGGCGTGGGAGAGGACAGGAGTCAAGCTAAGACACAGACAGCAATGCATGGGGCACGTAAACTAACAGCAGAGCTTGGGGCACTGCTAGAGACCCCCCCCCTTCAGCCTTCCCTCCCATCACACACAGCCCCTCCAGTCCCCATAGACACTGCTCCTCCAATCCCACACACAGCCCCTCCAGTCCCCATAGACACAGCCCCACAGCCTCCCGGCCCCTCCAGTCCCCATAGACACGGGGGGGGGGGCAAGTGGGGCAATTTGCCCTGGGCCCCACAGGGGTCCCCACGAGAATACAGTATTCTATAGTATTGCAACTTTTTTTTATGGAAGGCCCCCCCCAAAATTGCTTTGCCCCAGGCCCCCTGAATCCTCTGGGCAGCCCTGCATAGACACAGCCCCCTGCCCCCTCCAATCCCCATAGACACAGCCCCACAAACAGCCCCCTGCCCCCTCCAGTCCCACACAGCCCCCCCCAACCCCGCAGACACAGCCCCCGCCCCCTCCAGCCCCACACAGCCCCCCAATCCCCGCAGACACAGCCCCGCCCCCTCCAGTCCCCATAGACAGTCCCTCCAGCCCCACACAGCCCCCCCCCAACCCCCGCAGACACAGCCCCCGCCCCCTCCAGGCCCACAGCTTCCCGCCCTTCCAAAGCCCCCATAGACACAGCGTCACCCCGCCCCCCCGCAACACCTCCTCCCCTCCAGCCTTCCCGCAGAGCTCCCCGCCCTTCCCCAGCCCCCCGCCGCCCCCCCCCCCCGCCCCCCCCCCCTCCCCCCGAGCCCGCAGCCGCCACAGTCCAAAGCCTTCCCGCAGCACGAGCCCTTCCCCTTCCGGGCCCGGGCCTCACCCCCCGCCCTGCTTCCAGCTTCCGCCGCCGCCGCGGGGGGAGGGGGCGCCGCAGAAGCGCTGCAGGGGCGGGAGGGGCTGAGACCCGTAAGGAGCGATGGGTTCTGAGGCTGGGCAGAGCAATGTTCTCCCGGGGCTGGGTCTCTGCGCTTGACGTGCCCGTAGCAAGGCCTCCTGAGCCTAGGTCATTCAAGACAGGTTAAAAGGCCTTTGGTTCGGGACACAGCCCAAGCCCCGTGTGTAGTTCCTAACATCCTTAGTCTGCAAACACCTGTGCAGGTGAGTGGGCGAGGTGACGCAGTGGGACTGCTGAGGTGCATGGAGTTACTGACGGGCATATGTGTTTGCAGTTGCTAAAGACTTTCTTTGCAATTCGAGGTCTTGATTATTATTCAGCCAGGGCACCTAGACTAGTCAGCATCTGCCTCTGCTGTGCTTTACCTCCCGGGATAAATCCTTCTTTTAAGACAAAGAACTAGTTAGTTGTTTCCTCTTCCTCTAGATCTCTGTGATGTGAAATTTCTCAGGCCAGTTCAACCAAGTGTGTTTCCGGCATGTGAAGGCTAGAACTGATGTGAGCAACTTTCCATACTCTTTAGGAAAGGTAGTTTTCACTGTCAGAGCTCATTGAGTACTGCACATGCAACCTCCTCTGTATTTTAATGTATGGCTCCTATTTAATATAGGATGTGGTATGCTTCTTACATCAGTGTAGTGTTAGTGTGTGTGCTTCTCTTCTGTAAAATAGTAACAATGTTCTAAACAAAAAAGCAATGCATAAGGTACCAGTATTTTCCAACTCTGCTTTGTAGTTCTCTATGCTGAGAATTTTGGAGGCTAACCCTTCTTAGTATCTCAAATTACATCAAAGGACATTCATTACTATTCAGAGAATACATATTTGAGGCTAAGGTGGGATGAAGTGATTTATCATGTAAAGCGTAGAGAAAAACGCTGCAATATTCGTTGCCTTGGCAAGTTTTGAAATCACACTAAGTGAAGGGGAAAAAATAACTGGAGCCAAATCCTGCAAATGGTTATGCCCTTGATCACAGGTACCCACACGTGGAGTCCTATTGAAGTTAATGGGACTCTGCCTGGGAGTAACTACTCAGAGGAGTAACTTTGCAGGATTGGAGGTTATCTCCTAATTCTGTAAAGATTTATGTATGCGTTGTACTTTATACATTATGGGCTTGACCTGAAGCCCTGTGAAGTACAAGTAGGAATCAGAAATATGTGGCTTTTTCAGGGACTATTAGAGTGTATTTTATTTAAAGGGTAATATAAAATACTTGAGCTTTAACAGAAAAACAATATTCAAATTGATAAAATTCACACAGCACACTTTATGCTTACTTATACCAATTCTATCTAACTGCATATCTTTAAAAAGTTGATCATTTTGCTCAATCCTACAGAGTTCAAAGGCAACTTGATTGCTTTATGTATAAAAGTTTTTGAAATTGTATGAAGTGTGATTCCTGTTTTATGGCTAATTTTGTGTTAGCACAGAAGGGTCTATTCTTTGTGTTGTGTATACGGCCCTGCTTTAGCAAGCTACTTACACAACAACCTAAAGTTAAGCATTATGAGTATTGCATTGACTTCAATGTACTTAAAGTTAGGCACCTGCTTAAGTACCTTCTTGAATTGGGTCCTAAGTGCATAAATATTTCAGGCAGAAAGTTAAGCCTTGTCTTATTTACTAGCTGCAGTTCAAGTAAAGTTATCAGTACTAATTTATGAACTGCCATAAATTGACACTGTGGCAGTGACCAACTGCTGTACAGTCCAATGATCATAGCTTCCTGTTCCTAAGGGTTTGCAATGTAGGGCTCTGATTTTGCTCCCATCTTTTAAGCATGTGATTTATTTGAGACTGTAAGAGACAAGAAATTGTGCCCGTTTCACTGTTCTCCACGCCATTCTGACAGTTACAATACAGTAACTCTTAGAGCATTTTCAGTGCTTACTATTAGTCATCATTCTTGAGCCCAGATTCTTTCCCCCCCACACACTCTTTCATGCTCCATATGAGAAAGGGTTGGGGTTTTTTCTAGGACCCTGTTAGAAAAAAAGCAAGTTTTTTTTTTAAGTTTTATAAGTTCATAGACCCAAGAGCCTTATTATACTTGACCCTTTTCATTATTGCTCACAGACAGTAGTAAAGCACAAAAATTCACAATAACATAGCACTTTAAAAAGTCTTCAGCAACAATGATATTGCCACCTACCCTCCAGAAAGATCAGACTGTAGTAAAACTGTTCATGGTTTGATGTAAACAGAAACATCACATGTTGCTTTCCTGCATGAACCAAAGAAGGATTGCTCTCTCAGTCACAGAATAAAATGGATGACCAGGATCTTAGCCTGGGGTCTCTGGTTCTAAGCAAGGTGAATTTTCGTTTGAATCTGAAAGATTATATTCTTACTCTAGTGCAGGGGTCTCAAGCTCAATTTACCTTAGGGCCCTTGCCAGTCCTCAAATCCGCCCAGTGGGCCAGTAATGTCACTCATGCCCCCCAGAACCCGTCCCCCCAACTCAGCCCCCCCAAAACTCCACCCCCCACCTGCCTAAGGCTCTGGGAGGGAGTTTGGGTGGGGGAGGAGGTCTGGGGTAGGGGATTGCAGTGCAGGCTCTGGGATGGAGTTGGGGGGCTGCGGGGGGTGTGGGGAGGGGGTGCAGGCTCTGGGAGGGAGTTTGGGGGCTGCGGGGGTGTGGGGAGGGGCTGCAGGCTCTGGGAGGGAGTTTGGGAGTGAGGGAGTGTGTGGGAAGGGGGAAGGGCACAGTTGGGAAACCATTGAAAAACTTGCCAGAAACAGACAGGAGTGGAGGAGCTTCATCACTGCCCTAAACACCAGAGATGTAATGGGTACTAACTAACCTTGATTAACCCATCTTCACACAGGAGAAAACATACAGGTGATGGGATAGATCAGGATAGCACCAATATTTTAACACTTTATGTTGTATGTAGTTGGGCATTTGTAGTTGAATCTGCACTTCACGTGGTCTTGTTCTTCAGGCTGCAAGAATCCATGAGAACGGACATAGCAGATGTGATCAAGGTGGCAGCAGGCACCTTAGAAATACCTTAGATAAATACACTATACTGATGCTCAACCTGTACATAGACAAGGTTTAAGGGCCATATTTTAAAGGTATCTAGGTGCCTACACGTGTTGATTGGCACCTAGTAGCATTTTTAAAATCAATGGAAGTTAGATACCTAGGCACTTTTGCAAATCTAACTAGGCATCTGTCTGCATTTTGAGGTATCTAAATACCTTTAAGATCTGACCCTAAGTGTTTTCAGAATCAGGCCCTTGGCAATTCTCTTTCCATTCCTGCTATCTCCTTCTTCCTTGTAGTTGTCTCTAAATAACCTATGTGTTCTCTTTCTACAATCAACCTCACCTAATCAGCAATACTGCAGTTTACTACCATGTGACAAAGCCCCCATCATTCCTGACTATTCTTTGAATTAATTTTAGCACATCAAACATCTCTTCTAAACTTTAACTAAGAACCGTTCCCTTCAGTCCATCTGTGCTTAATGGAACTCTTTCAGGAAAGTGTTAAATGCTCTTTGACTAAACAGAGGAACATACACTGTAAAAAAAAATTAATAGTTCAGTTTATCCGGAAAATAATGGGGAAGGAAAATATTTCATAGAATGCCTAGTGTTGTTAACTCTTGCTATTTTATCATGAGTCTCATAATAGCTGGTGATTCTCTTAAAGGCCCAGCTTCTGGAATCATGTGATTTCATGAGAATTTCAGTTTTCATTTAAAAGAAAAACTAAGTTTCTGACTCTCATGCTCGTGGAGAAAATCTTCAAAATGTGACCTAAGTGTGCCCTGATGGCTCAAAAACTAAGAAGCAAATAAAAAGAACCTGAAATTTCATTGAAAATGTTATTTGTTTAAAATCTGATAATTTTTATGCCAATCTCATAAGTTTTGGGGGCCTGACTCATGATTTTAGAACAATTGGGATGGTTAGCACAGGCATTTTAATGAAACATTGACATGGTACCAAGAAAAAGGAAATTGCAATTTTTATACATTTCTTTAACTTCTAACAGGAGGAGTCCTTTTAATCAAGACTAATATGTACTTTGAGAAATCAACTAAAGAATTAACACCACTTGCAACTGTGTCCGCTCTGACCAAAGGAGAATGTGCTTATATATGGGCAAAGTCTATGCAAGCAGAGATTCCTCCAAGGAGAGCATCATAGATCATGTTGGTATGAGAAGGAGAAAGAAGAAAATGCTGCTTCTGTCAAATATTACTTTATCGTTAATTTATTTATTATGAAAACTAAGATTTCCTCTTGGTTTCCAAATCTTTTCACAGATTTCATGTTAGTTGTTTGAATGCTTTCATTTTCTTTTTCTCTGTTGTAGTCTATTTGATATTAAAAGCTTTCTCTTTTTTGTAAAATCAATAATGGACTGCTCAAATTATTTTACTATGGGAAAGGGAAGTGTCTGACATGTTAAAGAGAGCATGACCTTGTGCTCTGGCCAGAGGCAGGTAAAAGCGGTGGGAGTGAAAACTTCTTGCTGATTATGAGCTGAGAGAGGCTGGAGTTTCTGCACATGAGATACCATAAGAAGACCAGAGGGCAACTCAATGAGTAAATGACAATAAATTATAGTTAGCATCATACAGTCACAATGAAAGATAGCAGTAGTAAGGCTATTTTGTAGCCCAATACCACAGAAATACTCAGAATTGTATTCTTTCTTTAGAGCCTTCTGCACTTACAAAATCCGTTCTCATTGTTGGATGTTATTCTCTTGGCTAGAGAGGGTCTTTGCCTGGCTGATTCTCATTTAAGTAACAAGAAAAGCTGAGATATGGCAGATGTTACTGACAGATTTGTTAAAGTCTGTGTAGTAATTCTATCAGATCGCTACATTGTCTTCGTGTGTTTAAAAATGTTCTTTCCACACCTCCACGTGAGATTGTAATGTGGAGCACACTAAGGAACAGAATGCACGATTCCCATCAACTATGCTCAGCACAAGAATATTTCTAAAAGAGCACTTCCTTCCCTTAACAATGACCTTTTAAATGTTAATTGCCTTTCAAAAAGTTGTCTTTATAGTAAAACATACACATGCACACACACGCAAAGCAATTCCTGATGTCCGCTTTTGTTACAAAGTACCCATTTAGATTTTTGAGGGGACTGGTTCCTCTTACACTAGCTTTACACCAGTATAATTCTTGATCTACAGTGAAGTTACTCCTGATGTACACTGATTTTGAGAGACGGATAAGTCCCTTCAGCTTCAGAAGTACTGTTTTCTTTATCAGTCTCTTCTAACATACCATCATAAAATTATATTTCTAGCATCTTGTTTCTGGTATTATTGCAGGGGTGGCCTTCCCCTGCTGCCAGTTTTTTATGAATATCACCAAAGTCTTGCTGCCGTCTCTAATTTTCACCTTTAAGATGACTAAGCCAGCTGTGCCCTCCTGGTTCTTTAAGAATGATTCATTTTTATTATTTTTGCTTTCTAAGACAGTAATTACGTACTGCAGCACACGGTCTTATTTTTTCTAAATATTATAGTGCCAGTTTAATCTCTGACGTAATACCAGTGACTTCAATGGAGTTACACTACAGCTGAATTTGCCCCTATGAGGCTTTTCCAAATGTTAAATTCTTTACTCGGTGGAGCTGTGAAGACAAAGGCAAGAAGATGGGTCTTTGACAGAAAGAACCTAGTTCAAACAGCATCCCTGTTGCTGCCACTCATGCTGCTCCATATGTTGCTCATTTGAGAGAGATTAGATCCAGTGCAGCCAGTGCTGATATGCACGCTGTGTCTGAAGGATAAGAAGAAGCATTCACCATAGCAAATCTGGTGCACGTTTCACGAAACAGATGGACTATCGACTGCTACTATATCTAAATGAAACTGAGTGGGAGAAGCATTCAGATATTCATGTAAGTATTATGCAGAATTGTTTGAAAGTTAGGAAATGAGGTAGCATGTCCACAAACCAGACTTACCATATTTGTCAGAGATTTGCTCGAGTTCCAAAAATCAAGCTCCAGTTGCAGATTAGATTTCAGGAAACCCAAAGTTGGTTTTTTTGGGGTGGGGTGGGTGGGGGAGGGATGATCGTGATATTGGATCAGCCCATTATAAAGATAGGAGACATTTGCAAAGGTATCTGGATTCATATTTTGTTCTTGCCCAATTTTTGGTTTTATTTGGAGTGTTGATTTTAGATTGGGCTTGTCTCTAATGTTCATATCCAATCAAATAATCTGCCAGCTCTGTTAGAATATGGAAATATTGACATTTCTGTTAGAGCCAGATTCATAGTATCAATCTGCATATATTATGAGTATTTAGAGAAAATTCCCCCTCATACTCTAAGAAGGCTGCTGGTGTATTTGAGTGGGAGGGCTCATGAGCCCAGATCTGTGGGCCTACAGGTAGGCCTCAGACTGCAGCCATGAGCCAGCAGCTTGCCAGTACTAACAGGGAGTGTGGACTGGTGGACCATAGCTCACCATAGGCAGAAGGAAGTTGTTTGCGAAACTAGGTGAGTTCCTGGATGGCTGCCACATTGGACCCTGCCTTCTCACCTGTAGCCTGATCTAGGGTGTACTGATAATATTAATTTGGACAATATGGGAATTTAATTTATTAATTTTATTTTAATAATAATATTAATAATTATTATTAATATTAATTAGTATGGGTTTAGGCTCGCCAATCTGTTTGATCAGAAGATAAAAGTTCTTGTCCTGAATCAGGCTCCACAGAATTTATAAAGGACCCTCGGGGGTCTGACAGGAAGCTCACACTGAGACAGATATAGCCTTAAAGACTTTTTATTAAAATTAATAATAGTAAGTAAATGGTAAAATTTAAAAGAAATGTAGAAATTGGATAAAAAAAGTAATCCTAAAGCTTTCCAAAACAGAAAGAAAAGGATTGCTAACAATAGATCCTTTGTACAAAAAATATGCACCATTAAAATCTCAGGTGTATAAAGGTCCTTGGATGGCTTCGCAGATTGACTTTGTAGGTCCTTTGTCAAGGACTCAAAGAGGTAACCAATACCTATTAGTGGTTATCAATCCTTTTTTTTCCAAAGTGGGTAGAGGCATTTCCTCTTAAAGCCAATACAAGTCACCGCCAAGGTCCTAGTAGAGCAAGTCTTCTCTCGATGGGGGATCCCTGCAAAGAAATCGAACCAGGGATCACATTTCACTGGACAGTTCTTTAGAAACTGTCTTAAATTAATGGAAGTCATGCAGAGACTACACATCCCATACAGACCATAGTCATCTGGGATGGTGGAACAAACCTATTAGACTATAAAAGTGATGTTGAGGAAACTGGTTAATGCTAATGAACGTAACTGGGACACTCTCATGTCTCTAATTTTAATGGCGTTGAGAGCGACACCGGCTGCATCTACTGATAAAACACCCTTTGATTCAATTACCAAAACATCTAATTTGGTACACTAGTGGCACTCAATTAGAGGGAATCGAAATGGATACCTACCTGCAAAATCTGCAAAAACATTTAAATCGAATCCACTTGCAGGTAGCAGCCAAACTGGGAAAATCCAAACAAAAGGCAAAACCATACTTTGACAAAAACCAAAGAGAGAATACTTGGAAAGTTAAAAACCAAATAATGTTATTTATGTTGATATTGTATAAATCACCCGAACATGGGCTGTGTAACCAATGAATTGGACCCTTCCGAATCATTGATAAACTCAGTTCAGCAGTGCATAAGATTAAACTAACAGGAGGCAAGTATAATAAAGACAAAATCTATCATATTAATCAGTTAAAGTTGTATAGATCATCCAGGTTGCAGGAGCAACTTCCTCCTCAGGACTTACGTGAACAGCATCCAACAGAATCGCGACAATTGGAGCCCAGCAAATTGCAACCATAAAATGGACATTGATATTTCTAATTTGCTAAACCCTTATTGTTGCTCTAAGGGTAAGACTGAGCCAAAATCACAAATTTGGGACTGAACTGTTACAGCCCCAGAAAACCAGATGACACAGTCGTGCTCAATTTCCTGAGCATGTGAAACAGAACATATCAACACAAAAGAAATGGACTATTATATTTAACCCAGAACTTATCCACAAAAAGAACAATTTACTGTTTATAATATGTATAACATAACCCAATTGTGTAATGAGACCCCACGTAAAGGTAATCAGCTGATCACTTTAAACAATGATCAGCACAGGGATCAACATTAAGGTAAATTATATGCTCTGCATATGGGGAATATGTCGTAAATGCAATCACTAATGCATTACGATCCTTAAAATTGGGAAAGGTTTCTAACTTAATTAAAAATGAACAACTATTAAGTTGGTACTGTCCCAAGTGTTTTCAAAAGCTGGAAAAGGAACAATCCACATGTTTGGATTCATGCCAGTATTTATCAGTGGGTGCTATGAGAAAAATGGGATCTGTGACACCTCACCCCAACCGAGACAGTTGTTTTCTTTCAAAAAATTGTATGATGGCACAATCCTTGTATGTCTCATTCATAGTCTTGTTACCAGTGTTTGACCCAGACAAGGATGTGTACAGGCAATTGGTTGCTGTCCATTCTATAGGTCACCTTGAAGACGACATCTATAGGGAACGCATTAATGCACCTCCCCTGGTGGTCTATCACACTCCAACTCAGACTTGAAAAGTGCCACAGATGTTGCTCTAAAAAGAGCCTTAGTACATCTGTAGGTGTAACGTGTTTGAAACAAACACTGTTCTGTGTGAACTACAGGGAGAGAGAGTATGGAATTCATCATCGCCATGCCTAAAGAGGCTGACCACGTGGAAGACTCCGATGTAGAAGGTGACCTATGCTGGAAATAACCAATTTTGCATGGTTACCAAGCAAAAGAGGTACCAATATGGTCCCTTGGAGTGTCCTGTCACAGAACCAAATTTTCGGTTTATTCAATAGGGAATTAAGTTATTTCACCTATTCCCACTTTTGAAAACATTACTATTATTCAGTCTAACCCAGCCGATCATCTTTATGAAAATGATGTTAAGACTGTTCCCATAAATGCTTAACCACCTACATCCTACCTGTGTGATGGGGTTTATTGGTGCAAACCACCCTGTCAAAGGGGGGCGTGTAGCCTATAAGACTAACCTGCTTGCTTGTATATATATATATCTATCTTTTCTTATAGTTTAAGTATTTGATGTATTGTAATAGGTTTATAGATTTATATTAAAAGTAAGTTTGGCTGTAATGCAAGATCTACCTTCAGGCCAAAACCCTGTATGTTAAGCTAATGTGAAGTTAACACCTTTTGAGACCCTCACCCAGAAAAGTAAAATTAGACAAAACACCCACGCAGATGTCTAGAGACCTTTACCTGGACCAATAGCCTTAAAGGGTGGAAACAGGGGTTTTCCCACAGACTTAACAAGTACACCACAAGAGACTGATGTGCGTACATACCTGTCATCAATACGCACATACATACCAGCCTATGGGGTAAGTGTACCCTAACATTTCTGTGGGTGAGGAATGAAATTTGGGCATAAGAGGAAGGAGGTCCGGCATTTGCCCTATAAAAGAGGTAACCCACCTCAATAGAGGCTCTCGCTCCGTTCTCTATTATCTCCATTTTCTCCGTTCTTACTTTACTCCATCTCTATCTCTCACTATCTCCATTCTCCCTTTACTCTATTCTCATTTACTTCCTCCACTCTATCTATCTACGATGACTGCTACTATTTGTAGGCTATACTTGTTCTTCTTAAACTTTAAGTTTCAAGGGAACTAGTCTAAGTTTGGTTTCCCTAAGTTTTATTCTTAGTTTGTTTATTAGGTTTTGATTTAAGTTTAAGTTAGTCAAGTAAACCCTAGTCAGCTTTGATAGCTCTTAGCATGTTCTAAGCACTGCATCTCTCACTCAAGAATTGAGAAACCTGAACTGCAAGGCTGGTCCTGTGTCTCTTACCACCAGGTTATCAAGGAAGGGTGTAAGTATGTTAACCAAAGCGTTGTTGCATGTAATACTATATTATCATATGTATCTTTTGAATAGCAGTAATGCAATTGTAACTTTGTAACTCTGGGTATTTTACCATTTACTTACTATTATTAATTTTAATAAAAAGTCTTTAAGGCTATATCTGTCTCAGTGTGAGCTTCCTGTCATACCCCTGAGGGTCCTTTATAAATTCTGTGGAGCCTGATTCAGGACAAGAACTTTTATCTTCTGATCAAACAGATTGGCGAGCCTAAACCGATACTAATTAATATTAATAATAATTATTAATATTATTATTAAAATAAAATAAAATAAATAAATTAAATTCCCATATTATCCAAATTAATATTATCAGTACACCCTAGATCAGGCTACACACCTGACTCCTTATTCCTCCTGTCCTGTCCTGATCCAGGTATTTTAATGTCCCAGCAACAGTTATTTATATTCCATTTCTTTTTGTGTCAGCTGAAACTACATTTGCTTAATAAACAGGATCATTCATAAATGCCCGTCCTTGTTCTGAGTTCAGATACATTAGAAATGTGTGTACTGGACACCAATCAGTTCCCTCAGACACAGAGCCTGAATTTCAATCACTTAACAGTTTACCCTCAGATTTTCACTCCACTGCTTTTTTATCCACCAAAGTGTTGATCTGAGGATTCAAATGTGGGATTTGATCATTGTATTAAGGCTTCCTGAGCATTTCCACAGAGTCTTTCTAATTTATAAAAAATAATAAGAGGACTGAAGTTGACCTGGTGTAGCTAAGGAAAGCTAAGTGTCTTCTGAATCTGAAGTAACTCCATTTAAAAAAAAAACCATGTTTGTATTACAATACTCTCCAGAGGCACCAATCAGGACTGAGACCTCTCTGTGTTATATAAACACATTGACTGAGCTGCAGAGAAGCCTGTGAGGCTTCCATTGGACTGCAGATCACCACTTTTAGCAGAACCTAGGTATTTTGTACTGAGTAGAGCACTAAGTTTTTAAAAAGATGTAACTTTGTATTTGAGCACAAGCAGTGAAGTCCTGATGGAGCTGACTTCATTAAAAAACAAGCAGACAAAAGTGCGCGCAAACACAAAATCTGTATACTGGGGTTTTGGTGATGCTTTGAGTGTGATTGCTTCTTTGGATTATGCTGTAGCTGCTTATTCTAAAAATAATACAGGAACTTTTATCTTAAATGCTGCTTTGGGAGTATTGCAAACTTCCTGAGTAAACATTTCAGTTAGAAAGCAAATCTCAGAGCACTAGCATCTACAGCATATTACAAAGAAAAGACTTTGCCAACCTGAACAGTGAAGCAAAATTCTAATTAAATTGGAAAAAATGTTGTTATAAACTAGTTATACATTTTATTTAAGGATCTCGGTTACTAAAAAAATGACCAAGATCTCACAGTTCCTGTCAGATGAGAAAAGTTACTGTCAGATCCCACAAGCTACATGTTGGGCGTGAAATTCTTGGCCCTCTTGAAGTCAATGGGAGTTTTGACATTTATTTCAATGGAGCTGGGAATTCCCTCTGGCACTGGACTTGGATAAGAGCAAAGAACAATTAGGTATTGCTGGAAGTGATGGTGATTCAGCAGTGAAATGAAAAAAAAAAACAGCATGGTGTGAGCAGATGCTTTACTGCTGGCAGTGTCATCTTTCCAATTGGAGAGAAAAAAACCAAGGTCTTGACCATTTATGGTTATTAAAGATCCATGGCACATTTTGTAAAAGTGGAGCTGTTAATCCCACTGTCCTGGCCAAATTCTATTTTGGGTCATTCCAATCTGGCTATCAGCATTCCCTCTATTGTTTCCATTGGCTATGGTATTTGCCGCCACATCCTGTTCTAAACTGTTGTGTTCATGTGTATTTTGGAATGGAGATATTTTTCAGAGACAGCTACTTTGCAGAGGTGGGTGAAGTGATTTCTATATATCCCTTAACTGTCTCACAGGAATGACATGAGGCTTAATTAATTATGGGTGAAGCCTGATCCTGTTGAAGTCAATGGGATTTTTTTCCATTGGCATCAGTGGGAGCAGGATTTGGCCCTGCATATGTGTAAAACGTTCATTCTGTGATGAGAGGTATAGTGCTGCAATGTTACCATATCAACATACCATCTATGACAGGGGTATCCAAACCACGGTTTATGAGCTGCATGTGGCTCTTTTACAGTTATAGAGCAGCTCACGCCCAGCACACGCCTCCATTTTCCGCTGAAGCCCTGAGCCCCAGCAGGTGCCTCCCATGGGGCTGAAACCCCGAGATGCCGCTCCCCGCAGGGCAGAAGCCCCTAAGCCCACCACCCTGCTGCAGGGCAGAAACACCAAGCCACAGGAGGTGCGCCCAGCTCTTGAACTTCTGAAGATTATCATATGTGGCTCGGAGGGTCAGTAAGTTTGGCAACCCCTGGTCTATGACTTTGTGCAAGTGGGTGTATAATTAGAATTTCTTTAGCCAGACACTACATTGCACCCTAGAGGATTTTGTCCCCAAAGCATTTGATAAATATTTGTCACATGGCCCAGGACAATCAGTGAGGAAATCAGAGATCTTGGAATCAAGCTTTAAAGAACTGGTGTTAATTGGACTACTGTTTTGGCTTTGCATGTGTTATGCATTCAAATAATGATTCATGTTGCAGTGTAAGGGTCTGCTCCTGCTAGAGTGACCAGATAGCAAGGGTGAAAAATTGGGACAGGGAGTCGGGGGTAATAGGCACCAAATATCGGGACTGTCCCTATAAAATCAGGACATCTGGTCACCCTAGCTCCTGCTCTTGTCTCATTGAAGTTGATGCTGTCGGATCATATCCGAGAAGCCAAATTCTCTGCTGGTGTAACTCTTGACATAATTGAAGTCACGCCAACAGAAACTTTGGCCTTACATGTTCTCAGAAAGCTAAATAGTAAACACCTATGGCTGTCCGGCTTGTTCTCTTAGATTAAGTAAAGGTGAATCCCTCTGGGAGAAAAAATATCTGGAAAATAGCCATATCCCCTAACTCTGACAGACTTTGGCTAGATATGCAAGGAGAATAATAATATATTCCTTGCTTACTTCTTCTGTCACATGCCATTTATGACTTGTGATATACCACTTGAGATTTTAGATCTGCTGACATGAGGATACAAGTTATATCCTTGAAATACAGATTTTAAAGGGTGGTCTAGCTTCTTCCATACAAATTTAGAAAAAAATAGCCCTGTAGTATTTTGGGGAAAAAATGCTAGCCAGATGCACATAGCAATAGGAGGGAAAAACCAGGCAGCCACCAGATGGACAGAAGAGCTGGAATGAACATTCTTAAAGGTGAGTCTTAGTAAAGGTTAGTCTATTCCTGGGGGGGGGGGGAATATAAAATTAAACTTACAAAAATGTCAGTGCATACAATAATCAGATACCCTATATTTTTATATACTTTTCACTTGAAGAAGAATGTGACATTCATGCCTTATAAAATAGTCATGTTACTCTCACCCTTTTAAGTATCTAAGAAAGATTTTCAGTAAATGTGTCAGAATCTTACTCCATTGAATAAGGATTAATTTAAAGCAAAATAGTTTAAATGTGGTTAAATTTATGTTGTGCTATAGAATTGTATATATCTTTTCCCAGTGTTGGTCATAAAGAGAAGTTTAACTAGTTGATTAAAAATGTAGTTGTACTGAGAAGGAATCTTAGAAAAAAGCAAAAGCCGTATTTTCCTTTTCTTATTTATTGTTTATTCGAGACCAAAAATTTTCTGGTACACTGATGTAAATCTGGAGGAATACTAAATGGAAAAGTGAATAGAGTTACTCCAGATTTATATGCGTGTAAATGTGCAGAGTTTGACTCAATGGAAGTTTTGCCTGATTGAGGAGTGCCAGATATGAGCCTAATATATGAATTGCCTCTTTGAACAAAGGCAGCTTTTGAGTGGCACATTCAGCATTCTAAAAATAGCTCTTGTATTCTCTCTTTTAAAGGAGAAATCCCCATTTTTGCTGCCCATTCTGGGAAAGGGCTACTAGAGCTGTGATACCCTGAACCAACTGAAATTCAGATCTCACACCTCATGCAATCCAACTGGCTTCACTCGGCTTGCATGGTGGAGGTAAATTAGCATCAAATTTGGCCTGCTTAATGCAGAGTATGACTCCATCTCTGGCTATTACAATGACCCAATAAACTAGTTGTTGCCTGGTGTTAAAAGCAAAACATTGTCCCATGATTGACTGGGCACACTGACTATGGGATTCTTATGATGCCATAAACTTGCACTTCTGTCCAGCAGAGAAAAAACACAGATACTGTGCTTCTGAAGAATGGAAGATATATTCTAGAATATTTATTCTAATTCTATTCTATTCTTGAATTTCTAGAATATGTGTCCTTTTGTGTATGTAATTTAATGTTTTATTGAGTTTTTGAAACTTTTTTTATATAGTCAGCAGAAAAAGAATAGAAAACCCATAACAATCTAGAAATCTAGGAGAGAATAAAACCATCCTATTGGACAGTAATTCATATCATTTTTCCACATTAGAGGAGAGAGAAGAAAGGAGCATGATATGGGAAACAAGACAGCAGGAAATTAATGAGGAAGAAAAGCATGACTATGTGGAACTTCACAAGTTCTCATTGCTTATATGTTAGCCTCATATTTACTAGACCATTGTACCAGTCCTCCATGTTTTGAAGCTATTATTTATTTATTATTATTTAGTAATGAGGACAGATATTGTGGTAGCACCTAGAAGCCAACTATGTTGAGGCCCATTGTGCTAGGTGTGATACAATACATATAGGAACAACAAGGAGTCTGGTGGCACCTTAAAAACTAACAGATTTATTTGGGCATAAGCTTTCGTGGGTAAAAACCTCACTTCTTCGGATGCATAGAGTGAAAGTTACAGATGCAGGCATTATATACTGACACATGGAGAGCAGGGAGTTACTTCGCAAGTGGAGAACCAGTGTTGACAGGGCCAATTCAATCAGGGTGGATGTAGTCCACTCCCAATAATAGATGAGGAGGTGTCAATTCCAGGAGAGGAAAAGCTGCTTCTGTAAAGAGCCAGCCACTCCCAGTCCCTATTCAAGCCCAGATTAATGGTGTTAAATTTGCAAATGAATTTTAGTTCTGCTGTTTCTCTTTGAAGTCTGTTTCTGAAGTTTTTTTGTTCAATGATAGTGACTTTTAAATCTGTAATAAAATGACCAGGGAGATTGAAGTGTTCACTTACTGGCTTATGTATGTTACCATTCCTGATGTCCGATTTGTGTCCATTTATTCTTTTGCGGAGGGACTGTCCGGTTTGGCCAATGTACATGGCAGTCCTTGTTGTTTTTGTAGATACAGACTAACACGGCTACCCCCTGATACTTAATACATATAGGAACAGTCCCTGTCCTAAAGCACTTACAATCTAAAAGACAAGACATAACAGGTAGATGGAGACAACTCTTTCGGATTTCTATCTTTATAAAACTAGAAACTTAGCCATCAACGTTGCTTGAAGTATCCAAAGTTTCTATTCCATAAGGCCCATTTTTACTTATGTTAGTCCCAATGGGTGCTCATCAATCCTGTGAAGATGATCAGTGCGAGGTTGATTCACCATTTGAGTTTTACTGGTGTGTGATTACCAGTGCTTACCAACACTATTTTTATACTGGGCTGGCTCCATTGACTTTGAGGGAATAATGTCAACTTAAAACTGGTGTGGCAGCATAGTCAGTCCATCCAAGACTTCAGAATATGATTGAGACATAACTGGTGCATTGGCCCTGTGCTGGGATGAATTTCAGCCAGTATGAACATCTCAGTTCTTAACAACATATTTTTTTGCAAAATGAAATTGACTATAATAAGATACATCCTTCAAAAAGCCCTTTTGCTTTGGGGAAAATCATGTTAATCAAGGAACCTAAGGTGTTCCTGGAAAGCCAGCGTTTATCATCACTTTTTGTACCTATTTTATATAAGCAGGATGGGTTCTTGTACAACCTAAATCTTTTGCTGGATGTAACACAGGGCTCTGATCTTGTTCCCACTGATTTCAGTGAGAATTTTTCTATTGATTTCAGTGGGAGTTGGATCAAGTCTTCAATGCTGATCCAGAGCTGATGGTTTAGGGTTGTGTCCTATGGTATGACATTGTGAGGTGTATGGACATTCCAGGGTCAGCCTCCCAAAGAGACCTTGAGTCAGCTAAGTTCTCTTCAGAAAGTTTCATAAGATATCAATACGTGACCTTGGCTGGCCTGTCTTATTTTTCTCTCTCTCCTAAAATCTGAGTAAGCACAATGGGGCCAAAGTGATGTTCAGTCAGACACTTCAGCTGCAAACATATCCAGAAAGCAGCTCTTGGACGTTTGCAGAAGACTTAATGACTTTGAATCTTGTACATCTGCAAATGATTTAATGACATTGTGGTGGATTAATTGTGACAAAGTAATAATTCCCCCCTTCCCAGTTTTTTCAAAAGTAAAGGTTAATTCTGAATACAAAGTATGTAATTTCCCCATAAAACAGAAGTGTGGAACTTAAGTTTGGTGGTTAGGTATGTGACCATACTTGTCTAATAGTTACAATAGCAGGAAATTGGGCATAAGAATGTCTATAATAAATGAATCCTAAACAGCAAAAGATGGGACTGGGATATAATAGTTTTTGTTCAATATGAACCCATCTGCGGAGGTTACTTGGTTTTCTGACATCAAAATATTGTTTGCATCTGAAGAAATGAGTAATATTATGCACCTGAATTAGGAAAGCAAAAACTACCTTTGTATATAGGGAGGTAATTGTGTGTGTGTGTGTGAGAGAGAAATGTTCTTTTTGGTAGGTTCTCACATTGACCAGCTCTCTAATGGATAGGTTGTGATATCCACATTGCTCTGCTTTATGAGCAGTTAGAGCACGTTTCCTTTTATAGACAGATTACCATTCCTCCCCTCCCGTCGTCAATTGGCTTCTCCCTTGCTTAGCTGCCTCTTCTTCCCCCAGATTCGGGTGGGATGTTTTGGGAAGTTCTTGGCACCACTCGCCCTTTGAGAAGTGGGAGAAACTTAGAGTTGCTCCAGCTAAACAAATTTTGATAACCCATATCTAGGCAGGGTGATTATCTTTTGGAAAGACTTTTCCACTTCAAGAAGGAGCACTTGATAATAGCAAAAGCTCCAAATATTCCTGGCATTTTGCCACAGATAGGCTGTCCAGGACATCACAGTCACCCAGAGAAAGAGAGAGAGGAAGGAAGGCAGAGCTCTCACCTCCACCACCTGGATTGCAGCCATCTGGGAGGAACTGGAAGTGGAGCTGCTCCCTCCCCCCAAAAGTAAGCCATATTCAGACCCTACTGTGACCATCATTCTATGTGATTTTTTTGTGGGGGGGAAAAAACAACAAAAACACAGGCAAAAGTAGCTCCAAATGTGTAATATACAGGACAAATACCAGCCTTTACAGGGGCTTGTGTGGAATTTGAACACTGAGACTTGCAGATCTGAAATGAAAATCATACTACTACGCAACAAGCCACTGTCAGGTGACTGGTTAATCACCATTTCACATGACTTTTGAAAAAAAACACAGGCAAAACTAGTGCAACTAGTGCAACACAGGCAAAACTAGTGTAAGTCTACAGCAACAATCCAGGCATGTGTAAGGACTTGTCTGGGATTTGGAACAGGACCTGCTCAAACCTAAACCAAGAATCATACCCCTAGACCAACAAGCCATATTTGAATGCAGTGGAACAACTATTCCATACTATTTTTTGAAAAACAAGCAGGCAAAGGTAGCCCAAAAATGTAAAGGTAGAGGACAAAATCAGGCGTTTGCAAGGGCTTGTTTGGGATTTGAACCCAGGACCTCTCATGCTGTTCAGACAGAAGGACAGACAGTCACAATAGTATTACAGTTTGGTAAATGGGGCATCTGTGTCGGTATGGCAGAGTGCAGGGGAGTCCACTGAGAACTTGACTCCTGGTAGCACTGGCCCATGCACCATGTGGGCAAGAGAGAGGGGAGTCTCCCCAGCTGAGGGAGAGACAGGATCTGCAGAGACCAAAAAAAGGGTCCTTGACAGGGGACTGGAATTTGCCCCACTCCTCTCCCAATAAATATATGAACTGGAGCTACTGATTATTAGGTCTGGTTTTCTAGGTATTATGATTCCCAGATATCTGACTTAGTTATTAGGCCATTGGAATTCCCATCTAATAAAAATATACTTCAGCGTTCTCCTACAAATTGGGGGAATATCAGATTTGTCCCAATTCGTTTTAAATCCTGACACTGCTCCAAATACCTGTAAAGAAATTGTGGGGGGATCCATCTTACCAGATATCATTGTTCTGCATTCACACTGATGGATTTTGATTTCAGTTATATGTATAGGTGGGCATGAGGTGCCCTAGGCAGAGACTCAGGCAATATAAAGTACACATAAGAAGAAAGCATCTCTGTTGCATGACACAGCTTGGGGAAAAATATTTGAGAAGAGGCTACTTGTTCTGATGGATGCCTTGGGTCCTATACATAGTTTTAGACAAGATTCAAAGTAAGTAGTGAACCCATATTTCTCCAAGCCAAAGAAAGGGAAATCCTAGCCCACCTTATTGAGTGCTTCTTTGGCATCAAGTGATTTACTAAAGAATGGGTCTTGGTATAGAGTCATTAGAGCAATGAGGTTGGAGGTAGTTTGCTTGAATTGTATATGTTGTGGACAAATCACTCTTGGTTAGGGTGAGTGATATTAAGTGAAGTAATTTCTAGCCTTCATGACAAGACTTTTTCCCGTGTCTTGCAGGGTCATCTGGCTTTAATAAGACAGTAATCAGGGCCATTTAGAACATAGGAAGAAGTTCTCTCCTAGTCTTTGCTTCTGCTAGTCACCTTAAATAACAAAAAGAGTCTACTTGGTCTACACATGTTTGGTAAAATTCATCAAGGAAGCTATCTAAGGCAAGGACTTTGAGGTTTTGTGCTATTAATAGCATCTTTGTCTTCAGTATCAAAGGATGGCTCTAAAAATTCTTTTCATACTATGTTCATAAATTCAGTGAACCAGCTGGTTGAAAAGGGAAGTCAGATGTATGGTTCCCTGCAGAATTTTTTAAAATGAGTGCTTATCTGTTGGTGATGTGTGTAAAGTATTTCTGTTATTTGATTGTGATGCTTGTATCTTTATTGTGCTTTTGTCTATAAGATAACAACTTTCCTGCTTTCCCCCAGATTCTCATTATGACTGGTGAAGTCTAAATAGTGCAAATTCTGCTTGGGCTGCATGTAACTTATTGGCTTCATAACTATTATTAATTAGTTGTAGTTTAGCAGGGGATGAACTCAAAAATTGTTTAAGTCAAAGACTTTAATGTTATCTGAACAAAGTATAAGATCAGCTGGGTAGGGTTTTAAAACTATTTTTTATTGGAAGCATAAAATATTATTCTGCCTCTCAAACCGGTCTTCATTGCTTCCCATCAGACTGCCTGAGAGGGGCATGTAGGAGCATGAGTCATCAAATAAAAATCAAGCCCTTCTTCAAAGAATGGTGAACAGCGTGGATCCCATAGCAAGGCAGTACTTAGCCTTACAAATCTGAGTTATTCCTATGCATGGAGGGTATTAAACTCCAGATATTCCTGAACTTGATGACTTTCCCCTCTTGGACAGTCTGAGAAGCCAGAAGTGGCTTCTCAAACTGTCCAAGAGGGGAAAGTCATCTTCTCGTGCTGAGGGCCCAGTCACATCCCCATTGACTTTAATCTGAGCTGTTGGATGCTGACTACCTTCGAAAAACAGACAGGTGTCTCAATATGGATTTTTAAAGCTGACATTGAAAATCCTGGCCATCGTCTCATTTTTCCATGGCACTACTCATGCATCACCTAATCCTGCAGGGAATCCATTCAGGAGTTAATACAGACTGGTCCCTTAATGGAGGGTTCCAGGTGCCACTGCCTAGATGGAAAAACATGTTAGCACTGCGAGAGAGTCTGGAGATAGCTACAGGAGCCAGTACAAAGGCACAGAGTTTTGAGGTAGATGGTTCTGGCCCTTAGTGAATCCATGGGGATGCCATCCATTTTCTGTGAGGGGGGCAGGGAGGACAGTGGGGTCAAAGTCCACCTCCACTTATGGAAGAACTGGAAAGAAACTCTGCAGGGAGAACCTAACAGAAAATATTTTACACCAGCATGGGGGTGTGATATAAATCATCCCCACAAATGCAGCCAGCTGAAGAGTGTTGGAGGATAAAAGTGCTGTAACTTTGGACCCTTTACCCAGTAGGTACTGTAGCGTACACTTGAGCAAATTAATGGCCTTTAAAAAACTGATTGACTGCTCAAAGCTGTGGACCAAAATGTGACCGAAACTGGGGTTTGGCCATCACTCTCTCTGAACATCTCAGTGTTCAAAAAATTAAAAGATTACTTGCCTATTCAATTAAATATTAATATTTGATATCAATTAGACAATGCCTAATGCAGCATGGAGTCCAGTGCAGCCAGCACAACAGAATTTTAAATGCCCGTTTCTCATGGTTGCCAGGAAATGTAACTCAACTTTGGTATTATTTTAGAGATTAGTTTTTGAATCTAAAATTCTGTGTGATGGAAGAGAGGGGTATTTAAACAGATGTCTGCAATTTTTTAAGAAATAGAGACTGAGTTACAGATGGTGGTGAGGTCTGAGAATTAAAAACATCTGAGTTACATGAAAATTTACATGTGAGAAAAATGTTTTATTGAAACGAATGATCCTGAAATTCACTGTGTTTGAAAATTAAGTTGCTTGCATCAAAAATGTGAACATCTTTCTCTTTCCAGAGTATTCTCTATCTCATTGTTTCACTAAGTCTTTGTGACTTTAAGACTTCACTAAAGTCTTGACTTCAGTAAGGCTTTTGATACAGTCTCACATGGACCTCCTCATAAACAAACTAGGAAAATACAACCTAGATGTAGCTACTATAAGGTGGGTGCATAGCTGGTTGGAAAACTGTTCCCAGAGAGTAGTTATCAGTGGTTCACAGTCAAGCTGGAAGGGCATAACAAGTGAGGTCCCTCAGGGATCAGTTCTGAGTCCGGTTCTGTTCAATATCTTTGTCAATGATTTAGATAATGGAATAGAGAATACACTTATAAAGTTTGCAGATGATACCAAGCTGGGAAGGGTTGCAAGTGCTTTGGAGGATAGGATTAAAATTCAAAATGATCTGGACAAACTGGAGAATTGGTCTGAAGTAAATAGGATGAAATTCAATAAAGACAAATGCAAAGTACTCCACTTAGGAAAAAACAATCAGTTGCACACATACAAAATGGGAAATGACTGCCTAGGATGGAGTACTGTGGAAGGGTATCTGGAGGTCATAGTGTATCACAAGCTAAATATGAGTGAGTGAACAGTGTAACACTATTGCAAAAAAAGCAAACATAATTCTGGGATGTATTAGCAGGAGTGTTGTAAACAAGACATGAGAAGTAATTCTTCCGCTCTACTTCACTCTGCGCTGCTTAGGCCTCAACTGGAGTAATGTGTCCAGTTCTGTGCACCACATTTCAGGAAAGATGTGAACAAATTGGAGAAAGTCCAGAGAAGAGCAAGAAAATGATTAAAAGTCTAGAAAACATGACCTATGGGGGAAGATTGAAAAAATTGTGTTTGTTTAGTCTGGAGAAGAGAAGACTGAGAGGGGACATAACAGTTTTCAAGTACATAAAAGATTGTTACAAGGAGGAGGAAGAAAAATTGTTCTCCTTAACCTCTGAGGATAGGACAAGAAGCAATGGGCTTAAATTGCAGTAAGGGCAGTTTATGTTGGACATTAGGAAAAACTTCCTAACTGTCAGGGTGGTTAAGCCTGTCCAGTCCTATGATTCTATTTGTAGCCCTGGCTCTGACACCATCACAGTCAATCCACAATACTAGGGGTCTGTTTACAATACAGAACATCAGAATTTATTGGCTGTTACATTTTGCTTTTGACTTATAATACAGCTTGTTCTGACAGGGCCAAAAATGTGATCTCAACTAGGTTAAAAAGAGAACTATACTACACCAGCTGAAGAGCTAGTACCTAACTCTGCCCTAACTTACATTGGTGTAAATCAGGAATAATTCCCCTAAAGTCACATGATTATAACATTGGGATGAAATCAGAATGGAACTCAAAATGCTAACTGTACCCTCCCCCCCCCATTTTTTTTTGGCTATTTCTGTGGATTTGAAAATAAATTAACCAAAATAAACTTAGAGTAAAAATGCTGACAGCTTAAAAATGACACATGAAAATATAAAATGTGAAGTAATTCATGTTCAGGAGGAAAAAATTGAACAACTCATACACCTTACAGGGTTCTAAATTAAGTGTATCAACTCAGGAGAAGTACCTGGGTATCCTTGTGGACAGCTCAATGAAGACCTCTGCTCAATGTGAAGTAGTTGTTAAAAAAGCAAGCAAGATGTTAGGAAGCATAAGAAGCAGATGGAGAATAATATGGATAATATTATAATGCATTATATAAATCAGTGTTGCAGCCTCATCTGGTGTACAGTGTGCAGTACTAGTCACCCCATCTCAAAAAGAATGTTGCAGAATTAGAGAGAGTTCAGAGACGGGCAACAAGAATGAGTAGGGGCATGGACAATCTCTCATATGAAGAGAGATTGAAAAGGTTGCGATTGTTTACCTCAGAAAGGAGACTAATAAGAGGAGATATGATAAAAGTATATAAAATAATGAATGGTATAGAGAAGGTAGATGCTGAGCTTCTGTTCTCAACACACAAGAACAAGGGGGACATTCAATTAAATTAAAAGGTGGAAAATTCAAAACTGGTAAACGGAAATATCTTTACACAACACATGATTAGACTGTGGAACTCACTGCCACATTATGTTGTTGAGGCCAAGCATTGAGCAAGATTCAAAGAGGAACTGGACATTTATATGGATCAAAAACTCTAGTGTTATAATAGTTAATGCTAATGATTTTTTTTGAGGAAGGTTATTAGACCTCACATATCAGGTCTCAAATTAATCTCTAATTATTAGGGATTAGGATGAGACATTCATGGAGGCAATTTATCCCACATCTACCTACTGTGGTGTTTTTTGCACCTTCCTCTGAAGGTGCCACTGCCAGAGACAGAATACTGGCCTAATTGGACCATGGATCTGAGGCATTATGGCAATTCCTGTGTTACTAAAGAAATCATAGGAGCTGCATGAGTCATTTCACATACAAAGCACCCAGACTAACCCTTGAATCAAAATCCTCTGGGAGCAACAGCTGAAGATGGATCAAGTAAGTTGGGAAACACTTTGTACTTTCAAATGATACTTCAGATTTTGAACAAACAAAGAGCTGAATTTGATAGCTAATATATTTATTACTACCCTTGCATGGAGGCTCCTCAGGATAGCCAGGGACAGGAGTGCATTGACTCCCCTGTTTTTGAGTCAAATACAGTTGTATCTTTAAAAATAGGTACTGAGCATGTCTCTGCCTATTGGTTTTGCCTACCCACTTTCAGATGCCATCAGCCTCCTCTGCTGTCTTTGGAAAATAGCATAACAGTAACATTTATACACTACAAATTTTCCATTGTACAGAGCCTATAAAGAAGAAATGACTTGACAAGAAGCTCGGAAACTCTCTCTCTGACCTCATCTATCTGTATTGTAGGGCACCCATCTCTGGCATAAACCACATGCAGAGTGAGACAGTCAAATTCAGGGCACAATGCTTTCTCTAAGTATGGGACCACTTTTTAAAATGCTCTTTATTGATTTTTTCAACACCAGGAACAATGTATTGTAGAACTCTTTATATGTAGATATATTGCACATTTAGTATGCTTGGCTTGCTCTCGTTTTGTCAGGAATCTTGATCAGAAGAAATGGTCCTTTTCCCCCAACCTTCCCCAAATGTTCAAATGGTAAAACTTAAGCAACGTTCATGTTATCTCAAAAGAGGATACATTTCATAGAGATAAAAACTCTATTTGAAAATATTGTATCTGGCATTTCTGTAGCATCTTTTTAAAAGTAAAACAGTAGAGAAAATTGTGGCAATCCAGTTTCAGACTTACCAGGTTCAGCATGTACTCTATGATATGATTTAGTCTGGATTTCTATCAGGCCAAAGTATGGAGAATGCCTGGAGGACCTGTATTGAATTGTTTATTAATGCTGACAGCTGCTCTCTGACTATACTAGAATTATTAGATATTTTGGCAGCCTCTAACACTGTACTGTGTAGTTTCACTCCAGGGTTTAAAGACCTGCGTTGGACAATCTGGCATTATTCTGGCTCTACTGGATTATTTTGTGTGTGTGTGTCTTTTTTTGTTTTGAACATCTCACTTTTTTTTTTTGGTCATAGATTTTCCTTCACTGTAAATGCATAGGGGCCCCAGGGGGTTACTTCAGTCCTTTATATTTACATAAAACTGCTTTGAGATGATATTTGCATATTTGTACATTTTCCAACATTACCTTTTGAACAGAGCTGGAAACTACTTTGTGGTAGCACTCTGAATTAGGAAACGCCGGGTGCCAGATGATTTTATATAAAGGATAAGATCTGAAGAATAATGAAAGAATCTCCTCAATTAATAATCAATCTCTACCCCAGGTTCCCTGAACTCTGACAAAAAAAGATGAGATTAAATTTTACAACACAATTAATCTTTAATTTGCTCTTTTAAGGATGACCTGCAAAGTGTTGCCCTTTATTTATATATTTAATTTTTCTTTTATAGTAGGCCTGAATAATTGGTTTGTTTTTTAAAGTGGAGTGGTTTTTTTTCTGCTTGTTTTTACCTTAGAAATCTCAGGGATGTCAGGTCTGGTTTTCTCTGCTTTTGCTATAGGACTCATTGAAGGTCTCAGCTGTTTATTGTGAGCTCTCACATTTTAATTGAAAGGATAAGGCTGTTGAATCTTTAACAAATACATCCTTTGTCCAAAATATTTATTAGTCATTGGATTAAATAAATATTAACAAACCCAATCATAAACCAAAGTGTTTAAAACTATCTGATTTAAAATCCCTTCCTTTATCAGTTGCTTAGCTTTCAATCTTTTGTTTCTTATGATGTACTAATTTCACTTGTTCTCCAGTCACCAAAGAATCTTTTAGGAGAGACAAGAACTCAATTTCTGCCATAAAACACAAGAACTCTTCACCAAAACCTTTTTGACTAAATCTTTCAGGCCATATTTATACATCATAAATAAGGTTGGTTATTTGTCATCACAAAAAATCTGAAAAGGCATGGCTCTGGGAAATAATGAGAACATTTATCACCAAATACATAAATAGACTCAAAAGACTTAGCAGCATCTTTTATGGCATAAAAATATACATGTGAAGTAAAATAAAATAAAGCAAAACAGTAAAATATGGCAATAGTGAAAGCTAAACAAAAAGGAGAGTAAAACAAATAGAGGTAGGAAAGGGATGAGCCATCTTTGAGCTCTGTGGAATGCAGACTGACTACGTATACTTATTTTTGCTAGGACAGTCTTGTGCAAAGGACATCTTTATCTTGGTTTACAGGAATCAGAAATAATATATTTTACACGCTCCCAGGAACAGTAGTTACTTTACTTTCCACTTGCAGAATTTGGATAAATTTGTTTCATAGTTTGGATAGCGCAGGGGGCTTCTCCACTTTTCAGCACCTGGAGTTTTCTTGAATCTTGCCACAGTAGTAAGGACACTCTTATGAATAATATATTGTGACTGAATTATCTCCATCCTGTATAGGAGCCATATCAGAAGAGAAATATCGTGTCCTATGTGAAAGCTGAGGAACTAATTAATTATGACAGCAGATTTATAGTCCTTATTCCAAGAGATCCCAAAGTGCTTTAAGAACTATGGGCCCAATTCTGCGGCTTCCTCCTCATGTGAGTAGTCTTTACTCATGAAAATAATTTCACCTGAAGCGTTTAACCCAGAGGTGGCTACATGTCAGTGTTGAATTAAATAATTTCTCTATATAGGGCCCAATCCTGCATCCCTTTACTCGTCTGAAGAGTCCTTAACTAGATGTAGTTCCATTGACAAATTATTTTCATGAGTAAAGACTACTCACATTAGGAGGAGGCTGCAGAATTGGCCTCATAGTTCTTAAAGCACTTTGGGATCTCTTGGAATAAGGAAAGCAAGAATATGTTATCCAACTAGAATGATAGAAGGAATTTCAAGGAAAAATAATGCAATATCCCAAACTTAAATTTGGTCAGAATGCTGAAGTTAACTTCCCCTCTCAAGCAATATGTGTCATCGGACCTTTGAAATGTCAGAACCACAGTTTTATATCTCTTCCAAAAGGGGGGTCTGAATTCTTACCACAAATAAAGCTTCATATTGTGGGAGATCTCTCCAAACCCAGTAATATACAGTACACTTGCTACCATTATGATAATGTAATGGGCAGCGGCAATCAGAGGGGGGCCCAGGAGGGCCATTTGGCCTAGTCCTCAAGCTCAACGGGGGCCTCAAATTTAGACACTTGTTAATTTTTTGGCATTTGATAAGTTTCACAACTTGTTTTTATGCACATCCCTATCGGACCAAAATGTGATACAGTCTCTCAGCTTAGAGCTGCAAATTTAAGCAAATAAGAGATGTGATTTGGTAAAACACATAATTTTTTTGTTAACTGATATATATTTTGTCATATTAAAGAGTTTAAAATGTTCATAAATATTAATAAAAATATATCTGTTCTGATGGCATAAGATTTGAACGTGTCCTCTCAGATCAGCTGATTATATAAACAAACCACTACTAGTGGCTGGTGCTGGATCAAGTGCATGTTGAAAGGTAGAGAATTGTTACATTTTAGTGTCTTTATAGTTTTATGTCTAGTTGACTAAGGAATTATTTATGTGTGAGAATTCCTCATTATTATCTTCATATGGTAGCTAAAAGAGGTGACAGGTTGGTTGGTTGAACCCTAGCTTGGTAGCTTGGCCATCATCATTGGCTTTCATAGTCTATAGGCCCAGGTTCAAGGTGAAAATTTGTGAGGACAATCTTGTACAGTGAGTTTCGTGAGGACACACGTTTGAAATTTTTTGACATTATCCCTCTGTCTGTATCTGTGTCAGTGTTTACTATATATATGTCATCCCTTTGTCTTCAGCTCAGCCTGTTATATTATACCTTGTGTGCTTGAGTTTTGATTCAGTGATAAGGATAATAACCTGTCTGACTGTTTCATTTTGTGTACTTAATTAGTATTCCTTCGTTTTAAGTCTTTTCAGCATTTGTGTACCATTCAGCATTTATATACGTTTACAGTACAAGATTTCAAGTGTAGATAAGCTACTTATTTACAGCAGAACATTTCAAATATGGTTGGCAACATGTTGCATATTTTTGTCAGTTTGCCTGCATCAGTGGCTTCAGGTGAACGCACCTTCAACGTGTTGAAGCAGGTAAAGAACTATCACCGTTCAACTATGGGACAAGAGCATTTGAATGGGCTCGCCATGCTTTATATCAACTGTGACATTGCACAAAAGCTAGATTTTTCCTCAATAATTAGTGCATTTGCACAGAAAAAGGCTAGAAAAGCATTTGTTAAATAAAAAAATATTCAGATTATGACTCACTCTTTTTTTGGTGCCTTATTTTGTTTTCATGTATCATCATTTTTTAATTTTTATTATGGCTAGGGGCCTCAAAAGTGGGAAGTGGCCCGGGCCTCTCTGGACCTCTGAGAGGGCCTGGCAATGGCTGCCCTTTTGGCTAACACACCAGGGATTGAACCAGGGATCCTCTACAGATTGGCACCTCTAACACACACTCACCAGTCGGTTATATTGTCACACCCATCCCTTTGCTAAATTTGCTTGTGTGGCCTTAACATTTTTTACTGTAGTGCAGTAGTACCTGCTTCACACCTTATATTGTATTAGATGACAGGTTAGAAAAGGTGATAATTTTACATTAAGACAAACGCAATTCCAGTTTCCTTTTAATAGTGAAACACATAAAGCCTTACTCTACTTTAATAAATCTGAATTCCATTGGAAATCTGTAAAAGTTCCCATTAAGCCACCTATAACAGTAGCCCATAAAGAGTAACTGTTCACTGAAACAAACTCTTTGAATAGGGAGGGTGTATGATTGCATTGCTTCTATCATCTGCAGGATTATTCAGGGCATGAGGGATATGAGCTGAAGGTTTAAAAAATAAATTGTGAGACAAGAATCTCAAATCTAACCTTGAATTGTGGTGAAAGCTGAATACCAGGATGAATTTAAAAAGTCTAATACTGTCTTCATGATTACCCAGGAGGAACTAGAGGGTTTCTTTTAATCTGAGATTGGGAATGAGGAGAAAAAGAGAGAGTGCAGAAAAGGAGATAGGAAGTTTTTAGGCTTTAGCTGTCAAATAAAGAGGTGTACAGCTTTCCTGTTAAATCTCCTTCAAGTAAGTTTAGTATCTGGCCCTCGCAAACTGGTAAAACACAATTTAAAATCTATAGTAGACATTTGGCTGTCATTATAACAAACCTCATGACAGTGAGAAAAGCCTTTGGAGTACAGCCATCCCGAAGTTTAGAATGATACAGCTGCTTATCTTTGTGACATTTTAAAAATTTGCTCTTAATTTTTTTTAAACGTCCTTTTCCATTTTTTTGAATGCTGGAAACTTCTTAGAAAGAGGCTCATACGGCTGTAATTCCATCTCAGGGTTTTAATGACATTAATAAATGACTCAAGTTTCACTTGAGTGGTTTATGATATCACCAGAACCCCTAGATGGAATGTCAGCCTTATTTTGCACAGTTGGGACATTGTTCCTTATGTCATTGGTTAAATTTTTCTTCTTTGCTTGGTTTCTAGTTAATGCCAGATCGGCATTTACAATACAGCCATCATACAGAGCACCCAAACAAGTAAATTTAAATAATTTACCCACATGGCCAATCTTTAGGTTTGGGTTTTTTTAAAAAATATAAATTAATGTTCAGTAATAAAATGTTGAAGGTAGTCATTCTTGACAACAGTGTATATATCTAAGCTGTCCAAACAATTATAATTTTGAATGGGAGCGGAAGTTAAAATTCAGTCATCACATAGAAGATATCTTTCCACAGCATAACAATGTGTGTGCAACACAGTGACAAAAAATGGAAGTGGGATAAACAGAGAAAATTAGCTTCAGAACATATTTGCAAACTTACATCTGCAAAATGAACATTTATTTATGGATTTCATAGAGAATAGTGTGTGTATGTGGTGATGGGGAGGTAAATACTGGAGAAGAGAAGTCACATTACGGTCACAAAATGACAAACCCAGGTAACTGAAGTATCTAGCATAATATAATTAGCAAATGTTAATGCAAGCAGGGTTGTGTATTTTTGGGACTGTCTTGATTTTAACAAGATGATTGTGTGTCCCACAAGCCATCCTAAAGCTGTTTCAGGGCCAGCAAAAGATCATCATATTGTGATTTTGCATCTTGATGATAGTTTGACACAATTTCATCAGACTATATTATGAAATGACAGTCAAACTCACAACAGTAGCACTCTGAAAGGACAAATATAGAGAGGAGGCGATAGACACGGCTAGAACTGTGCAAAACTCAGAAAAACTGGGAGGCAGCACTGTTAGTGGAACTCCAGAAACCTGGAACCAAGTGGAAATGAGTGCAATTCCACAGAAGGATCAATTTGGACCATGGTGTCAGCTCCTGTCACTCACTGACTAATTAATAAGCACTTAGCCTATATGTGCTTTAGCTTCCCCATCTGTGAGAATAGTTTTCACAGCTCAAAGCACATTCCCTGAATTTAGAGACCAACCTGCACACTTAGAGATGGAGCTGAAACTTCCCCAAAATCTGTGGTGTTTGGTTTGTCCATTGGTACAGCTCGTGGAAAGGCCATAACTTTCAGAACCAGAGGGGATTGTTCCCAAACTTTGGGGTGCAGGGATCGGAGTGTGTGTGTGTGTAGGGGGGCAGGTGGCATTGGAGGAGACTCCAATCCCTGGGGTCAGAGGTTGGCTCATATGGTGGAGCTGGCGTGGAGGGCTGCACAGTGGATCTCTCCCAGAGTCTTGGGGTTCTGGGGCCGGAGCTCGGCCTAGGCCGATCTACGCCTGGGTTCCCTCCACAAAGCTTGGCTCTCGCCTCGATTTGCCCCCGGTTCCTTTGGTCCAAGCCCACGTCCGCCAGACACTAAGTGGACAGGGTGCAGGGCTGCCCGCCTGGAGGGGGCAAGTGGGGAAATTTGCCCCAGGCCCCGGCCCCCACAGGGGCCCCCATGATAATATAGTATTCTATGGTATTGCAACGTTTTTTTATGGAAGGGGCCACCGAAATTGCTTTGCCCCAGGCCCCCTGAATCCTCTGGGCGGCCCTGGCAGGGTGAGGACTCAGGGCAGGGGCACGTTTGGCGGCAGGGGGCGCCTGGACGGAAGAGGGAGCCCTGCCCAGCCGCTGCCGGGGGATCGCAGGCAGCATGGGCAGCAGCGTGTGGCTCTGCCCGCCGCCCTGCCGGTGGGAGGCGGCTGCGCGAAGCAGGTGGGGACTCGCAGCCACCGCCTCCTCCAGCTCCGCGGTGCGAGGGAGCTCCCGGGAGAACCCCCCAGCTCCCGCCTCCCTGCCCGGCGCGGTGTCTGCGGGAGGCTGGTCGCTGCCCCCGCCGCTGGGAGAGGAGGTTATGTAAGGGGAGGAGGAGGAGCAGGACGGCTGCCGCCGCCGAGCAGGCACAGGGAGAAGCCGCCGCCCGCCCGGCTCTCGGGAGAGTCGCTGCAGCCGCCGGGGCCGGCCCGGGATGCGCAGGAGCTGAGCCCGCGAGCAGCCGGCGGCCGCATGTGCGAAGTTGGGACTCGCCCCGCGCCCGCCGGGGACAGAGGCGAGAACCCCGGGGGCGCGCCGGGGCTGCAGGCTGCGGGCGCCGCCGGGGACAAGTGCCGAGACATGGGGTGAGTGTCCCCGGGAGCCCGCGCCCCCCACGGCCGCTGCCTTCCCTTCCTGCCCCGGGGTCTCAGGTCGGGCTGTCCCCAGCTGCCGCCGCTCCCCCGGGGGGTCTCTAGCGAGCCGTGTTGAACTTGCAGCCCCGGGCGCGGCCAGACCCCGTTCCCGGGTGCCGCGGGGCGCTGTACTGCGTGTGGCAGTTTGTATCCAGGGCTCCTGTGCCTGGCTCTGAGCCGCCCACCCTGCCCGGCTAACCGGGGGCAGCGCTGTTCCGGGCTCCTCTCCCGCAGGGGCGGTGAGTCACTCCATGGCACGGGGCAGCTGGAAGGGGCTCGCCGGGGACAGAGCCGGCTCTGCCGCGGACAGTGCTGTCTGCCCCCGCGGGGCTGGAGAGGAGCGTGGAGCGGGGGCTAGGGGAGTTTGCCCGCGGACGGGACTCGGGTGCGAACTGAACGAGCGGGGAAACGCCAGATCGAGCAGAGGCAGCCCAGGAGTGGGAGACGGAGTGGGGCTGGGTGGAGCGCGAGCAGGTCCCTAATACTTTGTGCGCTCTGGCTTCGGGGCTTGGTGGTTGTGGTTGAAGTAGCGCAGCAAAGATTCATTTCTGGCTGGTGGATTTAATCTGGTCCGGGGGCGTTTACACTAGTCCTAGGACTTGGCTTGGGCTATGTTTTCTTTTTGGTTCCTGTCTTCTTAGTTATTTTTGTTAAGGTTCTCGAGGCCTTTGTATGAGAGTTCCTAATGAAAATGTATTTGCAGTGTGGTTGTTGCCCTGTTGGTCCCAGGATATGAGCCTTTCTTCGTTGTTGTTTTTTACGTTTTAAGTCTATTTTTAAAAAAGCGTTTCAGTTCATTAAAACACTTTCATGAAGTGCTTTGAGATCCTCAGATGTGCAAAGTATTATTATTCAGTTTAATGTTTTTAAATGGAGTTTAATTGATTTTCATGCTGTCAGTGATAAAATAGGATCTTGTACAAATAATATGGATAACCAAAAAATAAGCATAAATGTAAGAAGCGGGGCAAAGTTTTTTAAAATTTGAAGATGTTAGCTTTGCTGTTAGCTGTAGAATAAAACTTGAAGAGTGCAGAAATGTCCTTCTAGCAGATAAACACTGAGGTATGATTTAAATGGTTAAAATGACTGAACAGGTGCCTAAAATATAATGTGAAAGATTCTAATCTTGAAATGAGTAATCTGTTCATATGTATAAACTCACTTAAAAGCAGAGGGTTTATTTTCAGCGACTCCATGTTGTAATTCAGCCAGAGTACTGAGTCACAGAAAGCACACAATAAACTTGTCCAAACATTATTGTTTGTTATATTTAGATAATTGTTTATGAAAGTTTTCTCTGTTTAAATGCACAAGATTTTGGTCTGAGAATATGCCCCACTGGACAACTCAGTTTGCTATTTCAGAGAAACTAATAGTATATATTTTTCATATCTTGTAATTTGAACAAGAGGGTAGAAGGTAAATACTGTGCTTTAAGGAATTTGTAAACTAAAACCTTAGAAAACAAGAATATTTTTTTCATTTTTTAAAAAAAAGCATATATTTTCAGTGTGAACTATGCCTAGACTTGAAATCGTCTTAACAAGACTGGAAGGTGGTATGCTGAGGGGATTCCAAAACCCACACATCATTTAATTTGCTATATTTGCTGTATGTTCTCTTACATCTTTCCTCTTCTCACCCCCATGTGGTGAGGAATCATTCTTTAATTTCTCAGTTTACTTATGCCATTTTGTAACTATGCAAGCTCCCACTACAGAATTTATTACAGTATCACTGAAGTGGCATAATTTGCAGCAGTTATGCTAAAGATAAATAATATAAACATGAATAATTTAAAAATGCAACGAATGTGCCTGATTTTGACGTAGAGAACTTTTGGAAAGAAGGTGGGAGGAGGAAGTAAGTATGAGGTGATATAAGTGGATATTGATCAGCATGCTACACCAGAACTTCTCTGATGGGCTCATTAGTTTCTTCATTAAATAAACATTCATTTAAAAACAAGATAGCATCTTGCCTTTCAAATTATAAAAGTAAGTTTCAGAATATGAACTGATGCAATGCTGTCTCGTTGCATCTATAGATGGACAGAAAAATGGGTCTGAAGAACTGCCCCATTCATCTCAATTGGGTGGCCAAACAATATTTTCATTGTCATCCTTGTTAACTAACTTTAGCAGAATATTTTTAGCTATTCTGGCATGAGAGCTTGAATAAAAATTAGAAAAACATATTTAAAAAAAAACCAGTCTGACCTGGAAACAGGGAAGTCATATTCCACAGAAAAACTATTCTTTAAAAGTTCCAAAGGATTTGAAGTCCACTGATCCACTTGCAGAGTGCTATTTGTACTTCTTGTGTATTTATGATATTACCTAGGCTATTTTGCATTAGGCAAGCCTATAATAAATACAAGGTGTCTCCCCCAGTGTGCCTGATTCTCCACCCATTCTTGCACTAATGTTTACACCAATGAAGTTACTTCAGGCTTATACCAGTATAAGTGAGAGGTGAATCAAGCCCCCAATTCTACATTTTCATGGTGTTTGTGGGCTGAAGATTCCATCTGTATTATCAAAACCCACTGTCTTTGATATAGTTATTAGTATGGCCTCATGCACAGTTAAACTTCAGTTCACTTTTGTAGTGTAGACAGGATTGAACCATGTTATAAATAATGCTAAAGCAGCTGTGGCATACATAGTGCAGTGGTCTCCCTCACCCCCACCCCCCCATCTGAAGGGCCAGTCCAACCCTGAGTGGCGCTGCGACTTCATGCACCAGGGGCCAGGTTCTAATGCCTGGAGTGGGGAGCCGAGCCTACTCAGCTCTGCGGAACAGTATTTGCTTCACTCAGGACAGGGGGTTTTGTGGGTCAAAATGAGATGGTCTTGTGACTCCCTAGGGGGTCACAACCTGCAATTTAGGAAATGCAGGTCTAGTGAAATAAACACAGGCTTGGGAGTGAAGACACTTTGATTTTATTCCCAATTTTGTCACTTGTATATTAAGTGACCTTGAGCAAATCATTTAACAGCTCTATGCCTCAGTTTCTCCATCTGGAAAATGGACATATTAGTGCTTTGAGATGTACATTTTTCCAAGATAAAAGTGCAAAGTATTACCTTGCTGTTTATCAGGGTTATAGACAGTCTGGTTTGAGAATACTATTCAGTTCTGTCTGTGGTGCAAGAACAAACTTCAGGTGCGTAGGACACTACTTCTTCCAGCTAGGTCCAGTAACATGGCAGGTTTTGATAAATTTACATGGGACCTAGTCAGGATCGTATGGAGGTGGAAGCTTGCTGTGAATGGGGGAGGGGAAGGATAGGAAGGGGAATGAAAGAAGCTACTGAGACTTGATGGGACTTGGGCGCGGAAGGAGCTGGTTGCAGGCTGGTATGGGGCATCCTGGTAGTTCCTACTGCTGTTCCTATGGCAGTTCTTTGGTGGCTGTTGCTAACTGCTTTGTGGCCCCCCCCCCCCGCGCCCTCTGATCAGGTGCCAGTGCCTTGTCCCCCGTCCCATTGGCCGGTGCACATGCTCCTGCCCATCTCCTGATCCAGTGTGTTACCAGAGTGGCTAGAAGGTGGGTAGAGCAGAGGTGTTACTGCTGGCTCCCTTCCTGCCAGCCTGATCTCGTATGCTGCAACCATGGCCACTCCAGCCCTTCCTCTGGGTCCCACTCTCACCTCTGTGAGGTAGTGTGAGGGCAAAAAAGAAGGTGTGTATGGGGGGGGGGAGGGGAGGGGAGGGCTGAAACACACATAATCCCTCCCCCATATATTGATTGCAAGGGTACTAGCACCATCTCACCACCTGGTTCCTCCGCCCCTGGTTCCTCATGTGTAAAGTGTGGGAAGAATTTGGCTCATAGCACTTAAAATAGTTTTTGTGTGGTTGGCCATTATTAATATGTACTGTCCCTGGGTTTGGCACTGAGTAACACTACAGAAGTATGAAAACTGACAGCTACCTGAACTGTGCAAAACTAGTTATTTAGCTCATTAGCGTAAATCTCCTGTGAAGTGAGAGATCTAAAGAAGCATGGGGTGATGCAGTTCAGCTTACTATACTGCAATACTTTTTTCAAATTTTACAAAATTACTAAAAATGTATGTTCAGCTAATCATGAGAATGCTGCTCTTGTATAAAATGTCCCCTAAACAAAGAGAACTTGACTCCGAAGCTCATGGAAGTCAATGGAAAGTCAAGTCTTGTTGATTTCCATGGGCTTTGGATCTGACCCTAATGTTGTTTACGTTGAAGAAAAATAGTTCTTTTCCCCCCAGGGCTAATTCCCTATCCTTGCAATCCTACTGCTGTGGTACTATTAGCTCAATAGTCTGGCCAATATACTTTAACTATTCCCAAAACACTGTATATCAGGCTTCCAATGTCCAAGACTTTTTAAAAAAAATCTGAACATACCTCTTGAGTTATGTCTTTTCACACCTCAGCAAAGAACTAACAAAGCAAAGAAAATGGCTAGCTTATCTGTTGCTCAGATTTCTAAACTATAGCTGCTAATCTAACAAAGAATACCTGTTTCAATTTGACCTCAATTTTTTTAAACAAAATAAGCTAACATTCTATTGTAGAAGTGGCACAATTTTAGTTATTAAAATGATTTTAAAAGGTATTAGCTACATTTTCCCCTTTCTGTAATCTAAGACTCTTTTTACCATTTTAATTTCCACAATACACTTGCAGTTCCCTTTAATTTTCCAGATCCCTCGGTTACAAAATGTTGCTTGTTAGTAGAGAAGTGGCAAATACCCAGTTTGGATTAGAGTTGTATATCGATTCTTTGCCATTGAAGATGGTGTTGTTCATATTTGTTGGATTAAAATTCAGCTGGTCTAAACACCTATTAGCAATGAAACATAATTTTAAAGCCCTTTTTAATAAAGCATTTGTATCAAAATGAAAATTAACTATCCAAATATTAAAACACACTACAAGGAAACACCATACAAATTAAATGCAAAAATGTACATAGAAAATAAATGGTGAATTATCTTGGTATGTGAATTAATGTAGTTTAGTTAATATGGAACTACTTGTTATACCCACTTCTGCGGACTGAGGGGTTGGATTTTGCATAGGGGTGAAGCAGGAAGGAAGAGTGCCAATTCTTCTTTCTTCCCCCCCCTTCCCCCACCTCTGGAACCTTGTGGCAGTCCCTCTGTTGAAACTCTCTGTGGACTGAGATCAGTGGGGCTGTGGAGGTGAATGGAGGCCAGGTTGCATTTATTCAAGAAGGAGCTATTCTTCACAGCATGCTCCTCTCCAAAGTCCACTGATATTCAAGCAGATATCTGTGCCTAAGTAATGCTGCTTGAAGCTGTATTAATGTGGGCTTCATGCCTGCACCCATCTGGGAGAGAAGGCCTCGGATATCTGGCCAGTGGAGAGAGCCATACTGCCATGGCTGAGGCGGTCAGAGGAGTAAGAGGGTTGATGTCTAGAGCAGGGCGAAATTTTTCAACCAATTTTTTGTGTGCAAAATGTGCAGATTTGGGTCAACCAAAATATTTTGTGACTTTGTGTCAATTTCACCAAATTGTTTTGGCCAGGAAAAAATACTTTTAAAAAATGCTCTGAAAAAATCAAAACGTTTTGTTTCTACATTTTTGAAATAAAATCATTTGACTTTGAGTTGAAAAAACTTTTTATTTGAAATTTCCTTCAGTTTTATTAAAATGTTAAGTATAAAAAATCCTCAATCTAAATGAAATGTTTTATTCAATCCAAAACTATTTTTTTTGACCCTTAATCACCATATATTTTGAATTTTTTTGTTTTTTGTTTTGGGTCAACCTGAAACAATTATTTTCTGAAACGGCCAGACAACCGAAAAATTAGTTATTTCCCCATCTCTACGCAGGTCTACCATCAATGGGACTTAATGTAAATTCTGGTTCCCTGAAGATCCCCTGGTTTCATGAGGTTGGGATATGGCATGTCTTGCCCCTTTCCTGCTCCTCAAAAGCCCCCTCCCACTTCAGAGGATAACTAGCTGGAAACTCCATCAGGCAAAGCTCATCTAGTTTTTGACATCTCTCCCTCTCTTGTTGGTACGTCTGCAAGAGGGTACAATTTGGTCCTGTTTTTCCCCCCCATTATTTGATATTTAAGAACACTGTGAAGTGATCTGCCTTTTTCCCCTCTGCTAGCAATATGCTCTTACATCTTTCTCCTAAATTATTCTTTAACTGATTAAAGAATGCCAGCAGAATGGAGGGAAGTGGCATGGGCAGCTGCCGCCTTCTTCTTTCCTTTTTGTCCTTTAGTAGTGTTGGATGGGATCCTGTGGGTGAGAGTGAATGGGTTGTAAAAAGATATAAATGGAAAAGGTACAGAAAAGGGCAACAAAAATGATTAGGGGTATGGAACAGCTTCCGTATGAGGAGAGATTAAAAAGACTGGGACTTTTCAGCTTGGACAAGAGACCACTCAGGGGGCATATGATAATGGTCTATAAAATCATGAATGCTGTGGAGAGAGTGAATAAGAGAGTGTTGTTTACTCTTTCACATAATACAAGAATGAGGGGTCACTCAGTGAAATTAATAGTCAGCAGGTTTAAAACAAACCGAAGGAAGTACTTCTTCACACAACGCACAGTCAACCTGCTGAACTCATTGTCAGGGATGTTGTGAAGGCCAAAACTATGGGGTTCAAAAAAGAACTAGATAAGTTCATGGAGGAGAGATCCATCAATGGCTATTAGCGAAGAGATGGTCAGGGGTGTAACCCCATGCTCTGGGTGTTCCTCATCTCTGACTGCCAGCATGTGGGCAGCAGGCGATGGATCACTCGATAATTGCCTGTTGTGATAATTTCCTCTGAAGCATCTGGCATTTTCTTTTTGCGGATACAGACTAACACAGCTGCTACTCTGAAACCTGTCAGAAGACAGGATACTGGGCTGGATGGAGCTTTGGTCTGACTAGTATGGCTGTTCTTATGGTTGGAGGGTGGAGTTTGTGGCAGAGCATGTGAGAGAAATCACAAACAGGGTTTCTGTTCCAAAATGCTGATAGTTTTACGTTTGAGAGAAAGCTCCTCTGATCTTTATTCAACAGATGTACCCCACTTCCAAGAAACAGTGAGGTATCAGAGCTTGTTTCTATGCCATACAGTAAAAATTGCTGGTCAGCCAGACCAGAACCCTCCAATGAATTCTCCAATGTTCTTCCAGCACTTATTAATAGCTTTCATATTGTTGCTGTAGCAGTTATTCAGACACTCAGCCAAATCCAAGAAAACTATCAGTTCCTGGACACAGATCTCTGATGTAGTCCAAATCTGTATGAGGTGTATGCCAGGAATAAGGCCCAAATCATTTCCACCCAAGTGAATCACTACAGTGTCCAGTAGATCATAACATCTTAAGTCAGTCGGTTAGGCACTGCAGAGTGGGCAAAACATGATGCCAATGCAGGTCACCACTCTCCACCCCAACGGCCCTGTAGTGAGCAATCTCCATGTCATGGTCTACTCCTTGCTCTCCCACAAACTTTTGCAACCTTGTGATTCAAGAATCCCACAGAATCCACATGTTGGCAACCTTGGCATTACACATATTTCTTTTCCCTCAATAGTCAAGATGCCTGTGCTGTGAGTTCCAAAACTTTCCACCACGTCTCTTTGGAAACACCACATTAATCTGCATTGAGGCAAGGAAGGAACCATTTGCCCCCTTTCCTCCCACCTGGAGGCTAGTAAAATATAGATTTTTCTCAAACAAGCAATCCAAGGCTTGCCTACCAACTGTCCTCATTTCCTGTCCCCTCCGCAGCTGCAACCCCTCTTCCTGCCCCCCCCCAGGCCTTCCACCCCACCTCCCCACACAAAGTCATCTGTTTCTGGTTCCTACCCACCCGATATAACAGAAATGTTGGTTACATTGCCTGATGATTATTCTGCTGTGTAAACCTCCCCATAAATAACGCATTATAACAGAGACAACTTGTAGCAAGCAACATGAGTTGACACATTCCCCTGAACTACCCAGGCAAGCATAAAGGGGCTGCATAGAAACCTTCTCATGTGGCTTTTTTTTTATTGGTACGTGGACACTGTAATCCCTCCGGACTGCACATCTGTGCAAGTGAAGAAGTGAACATGTTCTTAAATACCATTCTCAATTTGGGTCCCCCAAAGATTTAGTGGGTGCCATGAACTACCTTGGATAAAAATAGACAGATTGATACAACTTTGACCTGCATCACACTAATAGTTTGATCCCTAGTTCTGCACACAAAAATACCTACCTAGAAACTTTTTGAAAAATGACTATTCTCTTCAAAACCCCTAACTCAAATGACCCCAAGTTTGGGACACTCACCTGATCTAGCATCCTTCTGAGGCACACCAGATTTAAAAGGAATCTGACCAAGCATTTCAATTTTAGAGACTTAGAAATGTTGACCTTTAAATTAATGTAGTGAAGCAATCTTAATTATATTGGTGCTGCTGTGCCACTTTAGTAGGGTATTGCAGAGGAAATTCACTTTGGCCCTAGTTTAGCTCCAATTAAAGTCAATTGGAGTCTTTTTTTATTGACTTCATTGGGAACTAGATTGGGCCATCCATCCATGTTGGAGAGAGCACCTTGCATCAGTCTTGAGCAGCCTTTTCTGGCCAACTGACAGAGCAGCATGGAGGTGCTCTTGAAGGAACCACATCCAGACTTCCTTTGGTGGAGAAGGAACATCACTGTGTGTTCAAATCCAGCCCAAGTTGGTAGTGAGTGATCTGATGGCTCGCTGGCCTAGGGGAAGTGAGCTGGTGGTTTTGGTTCAGGGCCTGTCAGTTCTCAGGGCCTGTCAGTGCTGCATCAAATGTCATCCCAGTTGGCAACCTCAACAAAGAGACTGAGGATAGAGTGGATATTGAAGCTGAATTACTCTCCGATTTGGGATGTTGGTTTTAGGCCAGAATTGAGGCATTCTGGTGGGTGCTGTGGGGACCTTACTACCTATACTGCACCTCTTATGTGGATACTGGTTATGATGGTCCATAGCCTTGCATCTTGCATAGTCATTTGTATCTATGCAAAGTGGGTCTAAACTGCTGCCATTCTGATATTGAGCATTTTACACACACTTTGCACAGATATAAATAACTTACACAAAGTGCAGACTAATGGAGAATCAGGCCCAGAGAACTGTAATCTCTAGGGGTAAATTCCTGTCTCCATTAAAGTGAATGGGAAAACTCCCATTGTCTTGAGTGGAGCCCAGAATTTCACCCCAGGATTATAGAAGCATTAAAATAACTTTAAAAAAAAAAAAAAGAGGGGGGAGAGAGGGAAACAGGAAAGTCTTAACAAGGGCTTGTCTACTTTTGGGATTTTGGCACTGGTGTAGTTACCTTAGGGCAGGGGTCGGCAACGTTTGGCACGCGGCTCGCCAGGGTAAGCACCCTGGCGGGCCGGGCCAGTTTTATTTACCTGCTGACGCGGCAGGTTCGGCCGATTGCGGCCCCCACTGGCCGCGGTTCGCTGTCCCGTCCCGGTGGGAAGCCGCGGCCAGCACATCCCTTGCCCGCGCCGCTTCTCGCCACCCCCATTGGCCCAGGATGGTGAACTGCAGCCAGTGGGGGCCGCAATCGGCCGAACCTGCCGCGTCAGCAGGTAAATAAAACTGGCCCGGCCCGCCAGGGTGCTTACCCTGGCGAGCCGCATGCCAAACGTTGCCGACCCCTGCCTTAGGGTAGCTGCATTTTTGCAAACCCCTAGTGCAGATGCACTGCACCAAAGTGAAAACTGACTTGCACTAGTGCGGTTTACTCTTCTTTCCACTGCAGGCTACTGTTTGCACCAGTGCAGTACATCTACATTAAGAGTTTGTGGTTGTGCAGCTACACTGATGTTACCATATCAGTGCAAAAATCCTCAGTGTAGATAAGCCCTAAGTGAAAGAGAAACCTGAAATCGGGATGATGTTGAAACAAGAAAGCAGAAAATGAGCAGAAACAAGTGAAAGGGAGTGACTGCATACTATTCAGAGACAGAAGTGGGGGCGGAGGCACTGGGAGGGCAGAGTAGAGAGAGAACCGTAGCCAGCGTCTGCAGTAGAGAATTTCAGCAAAAAATTCCCACCGCTGGTACCACTGATTCCACTGCATTGGTGGGCAGTTCAGCAAATATTCCCACTAGTGTAGACAAGGCCATAGAAAAAGAATGAAGAGAGAGAAGAGAGGAATTGAGAAATAATTTAATTTTAGAGAAGAGATCACAACTGAGTTTTTCAAGCTAATTAATTACCACTGTTAATGTGATTGACACCAGAAAGTAGCTCCTAAATAAAATATCCTCCCCAAAAGATGGAATATCCCTCAAATCTCTCCCCAAGTGTAGAAGGATGGAAGTGAGATGGGCCCCTGACAAAAATGAAACCCGGAATGAAATGCTGAAGACAAGTGGCCATTTAAAATATTAAAGCATTCCTTTCAGCAGAAAACAGTTTTAAACTAGGTCAAGCTTTGACAATGTCACTTTAATTTCTCAAAATATAGTATCTCTATGACCAAGTTGGGCAAAGTGCAGCAATTTATTTGGAGAGAAATCAGGATAAGAGGACATTAGTCTGTTTCTGTTTATGGATTTTCTTTATCATTTTATATTATGTTCAGATCTAAACATTACTGTAATACCTAGAATAAATAGCCTTAGCCATGAAATTAAATTTATGAAATATACATATTTTTGAAACAGCTGCTGTTGTGTGGGAAGTTCTTCGGTTTTCTGAAGGCCGCTAAATAAATGATCAAATCTCCAACTCTTTTTCTTCCTGGAGTACTGTTAGTCATGTTTGTGTATATGGGTGTCCTTTCTGCAACTACAGTGTGTGACTTGAATTGTATTTTGGAATTAGCTTGTTAGGATGTAAATGTGCTTGAGGGAACACAGGCTGTTAGTACCAAGGAAGGTTATTGAAGCATCATCGCTTTATGTCATTCAGAACAGGCTAGATAAGGCATGAGTAGGGATTATGTGTAATACTCCTGCAAACTGTAGATAATTACACTGGATGATGCAGTTGGTCTTTTCTGATGATATTTTCTATGACTTACGCTAGCTGTTCTCTACCTGCTGTAGAATGAAGGTTTCTTCAGTGCTGCCTGCTGCAAAGTCACACTGCTTAGCACGTGTGATGCTAGTAGCCTTCTGCTTACCTCTGACCTTATCACTGAGGTAGGGACCACTGTGCCCACTGCATCACTCAGAGTTATTTTGTAAGGTTAGTATTACCACTGGGATCAGGATTAAAAGGAAACAAAATATTTGTAACAATCCACATTTAGGAATGTTGGTGTTTTTTAAAAAGAGATGGATGGTAGATGACATCACTGTTGCTGGTCTGCTTTGATGACTCAGACGAGAGAACCAACCCTGCTGTGTAGGTGTGTAGGATTTGCAGGTTTGATGGTAATTTTATCCTTTCATGCTTAGAGCTGGCAGGACTGGGAGCTTTAGCTGGAAAACAACGACAGCTTTATCATGGAGAAGAGGGAGTGGATTTAAAACAGAGAAAAACAGTGTCTGGCTATGAAGGCAGGCGTAAAAGGGGCTACTGCTTATCATGCAAAACTCGCTCATTTCGCTGTTAACTCATCCTCCTTTTCCCTTCTAAATCCCCCTCAGTCTAAGTCTGATTGCTTTCAGCCATTTGTTGGGACTTGTCAAAATACAAGACTGTAAGCATTTTTGCAGAGGAACTGTTTTTTCAATTGTTTTTATTTTTATTTTGTCCAGAGTTTTCAAAGGCGCCTAAGGAAATTAGGGGTTGTTGTGATAATTGGGCCTACAAAGGTAACCTATTGTGAGATTGTGAATTCAACTGTAAGACGTGAGTCAAATGTTATAAAATGTCACAATAATCTATAAGAACAAAAGTTGGTGGGAAAAGGTACAAAAGGGAAACAGACTGGATTAGTCCAAACCAAAAGGCCTACTGATATAATTCAAGGACTGTGTTAAAATCATGCCTGGTAAACGAGAGAAGTGTGAGATCAGAAATCAATGAACCAAAATTGGTGTGTCTGGAATTAGGCTTCATTGGTAGACCTAATAACGAGGTGATGGGCTATTCCACCCATCAGTCCCTTAAAGGAAGAGACTTCGGGGAGAAAATTTGGCTATAGGAACAAGCTTCTCCATCATGGCTGCCATCTAGGGTTACCATCTGGCTGGTATTTGACCGGCCTGTCCAGTTTTTTATGGATTTGCTGGTTGCCAGAAAAATAATTTAATCTGCTGGGGGTTTTTGTGTGGGTCTAATGATTTGCGTTATCACCACAATACACTAGGATATCTAATGTTAAAAGTTTCTGTGTCCGGCTAAAGATGCTGCAGTGTTCCCACTTCCGCAGTTTGTGATAACAGATCGAAACAGTTGGAAATACAGCAGCCGTCTGCCCACTAACATGCAAGCGCACTAAGCGTGCGTGTGTGTGTGTGTGTGTGTGTGAGAGAGAGAGAGAGAGAGAGAGAGAGAGAGGGTTTGAATCACCCAAGAGTGAGGAGACTGCAATGTTATCAATCTTGTCTGTATGTGTTATCTCTCTAGATACTATAAGTGGCTGTTCAAGGGGGGGAGCTGTGAAGTTGCTTTGTGGTTGGGGTTGCGATGGGCTGTCCGTGTGTGTGTGTGCGCGCGCAATATTTGCATTTTAAAAGTGGTAATCCTCCTGCCACCCCCCCCCCATCTCTTGGGACCCCCGACCGTCTTCATCTTAAGCCTGAGAGATGTCCTGAGCAGAGAGAGGGACCCAGATGCTGCTGCCACCTTTACCAGCTCTGGCTGAATCCTGAGCATCACTTGGGATGTGAGACTTTGCTCTCCGCCCTCCCCCCATGTGTTCTTTTCCTTCCTCCACCTTATTTCTTGTCTTTCCAATCCCTCTCCTTTTTCTTTCTGTCTGATAAGAGTCTGGCTTAACTGTCAAAGACTGTATATTTTGCAACACTGTTGTAAGCCTGTGACCAGACAGTGGCAGCTAAAAGCAATGCCCTAAACAGCACGATGCAGGTACGGAGTTTGCCAGGTCTCTGAATGGCTGATAAGACCGTGTGCTGTGCCTGTGTTTTTCCAGCTGTGAGATTGCAAATGAGTCAACAGCAGAGACAGAAATTGCATTTTCTATCTTAGCTGTTCTTTTCTTTTCCCTTTTGTGTGTTTTGTTTTGTCTTCCTGGAAATGGAATCTTACATTTCAAAGACTTGAACTGCTTTTTCTTTCTTCTCTGTATCTTTAATAAAAGGTTGAAAGGATATTTAGTGGTGTGTTTGCTCTGGTCCTAAGCAAGTTGAGATCGCTGTATTCCAAGCTAGGTTTAACACGGTTAACATAACCCAGTCACTATCCAATGTTAAACACCTTTGACTCTTTGGGCCCATTTATGCCATGTAAATTAGTACAACAGGGCTCAAACCCCCTTGAAATTCACTGAGAGTTGAGTGCCTAACTCACTGGAAAATCCCAGCTTTCATGTCCGCACATGACCTAGCACAAGGGGACCCTGATTCCTGACTCGGGCTGCTAGGTGTTGCTATAATACAAAGGATAAACAATAGTAACCGTGGTTCTGCAACTATTCTGACAAGACCAGGCTCTTTTTTTTTTTTTTTTTTTTTTTTAATTAATTCAGGCAGCAAAGGCCTTTTTGGAACAGGTTCGAAAATATATAGCAGCCTTGTACAACGTATTTTCATAGGCCATCCCTAATCTTGTTCGGGATTCCTGGATGTGGACTATTGGAATGTTCTGTCCCTGATTAAGATTTGCTTTTTCTTTTTTTTTAATTGGACAAATACTTGTTTGTGCTATGTGGTGAAACAGAGGTATAGCTGCAAGTGGAATCAAATGTCCTCATATGGAACAATATACTTTTTTCAATGCTATATGCTTTAGAACTAGCATGTAGTCTAAAAGGAAACCACTAGGTTTATTATTTGGAGGTAGAGAGTATTTTTGTTTTCTATGCTGCTTATTGAATTATTTATTCTCAGAGATAGGACAGTAAGTGTGGTAACAGTGGGGAGTATTCAGTGTATTAAGTCTTTTTCTATGAAAAAGTATTCTTCCAACAAAGTAGAATCCACACACTCTTGTTCACTTTCACTAAAGTTCCATGAAATTGAATCTTTGCTTTTGGGAAGTTACACTATAACAGGGGTAGGCAACCTATGGTACGTGTGCCAAAGGTGGCACGTGAGCTGATTTTCAGTGGCACTCACACTATCTGGGTCCTGGCCACCGGTCCGGGGGGCTCTGCATTTTAATTTAATTTTAAATGAAGCTTCTTAAACATTTAAAAAACCTTATTTACTTTACATACAACAATAGTTTAGTTATACACCTCTACCCCGATATAATGCTGTCCTCGGGAGCTAAAAAATCTTACCGCGTTATAGGTGAAACCGTGTTATATTGAACTTGCTTTGATCCACTGGAGTGCGCAGCCCCCTCCCCCCCCGGAGCACTGCTTTATCGCGTTATATCTGAATTCGTGTTATATCGGGTCGCGTTATATCAGGGTAGAGGTGTATATTATAGGCTTATAGAAAGAGACCTTATAAAAACGTTAAAATGTATTACTGGCACATGAAATCTTCAATTAGAGTGAATAAATGAAGACTCGGCACACCACTTCTGAAAGGTTGCCGACCCCTGCACTATAATCTAACCACACACACAACTTGGACAGCTTGTTATCTCCATTACTTAGTCCCGCTCTCTTTTTCTTACCCAGATACGTGTAGTTCTGCTTCTCACTAGGAATGTGTTACACATATCTAAAGATCTCTCTCTACAGTCATTAACCTAGGAGTGTGTGTCCTGTTTTGTGATTTTGCAAAATATCTATATCAGCCTTTGAAATAGGAGAAAAAATATTTTGACCTAAATTCTTCAGCCTTTAACTGAGCAAAACTCTTAGTGAAGCCAGTGAGAGTTCTGCTTCATTAGGAACTGCAGAATTTTTTTTTAAGTTATGAAACTGAAAATGGGGGAGAAATCCTGCATGATGTTGTTTCATATTGTGACGGTTGGGTCACAGAAACCCCTTTGGGACTGCCACCTGATGTGCTGGGACTACCTCTGAGCCCGTTTTCCCTGGCAGCTTGGGACTTCAGTACCTTGCCGTGTTTGAGCCAGACACACTTGCCTGTTACAAACACAGACCCAGGTCTGAACCATGTCCCGCACAAGCTGCAGGCTTAACTGAAACAGCTTAAAAAGTGCTCCTGTCTCCAGCACTCAGATACCCAGCTCCCAATGGGGTCCAAACCCCAAATAAATCTTTTACTCTGTATAAAGCTTATACAGGATAAACTCATAAATTTATTAAATATAAAAAGTAGGATTTAAGTGGTTACAAGTAATAGACAGAACAAAGTAAATTACCAAGCAAAATAAAATAAAACACGCAAGTCTAGGCCTAATACAGTAGGAAACTGAATGCAGGTAAATCTCACCCTCAGAGATGTTCCAATAAGTTTCTTTGACAGACTAGCCTCCTTCTAGTCTGGGTCCAGCAATCACTCACACTCCTGTAGTTACTGTCCATTGTTCCAGTTTCTTTCAGGCATCCTTTGGGGTGGAGAGGCTATCTCTTGAGCCAGCTGAAGACCAAATGGAGGGGTCTCTCTCTTGTGGGTGGAAACTCCTCTCTCCCCCATATAGAATCACCACTACAAGATGGAGATTTGGAGTCACATGGGCAAGTCACATGACTTCTTTACAGGCCGACGCCATTGCCCACATGTTAGCCCGAACGTTCCCAGGAAAACTCAGATGTGAATTGGCGTCTGTCAAGGTGTGTTGTTGGCTAAGTACTCCCAATTACTTGAATAACCCCCTCACACTATGTTGACCAAATCTGCCTTATGTGCTTTCTACAATAAACACTTTAAATACAAGCATAGAGCCAACGCTCATAACTTCAGATATAAAAACGATACATGCATACGAATAGAATGAATATATTCAGTAGAACATAACCTTTGCAAAGATATGTTACATGGCATATGTAGCATAAAACATATTCTAATTATGTCATATTTACATTCATAAGCATATTTCTATAAAGCATTATGAAGTGCAACGTCACACACAATTTCAATTGTGGGAACATCTGAAGACCCCAGTCAGGGACAAGGGCTGCAGTGTACAGGCAAATAATACTAGGATGGCCCCTGCTTCAGAGGGCTTTCAGCATTCGACCTTTCTGCTTCCTCACTAGCCCTATCTTATCCACTTTATCTCTCCCCACTGGGAGAGCACGACTCATACATTCCCCACTGGTGGCCTGCCCTTCCAGGAGAGGTGTAGGGCAGTGTGCCACAACTTCTAGCAGTTTATTTAAAAATTACACAACTCCATTAAGGGCAAATCACTGGCGAGAAGAAAGCTGAGACATTTCTCACTTGTCCATTGAGGTGCTACAGAACAGGCAAGGTATCACCTAGTATGTTTTAGGGGTGGGAGGGATGTGATCCCAGTGGTCACTTTGGGGAAGATGTAGATCTATATAAAATGTGTTTCTGGGGGCCTTTTATAAATTCAGTATTTGTAGTGATGATTCCTTCACTTCCTTCACCCATTGGAATTCCATTGTCCTTAAATGAAAGGACCAAAGGGATTTAATTGGTTAAGACATACACAGCACCTAATCAAATGAGTGCACTCTATGCTGTTACATAGCTGGAGGTTTAGTACCCTCTGATAAGCTTCACTTTAATCACCAGCAAGGAGTGTTGATTATTGCAGTTAAAGTGACACTGCCAACATAAAACTCATATTAGTCCCAAATTTAGTACCATCCATAGTTATAAGCCACACCTAAGGTGACTGGACTTGAAAGAAGTTAGCAGAAAAATATTTTTCTCTATTTTTTCCAGTTTCTTTACTTCATGCATTTGATAGGCCTTGTTATATTAATTGTTTCTCATGTGTAACCCATCATGGGAGTTAGTTATTCCTTTATTGAAAACACCCTTGTAAACATCAATGGGGGAACTGAAAAACCCTTAGAAAATGTACTTAAAGGGATTTTCTAAAAATTTCCAAACAGACTATATTAACAAGTGCTAAAAGTGGACACTGTCCCTTTCAAGCCAAAAACAGAATGGGCTTGACCCCAAACTGAATGTGACACACCCCAAATTCAGGGAAAGTCAGATCTGAACTTGAACCGCTGTCCCATCTCCATATAAAAATAAGCAAAATAACAATGAAGTAGGTATCTGATTTGTTGCTCCTTGAGTGTTCAGGAATTGAGCCCTTGTTTGGGAAAGTCTTTCAAAAGAAGAAAAAGTTGCAACTACTTCAGGGTTTCAAAACCCATTCTTTGCACTTCATAGACAGACGTTGACTGATCAGGGAAAGATTCTGCCCTTTGGAATCCAAGCTTCTTCATGGTTCCTTGTGCCTGTTCCACTTTCTCCTGTGCTCGAGGTTCCTGGGGCAATGTCTGGGTATTTGTGAATGTTCTGCAGTTCCATGCTGTATCTTTTTGAGAAGCTTGAAGGACGGGTGTCTTACTGGTGAATCAGGAGCTCAAGGCTTAGCCAAGTTTAAGCTTAAAATCCCCAAGTGCTCTCTTGGGTTCATAGACAGGATACTCTGGATTCTCCTCGAATGCTGCCTGAGACATTTCTACACAAATATCTTCATGTTGGATCCTTGGAGACTCCCTAACCCCAAGACAGACCTGAGCATCTACTCCCAGGATCCTCAGACTGATTCAGTAGGAAAGATAACAGATCAGCTTTCAAATGCTGAATTAAGATCTTGATCAAACAGCAGCTCATGGCTCTCCAGATATCAGATACAGTGCTCAGCCCAGGGGCGGCTATAGCTTTTTGGCCGCCCCAAGCACGGCAGTCAGGCTGCCTCGGCGGCATGCCTGCGGGAGATCCGCCGGTCCCGCAGCTTCGGCGTACCCGCCGCCAAATTGTTGTCGAATCCGTGGGACCGGCGGACCTCCCGCAGGCATACCGCCGAAGGCAGCGTGACTGCTGCCCTCGCAGGGACCGGCAGGGCGCCCCCCGCGGCTTGCTACCCCAGGCACGCGCTTGGAGCGCTGGTGCCTGGAGCCGCCGCTGGCTCAGCCACCCCAAACCTCTTCCGGAAACTATCTAGCTTTCTATGGTGCTATCAGAAGAGCTTTTAACATCCGCTAGTTCAGAACCAGGGTATTTTAACTTCTTTCATAACGATTGTTGTAAATAAACCTCTTGAGGTCTGGCAGCTCCTCTTCCATACCATCATGGCTACTGCTGGCTGCTTTCCTCTGCTGAGTGGACCCGTTATGAGTTTTTCACTCTTAATGCAGTAAGCTTGCATGATTGTATTTTAGATTGATCACATCTTGGAACTTTTTTCCATGGCTTAGAGAAGAAAATTTAAAATTATTTTGGAGGAATAGTTTATATTTTAAACTTCATATTAGGGCACCAGAGTAAGAAGCTGAAATGAAATGTTTTGTTCATTTTGCATTCCCTGCCAGACCTCCTTCACCTGAATTTGTAATTGAAATCTTTCTGTCTGAAGGAAGTACAGAAACTCTGTGTAACCCATAAAAGACTTCTCTTGTGAATTGTAAATGTTACATTGCAGCGCTTCGCAACACATTTTCAAATACCTATTAAAACAGCATAAATGACAGAGTATGACACAGGACTGTAACGGGAAGAGGTCAAGATGCTCTATTGCATGACCTCTAAATTATTTGTCAACAAAGCAAAATAGACACATAACTATTAAAAATAATTTAAGATGGATTGGTAAATATCTACTTAAAAGCGTTGCCTGTTGTTTTTTGATGTCATGAATGAATAGGCTCCATTAATTCATATACTAGATGGTCTAAAATATGGTTTCATACATGTGAAGTTCCTGACACAGTGATCCCAAAGACATTCCTGATGCAAGCAGACTAGTATAGCAGGGTCCAAAGTGTTAGAAAGATTTCCTATTCCAACTTGGCTCTTTCTGCAGGGCTGCCTTCCCGTGCTTTTATTATTATTCCAGCAGAGAGATCCTAGAAGGTAGTTTTGGGTAATTGCTTTCCCTCTCCTAAGGGTTCTCCCCCACAAGATTCCATCTTATCACCCCTTCTCTTCAATGTGTCTGTGGACCATTGGGAGGGTTAGTGAGGAGGTGTGGGTTGAGATATTTTCAATATGCTAATGACACTAGGTGTGACTTTCTGCGTCATGCAACCCAGAGTATGTGTCTGAAAGCAACTGGGGTGTGGATGAGAACCTGTTTGGAACTTGGTAGGTGAGGGAAAACAGCCAGAAAATGTAGCAAACTTTATATTGGTCCCCTCTGATGCCATATGCTCACCTTTGGTCAGTTGAGTACACAGTTTTGGGACCTACTTAGACTCAAATCTTCTGTTGGACAACTGTGGGCTGGATTCTTTGGTCCAGAGAAAGGGGTTGTTTTGCTTCTGCTGTTCTTATCTCTCTTGGACTATTTTAAATTATTTGTCAAGAGCGCTGAGAGCCTGGGGCAGGAGTTCTTATGTTTTATATGTTGAAATCAAAATAAATAATACAACGTTAATGGAAAAAGATAATATGGGTTTTAAAAATATTTAATCTGTACTTTTTAGGTTGCAAGTACAGTATTCTTTATTGAAACTCTCCCAAAAAAGTCTACTTAAGTTCATAAATTCAGCATATATTCTACTTTTATTATTTTATACAATTTGAATTGCCATGGAAACTCAATATGTGAGTGTCAACCATGCTGGGTTGTTTTACTGTTTGTGAGCCCCATGTTCTTAATTTGACTTCTAGTAATTTTTTAAGTCTTATTTATTAGAAGAAAGACCAGATGGTGGTGATTGATTTTGAAATTGACAAAGATGTGATAAAAATGTTACATTTAAAAGGATGTGATTATGTACAGTATTTGTTTAGAGACAATGTACATTATGGGCAGTTCTTACTTCCTTAACCAAGACTTATGTTATGAGCTGGGTTGGGAAAACATTGGGCTGTCTCTGCTTCACCTGAGACATTTCTGCAAGGACATTATTTTATTGGACAGGTTTCTTTTTAATAAAACCCAAATTTTAAAATGTGAATCAAAATGTTGCAGGTATGGCATAGGAATAAAATCTCTCTTTCTGTTCATTAAACAGCTCATACTTTTCTCTCACCTATCTTTTTTGGTGATGGTTATCTACAAAAACTTTTTGCAGATGCCATTCAAGGGGATCTGAAATAATCTGGGGAATGTGGAGAGATGACGGCTATTAAACATTGCAAAAAAAATGTGTTTTTATTGTCAGTTCTAAGAAGAAAGAGGGCTCAGGACAGTCGTTATGATTGATCTGTTCTCCGAAAAGCTGAGGAGGAGGAGGACTGCACTGGATTTTTATTAATAGCAGAAGTTGGTATTACAAAGATTTTTCATGCTGTTGTTAAGTACAGGCAATATGCTTTGTGCTGTACAGAACACAAAGGAAGCTGTGTCTTTTGCCCAAATAACTGAAAACCTATCTATCGAATAGCAGTGGTATTTAGATCATTGCTAATGCCATCCCGTAGTATTGATAGTAATCCCAGATATTAACTACAAAATTAGCAAAGTGACAGGCTGTGCATGCGATCATTTTGCTAATAACACCAGGGGCCTGATTCTCCTCTCACTTTACACAAAAGTTATGACCGCATAATTCCATTGATTTAACTGGAATATACTCTTGATAGATGCTGGTATAACTGAAATCTGAACCTGGTGCTCAGTGTTATCTGCAGCATTGTCAACATGAAGGAAAGTTGAGGCCACTGGGATGGTGATCCACAAATAGATACAAAATCCCTGCTGATTCGGAGAGTGGGCAGCTTGGAGGAGAGCTACGAGGAGAAGATTTTAAAAATATTTAGTCTGATTTCATTTCATTAAAAAAAAAAATCTCTGTAGCCCTCTAAAGTGTTACTAGTGACCATTGCAAATAAATTAACACATTCATAGTGGGATAGTGCCCGGATAGCTCCGAGAATTCTTGATGGGATATGGAGCTTCTCGTTTCTAGGTGGTCTGGTTTAAATGTGGCCCAGATTAGTAATGACTGATAACTGCCACCATCTGCCAGTTTTTCAGTGGTGTGCATAGAACGTGATTTTGATCCGTTAATTTCCTAATGGATGTGTCCACATCACGACTGCCATTTTGTTAGCAATTCCAGCAGAGAAGCCACAGACTGAATGGGCTACGGAGACTGACAACCCTCATATTTGTAGAGGCGGCCTGTCTCTCGAGGACAGGACTGAGGCACATCATTAAGATGGTGTGGGGAAACAGGCACTGCTACTGCCTATGTTGTATGTATCCAGTGGGGGGGCGGGGCGGGGGGGGGGGAGAGGAGAGGCCATTGAGTCTGTCGCTTGACACCTTTCAAGAGTAATGCAATCCACCTAAAAGGTGGGTAATGGTTTGTAATAGTAGAGAACTAAAAGTCTGAATGCACAGGACCATTCATTTCCATGTTTCTTGTCTTCCTTTAATTCTTAATTGTGGTGCCAAAGTGTGAACTTGCAAAAGCACAGTAAGAATTTCTCACCAATTGGTGCTTCATCCTCAGTGACTGTGTAGTTGCATTCTAACACCAGGCACTAATTTTAGATTATAGTGACTATGATGAGTACAGATTTTAGCTCGTGGTTCGATAGAATTTACTCATAGAAGATAGGGGAAAATGGTGCATAAACTTTGCCTCTCCTGACAAAGAAAAACATCTGCTGCCACTTGTTGATTAAGTAGCAGGGACTCTTGTATATGCTTGGCACTTTCCAAACAGATCATTGTTGTTACACAGGACTTGTGGAATTTCCAAATCTATTTCAGAAGAATGAAGCAAGCAAAAGTTTGTTCTGAAATGTTACATGGAAATTCTCTTGTATTCTATAACATGGCTTTACTATTTTAGCATGAAACAAGCCCTATTAAGAATTTGTGGGCCTGACTCTGCCTCCATGTACACTGATGTAAATAAGAAGTAACTGTAATGAACTGAGTGACAGCTGTGGAAAGCTGATGCGAGAGGAGAATCAGGCCCTGCTTGTTTAGCTCTCTTGTGTTTAGGGGTTAAATTCATCCCAGTGCACGAGGCATGTAAAATGTCCTATGCACTATATAAGCCCCACAATAAAAGCATAAAATCATAGATAAGGTCTTATGCAGGCCATCTCCTTTGGAATGAATATCACCCTGATGTATTATCCGGAACACTTGGCTTTTGGTAATATGATAAGAAAAACTCTTAATGCTGAAGTAGTTCTGTGGCTTATCAATTCTGCTGTGTACAGATATGGAGGTGTGCCTGAGCAGCACTTGAAGAAGAGAGGCAGGCATAGGTTGCTTTTTGCCACCCTTCTGGCCCCGTGAACCTGAAGGCATCGGGTGCCAACTTGATTCCACAGAGTGGCTGATTTAGCTTATGCTGGCAGTAACACCCAACTAGAGGCTGTTTCACTGGCCTAGGATTGCTAGAACACAGTCCCATATCCTCTTGTTCCGCTCTTGTGCTGGAGGCAGAGGTGAAAGTAAGCCGGTACGGTATGGGACACCGTGCCAGATTGGACTGGCTTCTCCGGCGGTGATTTAAAGGGCCGCTGTGGGGAGCCCCGGGCCCTTTAAATCGCTGCCGGAGCCCTGGGCTCCTGCAGCCGGGCTCGGGTGGGGATTTAAAGGGCCCGGGGCACCTGCAACTGCAGGGAGCCCCGGGCCCTTTAAATCACTGCCAGAGCCCTGCCGCCACTACCCCGGGGCAGTGGCGGCAGGGCTCCGGTGGTGATTTAAGGGGCCCAGGGCTCCGTGGTGGCCAGAGCCCCGGGCCCTTTAATTCGCCCCTGAGCCCCGGGGCTCCCAGCCACCGCTGCAGCTGGTAGCTCCGGGGTGATTTAAAGGCCCTAGGGCTCCCAGCCGCAGCTGGAGCCCCAGGGCCTTTATATCTTGAAAGGCCCCACCTCTTCCGGATGAGGCCCCGCTCCCACTCAGGACTCCGGCATACCAGTAAGTCCTTTAAGTTACTTTCATCCCTGGCTGGAGGTGGCGGGGGCAGATGAAGTGGAGACCCCCATGCAAGAGGAATTTCCAGCTGGCTGTTCAAGCCAGCTTTCCATCATCTTTGCGCTGCTGAAGCAGCACATCAGTGCTGAAGATTTGGCCCTTAGCGCTTTTAAAAATAGAAACAGGACTGTAATAATTTGGTTGAGTTTGAAATCCAGTTCAGGATCAGAGAAGGATTTAGAAAGAGTTCTCAGGAAGAGAAAATAAATGTGCAGAGGACAGCATAAATACCATGAAGTAAATGTGGCAGCTAAACCAAAGGCAAGGCATCAGTGGTAAAAATGAGGCAACATTATCCTCTGGCTGCACCACCACTATTGTACTCCAGCTGAGGACCCAGTGTACAAAGCCAATTGGATCAATAACAGTTTGTTGCCCTAAGGCCATGGAGTCTACACTAAACTGGGGGGAAACAGTCATTTCTAGTGTGCAGAAGGTTTGCTCATTTTAGCTCTTTAGTTTTTCATTTATTCTGGGTTTCATGGGAAAATTATTTTAGATCATCTCATTTTAAACATTTTTAGTTGTTAATATACTTTCAACAGAATGGAAATAATTACCATATGGCTGCAAAATTTGCCATCTGTCCAAACACACCAAAAAACAATTAGTCTATGTAGTCTGTTTATCAATCTATAAGTGACAATATTCAAAGTCCTAGTAATGCTGATTGCTGATAGTATAAGTTTTCATTGGTCTACCTGTCTGTCCTTATTATAATCAATATGTAAATGAAATGGAGAAAATTCCTACAGCTATGTCCTTCACCCTAGCCTGAAGAAAAAAAAATCTGCATATATGTAAAAGGACTTGATGAAATATTGAAATGCTGACACTTATCAATATTTGTTTGTACTAATGCATTTCTATTTTATAAAACAAATCCTAACTTTGTTTTCAACTTAAAGTTCACAGCCAAGAAATATCAGCAGGTCTCTGTGCTCTGTAGAACAATAGAATGTAATAATAGATTCTGCCCTGTTACATGCATGAATCAAATCTGAAAATCTACAAGTTGGAAACACATGGTCAGTAGCATCATTTATCTAGGGTTATTTTTAAGCTTGTTTTAGTCCTTCGAGGTGCCTTGTTTGGGTTTTAAACACTGAATAGATCCCTTATTTTTCTTACTTGAAGTACACTGATATTTACCAGAAGTACATGCTGAACTATTTTTTTGAAGCATATTTAACTGTAAAGAAGTAGGGCCAAGGTTTAAGAAAAACAACTAGTGATATTGTTGCCCAACTTGACACCTTAGAGTGGTCTGATTTTCAGAAACTGCTGAAAATCAGGTCCCTTTGGGTAAGTCTACGCTGTAGCTGGGTGGTGTGATTCCCTGTGTTGGACAGATTCACGCAGGCCCAAGCAGCTGCTTGTGCCGTAATATCTACATTGCTATTTTTAGTGCACTAGCTCGAGGTAAGCTAGTAAGCGTCTGTCTGTCCATGCAGGAGTCACACCTCACAGCTACAGTGTAGACATATCCTTTCGGTGCCTAAGTTGGGCACTCAAAATCACAAGTTTATTTTTTTTAAATATTGGGTTAGATTTCTGATGGATAATATGGATTTCTAATAATACTGTAACTTGTGCTCTCAGTTTTCTCCACGATACACCTAACTCCATTAGTTGGTATAATACAAATTAATGTCTTTTGTTCACTAATTTTATGTCAAGTCACAGTGGGACTCTACCAGCATAGGCATGGAAATCTTGCACATCTGACAACCCTATCCTTTCTGGAGGTCAGGAGAATGCCAGAGGACCCACAGTCATGTGCAAATGCTGTTGACAGTCCTTTATATTCCTAAATAAATCCGCATTTCAGAAATCTGCAGCACAGATCTGATGGTACCAGATGGTCTTACATTTTTAAAGTTTGTCATCTTTGAATAAGCTAATGTCTAGCAGCTTGAAGTTTCAAGTTATATTTTTTTAATATGTAACGGGGAAAAAAAGACCCATCTTCTGTAAATAGAGTGCAATGTTGTAAGTTACTTTTTTCGCTGTGTGGATGGGAACTCCTAACTGTGTCTATGGCTGGTTCTCCTTTCTCCCAGCTCTCCATGTGGTAAAACAACCCAGAGTATGTTGTCTCATGTACTGTTGGTTCCACTGGTCTCTGTTCCTGAGGCACCCTTTTTCACCTGCTGAGGCACTTGGGGATTGCTGCCCAGATTTTCCTAGAAAGCATTGATGCAAGTGCAGTTTGGCAGATGCACAAATAGGTCTGACACAGGAATAGTGTGTGGGAGGAAAAAAAGCTGTTTTGTGGACATAACCATGCATTTTGTAACCAGGTCTGGCGAGTGCCATGAGTTGGCTACAGAAGCATGGCAGAATGTGTAGTATACCCAGGACCTTGCTCTCCCCTCCCCCTTTGGTATGGTTTTGTCTACATTATTTTCAGGAATTTTTGTCCTCTAGTTAAGGTGTGCTAGAAGAATCCTGCTAGTTCCAGCCCTATTTACACATGGCTGAACTGTAACTAACCTGGTTCTGCTTTCAGTGGTCATTATGTGCACTAAAAATCCATTCTGGCCATCAGTTTGCTCATCAGGACCACGAAATAGAGGAATTCCATATTTTAAATTATGATTGCTGGAATTCCTTATTTGGCGCTTTAGGCAGTAATTCAAAAAGAGGTATACCGCTTGTTCTTTAAACTGTGAGCTGGTTGAGATATTCAGTCATATTTTAAAATATAAGTGGAAGGCAAGCCTTGAGAGAGAATATTTGGATAGTGTATGGAAAAGGTATATCAGTAATTACATGCATGGGTTAATGCACCAAAGTACATCTTTGTTCAAGGCTCTGTTTAGTTTTATGGCCTTTGAAATAGTTGAGCCTTTGATTATGCTATTTTGCAATAGCAGTACTTTGATTGTATTACTGATTAAAGTCAAGTTTTCAGATTCACTTATACAAAGGTAACATCTTCTAATGTTTTAACGTTTAATATGCAAAGGAAGTAAAAAATTCCAAACATCAACACGTTGCCTTGGGGAATATCAGTGGATTTGTCCTCTCTTAAATGCCTCCCCCCATATTAATTTTTCAGACTTCATAAATGTTAGTAATATTTTTGGGTTCTGTTCTGAACTTTAATCTGGTTTTTGTCTGGCTTTTTAATAAACACCAAACAGTACATACAACCTGCAAACATTCCCTGCCTAGCATTCATCCGATTGGCTCAGCAAGCCTCCAGAAGGACATTCCTGGTGCTTAATGATGGCAAGGCATAGTATGCTGTGCCTATACTAGCCTTTTTGTTTAAAGTCAGCTCCACCAGTGGTAGTAATGGTGAGTGTGCAGATAAGGGTCTAGGTATTTAAATTGTCTGAATTTGCGCTGAGCTGGTCTACACAACGTTGTAGTAAAAATACTGGCAGTCACTGGCACCTTATCTACCCCAGCACTTCCACCATAGTTAACAACCATGGAAACATTTCAGAAAAAGTGTTGTGTTATAGGCAAGGCCCTGGAAGGACTTTGAACTTCTATTGCTCTCCTTAGCAGAGACAAAATGGCAAGTGCTGTGAGAGATTTTAAATGTGTGTCTGAGGCTGTTCAGCCCCTGTATTTGTGCCTAAGTAAAGTCCCAAGTGTGCCTGCATCCTAAAGATTCCATGATGGATGAGCGCCTAAAAATGTGTATGGACTTGGTTACTCTGCTTGGACATGTCATACCTATAACTTAGGAGATGTGAGTGAGCTATGTTTAGGGAACTTAGTAAATCACAAATCTATAAACTAGCTTGCTATTTGTCTGTTTTTTTGTTTTTGTTTTGTTTTGTTTGGGGAGGATATTACCAAGGGAAATTACTTGTTGTTCACTTGTTAAGTGAGGTTTATTGCAACGCTGAAGCATAGGCCCAGACTCTCTCCCCGGTTCTGGTTTCTTTGGGCTGCTCCAACAATATAAAGAGTTGGAATTTGGATGTCTGTCAACTGAGAATTTCCCTGGCATAGTGCAATTCCCAAATGGCATGAAGCTGGTATTGTCTGCTTGAGTCAGACAGAGATTCAGGCAACTATAACTGACTCCCTTGCGGACCCTCCTCTGCTGCCCTGAATGGATCTCGGCTGCAGCAGAGAACCAGACCTAGAGCATTATAGAGCAGCCTGCGAGGTGGAGAGTTCATGAATTGGAAATAATTTGTCCTCATCCCACAAATTTGTAATCCTGACAGATCATGGCTTTTATTTACTGCATGCAATCAGCCTGCTGAGCCAAAGAGTTGTGGAACGTAGCAAAGAGGATGCTGTCTGGATTCTGTTTGGCTAGGGTTGTCTTAGCATCACAGCATCAATTACAATTAAAAGCTAGGTTCCTTCCCTTTTACTTCCTTGCCATATCAGGTTAAGATTTTATACTTCTAATTAACAAACAAAATACCCTGCAGTGAAATGTGACAATAGAAACAGACAATAGAAACCTTAAACATCAGAGTGCCACAAATGAGATTGTACTCTCTTAGGACTGAGCACATCTAATAGACATGAACATGGTTGCTCACCTACCATGGAATTGCAGATGCTCCTTGGAGTCCCCTAACGTGTTAACAGGACCTCAGTTGCCATTTTTGACAATCTGGGTAGAGGACTCTGTATCTGCACTAATAAAGAGGGACGACAACCGTAAAGCCTAATCCCTTCTTCCTCAGCTGTCTGGAGTTTGAGTTTGTCTCCCATGTCAATGGAAAGCTGTGTGAAGATTCCACAGATCTGTACCAATGAACCAAATTTTAGAGTTTTTAAGGCAGTAGTTTGTTTTCTCAAGGTTATAAACATATTGTGTCTATAAGAATTTTCAAAGATACACACAACAGTTTCACAGGCTTGTTCACCAAATAATAAAATTTTTTACTGTCACAGACTGTTTCTTATTTTTTATTACAGGGAATCATACCTGTAGAGGATTTCTTTAGTTTCCTTTCAGCTCAGCTCCTCTTATTCATATATGTAATTTCTTATACAATCTATTCATAGAGCATCTTGAAAAATTAATAATTGTGTTAGAGATAGCCTAGCAGGCTAAGTGTGAAGCCAGTATATGAATTAAAATGTTTGCATTTAGCTATGTGTTTGAAGCAGGACATCACTATGCAGTGAGGTCAGATGCTGCAATGATTTTCACCCTCTGATGATTTTTATCCTGAAAAACTGTGCTTGCTGATATAAAAAAAAAAATCAGCTGCTAACTTAAAATGCATTTGATTACCATTGCTTGCTTTAACAGTACATTCCTCTTTAGTTCATCTGGCTTTTCTCTTTCTGTATTCTTTCTTGCCTATACCTCAGTATCAGCTGGAGCTATTATAGTTCCTATGCATGCAAGGAGCTCCTATGCTAATTTCCCTCCCTCTTTTACAATAACACTGTCTGCTAATAAAAAAAATGGAGCTGTGTAAATGTGTGTTTTGCATGGGTTTAATATCTTCAGCATGCTAGTTAATAGCAATTATAGTATTATAAAATGGTTATTTGAACCAGTCATATGACCCTGCAGTTAATGAACACTATTACTGTGTTTAGAACTTCTTTTCAAGATCGAGGTGGGCAAACTTTTTGGCCCAAGGGCCACCTTGGGGTTGCAAAACTGTATGGAGGGCCGGGTAGGGAAGACTGTGCCTCCCCAAACAGCCTGGACCCTGCCCCCTCCCATTTCCCGCCCCCTGAGTGCCCCCCTCAGAACCCCCAACCCATCCAACCCCCCTGCTCCTTGTCCCCTAACTGCCCCCTCCTGGGACCCCTGCCCCTAACCGCCCCCTGGAACCCCACCCCCTATCCAATCCCCCTGCTCCCAGTCCCCTGACTGCCCCGACCCCTATCCACACCCCTGCCCCCTAACAGGCCCCCTGGGACCCCACACCTATCCAACCCCCCTGTTCCCCGTCTCCTGACCGCTCCCCCAGAACCTCCACCCC
>NW_020664418.1:34395938-34398324 GCF_002925995.2 Terrapene triunguis | reverse complement strand
CCCCCCTGTTCCCCGTCTCCTGACCGCTCCCCCAGAACCTCCACCCCATTCAACCACCCCCTGCTCCCTGTCCCCTGACTGCCCTCCGGGGCCCCTCGGCCCATTTAACACACCAAGCAGAGCATGCAGAGCAGCATGTCTGGCTGCCACGCCGGCCGGAGCCAGACATGCTGCCGCTCTGCTCGGCAGGAGCACGCAGCTCCGCCACCCAGAGCTCTGCGGGAGGGGGGCACTAGCCTCCCCGTCCGGGAGCTCAGGGGCAGGAAGGATAGTCCTGCAGGCCGGATGTGGCCCAAGGGCCGTAGTTTGCCCACCTCTGATATAGATCAATGCAGGAGATGCACTTGAATTTCAGCAGCTGAAAAAGTCACAAATAGGGACTTTCAAATAATTTTGAATTAAAATAATGAAAAAGTAGGTTCCCCCCTCATTCCCCTTTGCTGGGTATTGTGTACCCTCTCTGCTTGTGGCCTTGATTTTTTTCAAAAGCACCTCAACGTGCCCTCCAATTTTGCACCAATTGTGCAAATGTGCCATTGTGGTTACACTTTATAGCACATAAATGTCTAAGAACCTGTTTGCATTCACAAATCATGTACTTGAATGCCTGTGTGCTATAAAATGCACTTTCAATATTGAGCTTGTATTTGTTTGTGGAGACAAAACTTGAGGCTGAAAATAGGCCCCATTTTTTATTCTCTCCCTAGCTGGTTGAGACACAGACCCTTCCTATTCCCCTCCCGAGTTCTTCATGTTACATCCTTCCCCTTTTTCACTCCCCATTCCCTCTGCTTAAGTTTTCTTTTTCCTTCCTCTCCTGCTTTGCTCAGGATCGAGTTCCCAGACCAAATGGAATCTAATTGGGCCAGGGGAAGAGCCTGGTGGGGAAGCACTGGAGGGAGCTGCAGCCTGACAAGAAAACTTGAAGCAAAGAAAGAGGTTGTTTAAAAATGTTAGTGTCCTGGCCCAGTCATAGGTAAACTGCTCACCTCCCCCGCTTCCCGTGTGCCTCATCAGTTTCTTTGCTTTGAATAAATCATGCTGGAGTAATCAATAGAGCTGCTGATTAGTAAAGTCTTATTATCAAGATTCTTAGTTGTTTGGATAGGGAACATTTAGCCTGTGTTAAATTAACACAGACAAACATTTTCCTGGTTTATGGAAACATTTGTTTAAAAATTGGCCTGTAACCTTAGTAAGTATTACCAAGGCATTGGGAGACCTGAGTTGTATTTCCAGCTTTGCCATTGATTCTCTGTGTTCCCCTGAGCAGGTAATTTCACCACTTTGTGTCTTTTTCTCTTACATGTACAATGGAGATATTACCAACATTTAAGTGCTGTGAAATGAAATTAAAGGTGTGTTTCACATTTGTCCCACCCATCCTATGTCCTTGACTGTTGTTCTTATTCTGTGCCATAGAATATTTTGCAATCTTACTCACAGGTTTAAACGTGCATTTCACTTTTGATTGTTAAACATCCTGGCAGCAGACTGTGTAACTTGCATGAAGAATCTGATGGAATCTGACTGAGCTGACTTAATTAGTGTGTGCCAGTTTGGGGCTGGGAACAAGCTGTTTACTTTCATAATGCTTGCATGCTGTTATTCCTGGTGGGAAGTGTATAGATTTCAAAAGTTTGTCATTATGCTGCTGCATTTTGCATTATGGGACAATTCAGTTTAGACATTGGACAGCTGAGTCTCTTCAAGGTGTGATGTCAGATATTTTTTTAAAAGGCACATCTCCCAAATCTGCCAAATAATCAAGTTAAGAAAGACACTCTTCCTTTTACTACCTTGGGTTGCCAATTTTGGTTGGAGATTTCATCACGACAAACTTTCATTAAGGATTAATCTTTAATTCCTGGAGACTCCAGGCCAGTCCTGGAGGGTTGGCAACCCTACTCCTACCCCCTTTTGTTGTTCTCTAGTGAAGAGCTCTGTTGTGGATTTATAAACTTCAGGAGGAAGCAGCCATAGGTTTTCCCACATATTCCTTCCAATATATCTGCATACTGACCAGACACTTCCTGCTTTTCTAATTTTTGGCAGTAAACAGATAGTTGTGGTACCATATTGTGTGTTGCATTCATAATATCCATGAGGAGTAGGATGAGATCGTTAAACCTCTTTAATTCATGACCTATGGCATAGTTGATCTTGCTGTCTTAGAAAGCAAGTAGCAGTTTCACTAATGATTTCAGTAAGCTTAGAGCTGGGCCCTTCAACCCTGGTTTCCATAGGTAAGACTTTCTTCATTTCTTCACTGCACCATAAGAACCAGTGAAAAGGCTTGCACCATTTCTTAACTAGGGTTACCATATCTCATAAATAAAAAAAGAGGACCCTCCACGGGCCCTGGCCCCGCCCATTTCCCCACCCC
>NW_020664418.1:34358608-34395538 GCF_002925995.2 Terrapene triunguis | reverse complement strand
AGAGCCGAAGAGTCGGGGAGGAGCAGAGCCGCCATTTTCCCGGACATGTTCGGCTTTTTGGCAATTCCCCCCGGACGGGGGTTTGACTGCCGAAAAGCCGGACATGTCCGGGAAAAAGAGGACGTATGGTAACTCTATCTTAACTGTAGTCAAAGATTGAAAAATAATGGACTCTTTCTTTTGAACAATGATTAAAGTTTTAGATAAACTTCAGCCAGTGTGCAGAATGCCATGTGTAAAAAAAAGAGTTGTTGTCCTCCTCTCCGTATTAGGGTCAGTGCTTTGATCTTTAAAAAACTTCTTATTACTGGTAGCGGAGGGTGTGTGAGTATGGGAACATGCATCTGTACGTACACACACACGGATTATTATGCCTGGGTGAAATATGTATGAATGAGTCATGAAAATATATCATTGTGTGTGACTATTTGTCCAGCTTAGTGTTTGATATAAGGGGATTTAAGTAACCGAAGATATAGAACCTGCTGCACAACTGAGCTCTTCATGAGCCCATAGTGCCAAAGAAACCTGGGACAGAAACTAGAGGCTTTTGTTTAACAGCTGTTCACCAGCTGAACAGGCATGCAAGGCAGTCAGTATGCAGAGCTGGATAACAGAGCTCTATGCAATATGTGGTTGGACTATTCATATTTTTCACAAAAACAACACAAACATTATTTTAAAGAGGGAGAGAGACACTTACAGATGATTTGGCCGGAAGGTTTATGTTATTTGCTGACCTCTTCATTATTATAACTATGGATATGTTGACAGGGAATTGGGAATGGGGCCTCGTGCTGGGCACTGTTCAAACGTAGATAAGAGATAATCACTGAGGTCAGAACACTGCATTTCTAGGATATTAACAATTTGTTCAAAGGAAAATGTTGTTGTTCTTTAAAAAATATTACACAAATTGCTGCAGTTTTTAAATTGAGGGGAGTGGTGACCAGCATCAGGGTCAGATTTGGTGCCTTAATGGTGATTTCATGTTGGTGGAGTCTGACATTTTCCGGAATCACTTTAGCAGATCAACAACCTTTGCTAGTAGGCAAGCGCATGAATTGAGACAATCAACCCTACAAGTCCTGCTTACCATGGTTGCGTATGGTTCTGTGTTAACAGCTTGGTAAATTAATACTTGTAGGCTTCAGTCCTGGAGCTCGTTACGCCTGGGTGGATTACTGCAGCCATGTGCTGCCCTACTGATTTCAGTGGGTTCCATTCTGACTGCAAGCAACAATTTTCAGAACTGGGCCAGACACAGCAAATCATGTCCCAGAACTGGTAGTCAAGGTTTTATCATCGTTTTTCGGAGTGAAGAAATGAACACCGAGGTTGGTATTACTTGTGTAAGAATTTGCCATGCCTGTATCTCTATACTTCATAATAAATTTGTACTTTGACTAGTGGGCAAGTGTTCTGAAATTTAAACCAGCTAAAGGTTTTTCAGCTAAATTTTGATTTTGCAAGGTGCTAACCAGGAGTTCTGATATGATTATCTGAGTTTCAAATGGCAGTAGTTTCTTATATACAGAAATCTGAACTGGATAAGGATGGTGGTGTATGGCGGGATGATGCAGAAATGGTGTATTTGTGTAAAGCCTTGCATAATAAGGTCCCTTACCTGATTCAGGCCTTTGGTTGCTATCAGAATGCCCAAAAAAAGAGAGAGAGAGAAAAGAAATTAGGAAATCACCTTAGAATCCATATAATCTATAATCACGTTGTCTCAGCCATGCTGATTTCTGAATTAAAGGATTTGTGTATCACATATGTTAACTAATTATTTCTTAGCTTTAGTGACAGTTACCAATAACATCTAAAATATATTCTTTGAACAACAGGTGCTGTTTGCGTACTGTGAAGAACATGTGAAGTCCAATGTTCAAAGATATTCCTTGCTATATTGCTTTAAAACACACAGCAGAAGCTTCAGTGAGGAAGGAATAAACACACATGACATGTTTACCAGGAAACATTTCCTTGCTCATCAATCTCTAAACAAAGAGACATTCTTATTGAATAAGAAGGTGGTTGTGTCAAGATGTACTCTATCTCCATTGTTTTCACTTTCTCTATAGATATAGCCTAGATTGCATCCTGTGGAAAAAGATTTATCTTGCACAAATATTTTCTTCCTACACTAATTTTCTGGGATAGTGGTCACTAAAGATGTGACCGTAGGAAAAGGTCAATAGCAGTTGATGACATTGCTAAATTAATACATCATTAATTTTCTTAGAGGAAAGACACACACTCCAAATAATTCTGTAGTGAATGTGATTCTTGTGAATGGAGGTGATTTGACAGAACTAACACCCCACCCCCCCCAAACTCCAAAGAACATATGCTGTATGGGCAGTCCAAGACTCCTCATTCTACCTGCAAATATACTTCTCCCCAGATCTGGAAGAGCCACTTCTTAGAATGAAAAGGTAGTTATTCTTCACGTGCCCAATCTATCCTTGCCCTCTTGGCTGAGGCAGCCAATAAGCTTGTCCCAATTATGGTGGGGAATTTTGTGGGGCTGTGAGATATGGACACCTGTCCACTAGCCACTGCATTGAGGCCACAAGTTAATTTCACATAGGCCAGGGGTGGGCAAACCTTTTGGCCCGAGGGCCACATCTGGGTATAGAAATTGTATGGCGGGCCGTAAATGCTCATGAAATTTGTGTTGGGGAGCAGGAGGAGGTGAGGGCTCTGGCTGGGTGTGCGGACTCCAGGGTGGGGCCAGAAATGAGTTCAGGGTGCGGGAGGGGGCTCCGGGCTAGGGTAGGTGGGGTGGGGTGAGGTGCGGGGGGGGGGGGGGGGGGGGGGGCGGGGGTGGGGTAGGGGGTTGGAGCCCGGGAGGGGGTCAGGGGTGCAGGCTCCGGGTGGTGCTTACCTCAACCAGCTTCCAGAAGCAGCGGCATGTCCCCCTTCCGTCTCCTATGCAGAAGTGCGGCCAGGCGGCTCTGCTGCGCACTGCCCCGTCCGCAGGTGCCACCCCTGCAGCTCCCATTGGCCACAGTTCCCGGCCAATGGGAACTGCGGGGGTGGCGCTTGTCGTAGGGGCAGCGTGCGGAGTGGAGCCCCCTGGCTGCCCCTATGCATAGGAGCCAGAGGGGGAACATGCCTCTGCTTCCAGGAGCCACACAAAGTGGCCCCCGACCCTGCTCCTCGGCTGGAGCACCGGAGTGGGGCAAGCCCCAGACCCCACTCCCCAGCGGGAGCTCAAGGGCTGGATTAAAACAGCTGGTGGGCTGGATGCGGCCCTTGGGCTGTAGTTTGCCCACCCCTGACATAGGCCATCAGACCATTATTGGATAGCAATATCTTTCCTTTATAGCTGACCAGGGACTGACTTAAGCTGGTGACCTAGCTGTGAAGAGCTATCATATACCATTACCTATCTGCTGAGCTAATCAGTCCACAGTGAGTCTCACTTTCATTAGCATGAACTTCAAATTTCTCCCCAAAAGTAAATCTGATTGAACTTGCCTTCCCTCTCTTCCTGCCACATACTGCTGCAGAATAGGAAAGGAGGCTTGATTTTTCATAAACATCCTTCTACATAAGAATGGGGAGTGAGGAGAGCATTGGTTATAGTCTGACGCTTTCTATGATAATTTTCACAGTAACATTTAATGGCCGTGTAAAATACTTAAAAGTAAACATGAATCCTTCTAAATCTTATTAGGAGAAGAACAAAAAGAAGAAATGGTAGTAATGAGGCTTGCAGATTGGAGCTATAGGGTGTGATTTTGTACACACCAGCAAGTGCTACTGGAAGACACTTGAGGTACATCTACACTGCAGCTGGGAGCAGGCCTCGCAGCCCGGCTAAACTGACACATGCTAGCTGTGTTTTAGCTAGCATGCTAAGACTAGCAGCTTAGGTGGTGGCATGAGCCAACTGCCTGAATACAAGTCCACCTGACCCTCTGGGTCCATACTCAAGTTTCTAACCCGTCCCGTTGCCCAAGACACAACGTTCACTGCTATTTTTGGCATGCTAGGTCAAGCAGAGCTAGCTTATGTCTATCTAGTTGGGCTGGGAGGCACGCTCCCAGTTGGAGTGTAAACATACCCATATGTACAGTACTTCCAGTCTGAGTAGTGACTGTCTGTAAACGTAGCACCTTTGTGCTCGAATAACCCTGACAAATTCCTTTTTATAAATTAGGTCTAAAAGAGGGTAATATACTCATTTTTGGGATTGTCTCAGTCACAAAACCACAGGATCCCATGTAATATTGAAGCAGTCTCTTTGCCCATCCAGTACTCTATTTCAGCAGTATAAAAGAGACCCCCATTTTAAATGGATGTCATTTAGAAAATAACTTTTCTTGAACACTCCGTTATATAATGCTTTTATAGTTTTATATTGAGCATAGCACAGCAAACTGTTGTGCCTTGTGTTGTGCATTTTATTTAAAAGAATCCTCAGCACAACATTAACTGTTTTACCAGAATGGCAAATGGAAGAATTGATTCTTGATTCAGGTGCCAGAAATCATTACTAAGAAAAAAATTACCATGTGGGTTTTCAAGTGTGGTGTGTGTTTATTTCATTTTTTGCAGCCATGGCCACACATATGAATCCCTGATATGCTATTAGCTTCAGGGCCCCTTTAATGCAGTTGCTAGAAATCACAAGTAGGGAAATAATTCTTTTTGAGGCTTCTGGAATTGTATTTGCAGCTGTCACTTTGCCATGTGAGAAACAATGTGATGGTGCGAATCTTATTTACCTCATGGGAGTTCTGTATATCCACAGTTAGTTGCGTGTTTGCAATGTTCAAACACAATTTTTTCTTTTCAGTAATTTTGCTTCATAGTAGACTGTCATAAATGTGTGCCATTCCAGATGCCACAACATATATGGAGGTTGATTTGTTCTTTTCGTTTATCATACAATCAATAAGTCAGTGGGTAGTGGTACTGGAGCCAGATAATTATTGATATCAAGTTTATGATGTTATATTTATCAAAAGGGAATCCTTGTAAAGCACAAAGCCGTAGTAGTAATGGAAGGTTTACATTGTATCAGATGGCTTTGTGTTACTATCTAATTTTTCTTTCATGGAAAATCCTCCTTATCTAGTACTTGCTATGGTGCACCATTGCAAATCTTTTGGGATTGTCAGCAAATATAAGTTCCATCATGTGCCTGGAGATGGCCTCTAGTAGCAAGTACTGTATTACAAAAATCCCAAGCTTACATGTTCTCTGGAGACCTACAAATTCTGTACCAAATGCAAATGATATAAACAGAAAATAACTATTTTAAATACTTTAATAGTATATATTTATCAATAGAAATCATGCAAAACTACCTAGAGTGTGATGGGAAACTAGTGAGCATTACCAATTCAGGTTCAAGCTTATTAAGTAATCAAAGAAACCTCAGATATCCAAGCTTGATTGGTATTTATTAATTATTAGTACAGTGCACAGCGGAAAGGCAGATGCATTACCAAGCATGTGGAACTGAAGCTTGCAGCTGATGGCAAATGACACACGGGTCACAGTGCTGGTTCTGGTTGCCAATTCTCACAATTATACTCCTAGGTTCTTAAGATGTCTGCAGTTTCTGTTACTACTAGCTTCCTTTTTCTGACCCAAATAGATCTTGTTTTTCAGTACATCTCCAGACTCTCTTTCCATAAATTTTCTAACTTCAGAATTAATATCTACTGTTTACTCATTATTTTGTTGTTGGTACATTATATTTATATATGTAGTCCCGTCTATTGCAGTTAAGACATTGCTTGCTTAGTCAAAAGACCAGGGCACTGTGTTAAAAGATCACTGTCTGTCTTAACAAATTTAGCAAGCTTGTGTTTTTCCCTTCTTAGCCTGACCATCAATGATTATGGGAATCTGGTTCATGAGTGAGCTCTAGGCCTTATTAAAGTCTGGCTCATAGTTCAACATGAGTCTCCAGATAATGTTTTCAATGTCAGTGCAGATAAAATGCAAGTAACTATAGACCACTAAAGTGAAAATTTACTTGCTGTAAAAATTTGACTGACTGTATCTGATCCATAGGAAACTTTAGACTGGAACTCTTTTGCCAAATGTTCTTTTAGACATGCTATGTATTTTATAAACCTGAGTCCTGATCCTTCAAACAAACCTACGAGTAACTTTTCACTTGAGTAGCCTTATTGAGCTCATGTGCGTATAGTTACTCAAAACTGTAAGTGTTTGCATGATCAAGGGCGTGATACCTTAATGCCTGAACCTGAAGGTGACTCCCTGCAGCCAGGCAAGTCATTGTGGCTCCCTCTGGGCACAGCAATTTGTTGTCACCACACGTAGAGTCAGTTGTGGGAACGGGGCTTTGTTTTCAGCTTCTGTGCATGGAATAAAACCACAGTTTGCACTCTTTCAGTATTACCATTAGGAAAGGGATAGATAAGACAGAAAATATCACCATGTCACTATATAAATCCATGGTAGGCCCACACCTTGAATGCTGCATATGGTTCTGGTCACTCTATCTCAATAAAAATATATTAGAATTGGAAAAGGTATAGAGAAAGGCACATTAAAATGATGAGGGATATGGAACAGCATCCACACGTGGAGAGATAAGAGAGTACGAAGCCGGGGCATAATAGAGGTCTATAAACCATGAATGGTATAGGGAAGTGTTATTTACCTCTTCACATAAGACAATGAAATTAATAGGCAGCAGGTTTAGAACAAACATAAGGAAGTACATCGTCACACAATGCATAGTCAACCTGTGGAACTTATTACCAGGGGATGTTGTGAAGGCCAAAAATATAACTGGATTAAAAAAAGAATTAGATAAGTTCATGGACGATAGGTCCATCAATGGTTACTAGCCCAGCTGGTCAGGGATGCAAACCTATGCTCTGGGTGTTCCTAAATCCTGACTGCCAGAAACGGAGACTGGACAACGGGATGGATCACTCAATAATTGCCCTGTTCTGTTCATTCTTTGTGAAATATTTTGGCACTGGCAGAAGACGTGATGGTGGTTAGATGGATCATTGGTCTGACCCAGTTGGCCATTCTCGTGTTCTTACCAACCCTAAGCATTCAGAAGGCCCATAAAAACCATGATGGTGATTTAAAGTTCATGAGACTCTATAATTTTAGCATTTTTTTGCCCCTTTTTTTTTTTGGTTGAGGTTTTAACATTTTAGTTCTTCAGGCTTTTCTCCATGACCATGATGGCTAGAAATGTATTTTTTAATGAAAGTGGACATTTTCACATAACCAGATGATTTCACGCGCAGGGGCTTTAAGAAAGACACCAAATATCACAGGAGGACTCTCTCTAGAATCATGAGAGATGGCAATGCTGTTGCTCGTATTCAAATTTTTATAAACAGCAACAATCCTGACAATGAAATAAATCATCCATAACTGTAGAACCCCCCCACCAATACACATACTATTTTTGCACGTATTTGTTTGTTCATTTATAGTTCATGAATGAAGGATGCAGTTATAGTGATCACAGCTATCTGTCACACAAGAATGCCTACTTTCTGGCCGAGCAGTTTATCATGAATTGCTGGGTTATGCCTCTACGGTATTCACAACTGTTTTCTTATATCTGATTGCAGATAGAGCCATCTTTGGAATTCTTTCTAGGGCACATATCCAAAGATGGGGGGGGGGACGGGACTTGATAGCTATGATCGTGTTGAGCCCAGAGCTGTGGTCAAGTCTGTGTCCAGAAAGTATTCAAAAATGCCAATTATTTAACACAGATTTGGTAATTTATTCACTTGATCTGATTCTGCTCCCACAGTGTAACAGGTCGGACTCACCTCTGCAGCGCCTCCTGCTGGTCATCCATGGGAATTAGCTCAATCCAGCCCGGAGCGCCCTCTGCAGCCGGTGATCCGCCTTATCGTTACTAGCCCCCGTGTCCCTCCCAGGACCTCGGTGCCCCTTGCTCTGGGTGCTGCCCCCTGGCAGTACCCACACACGCTGGGTCTCCCCTCCCAGGTGAACCCCCACCTCACCTCAGTGTAAGGCTACTGCCAGTCACCATCTAGCCCCATGCCCAGGGGCAGACTGCAGTATCAGCCACTCATCACAGGCAAGGTTGGGTTTGGACCTGCTGCCTTGGCCTACCTCTGGGCTGCCTTCTGCAACCCCCAGTACCTTTGGCCTAATGCTAGGCCACAGCCTGGGACTTTCCAGGCTGGAGCTCCCCAGCTCCTCAGCCTTTCCCCAGTCCTGCTCCACTCAGGTACCCTGTCACAAGCCCCCTGCAGCCAGGCCCTTCTCTCTCTAAGTGCAGAGAGAGACTGCTGAGCTCCTGGCTCCCAGCCTCTTTATACAGGCCAGCTGGGGCGTGGCCCAGCTGCAGCTGTTTCCCCAATCAGCCCAAGTCTTTCCTTCCACAGCCCCAGCCCTCTGCAGGGCTGGCTTTAACCCTTCCCAGGCAGGAGCACCCCGCTACACACAGCGTGTCTGGTTCATAATTCCCTGGGGTGTGGTTAGGTTAGTTATATTGTAATTTTGTTCTGAACGCAATTATTATGGGTCCGGCTCATGTTATTCCAAATAACTAGTGTACATGAATAGAGTATTTATTCCATCATCTGTGTATTTGTATATGTTGCTGTGCCTGTAAATAAATAAAGCATGCAGAAAGTAAACTCATCAGATTTCATGGAGTATGGAGAGAGATTTTATTTTAAACAACAACACAACGTTATAAAACAAGAAGAAAAAGAAGTTTCTATCTTGGAGGTATATGAGGTTTCATTTACATTACAATATGTGCTACGGAAATTGAAATGCGAAAGTAAGTAACCTAGCATATTTAGTCTTGGGAGTGTATTCAATAATTTACACACAATAAATGTGTAGTGGTGTTGAAATTCTTTGGAATTGAAAACGATTAAGCTATGCAAAATTAAACTGGTGAGAGTGAAGATATGGTGTAGCTTTGTGTTTGGTAGTCCTACGACTATTAAGGGTGAACTAGAGTATTAGACTATTGTAGTGCTACTTTATTTATCTATTTATTTATTTAGCTACTTATTAATAGGGATGTATCTTGTGAAATGAAAGCTCTGCCAGTTTGATATGGAAATAAGTTTGGCAGAGGTGGACTGGGCTTGCCTCTCTCCGCCTGCTCCCCCCGTTATCTGAGCAAACCTTGCAGTGAGACGAAAAGGAGAGCAGCAGAAGGAAAGGGTTACGCTCCAATGAAAACAGCAATACTACCTGGAGTTTTCCTATGCTTTCAGATGTCACCAGCCACTGCTGGAGTTTGGAGGGACTGCACATCTTGGTTTAACATACCGATTCCATTTTTAATAATCAGGAACCAAAGATGGCAAATTCACACTAAATGACATGTCTTAGAGATGTCTTCCTCATACTATGTCGTAGTGAGTGCCAGTGCTGCACTCTGCTGTTGGAAGCATTTTGTAGGGCACATAAAATAACTACATTTCACTCCAGTCTGGTGTTTAGTAAAATGGTGTCTCTCTAAACTACAATATGTTTAAATAAAACAGATCTTGGTTTTGCACATTATTATTCTATGTCAGTTGCAGGGCATTTGCACTTGAAATGTGACTAATACACATTAAATATGCATGGAAAATCTGCGAGGGGGGGGGTTAATTTATAATGGGACTGAATTATTCTCTTACACCTTTTGAAGTGAAAGCTGTGTCATGGGTGCAAGTAAGAGCAGAATTTGGCCCTCCTGGTGTACTCCAAATTTGACTGGCTGGTTGTGAATGTGGCTTTTACTTGATGGTGCCAATTTGAAATTAAAACATTCATTGGGGAAGATGCATTGTTTTCAGTGTCTGTTTCCTCTTCTCTTTGTCAGTTGCACTTCTCTATATCTCCTCTTTTTTTCTTTTCCTTCACTGTGTGCTTTACTCACAAAACTAAAACTAGGGGTCACCTGATGAAATTAATACAAACAAGAGGAAGTACTTTTTCATGCAACAGACAATCAACCTGTGGAACTCATTGCTGTAGGATGTTGTGAAGGCCAAAAATAAATCTGGGTTAAAAAAAGAACTAGTTAAGTTCATGGGGGACCGGTCCATCAGTGGTTATTAGCTTAGAGGGTCAGCGTGCAGCCCCTTGCCCAACACAGTTCTTAACCTCTGCAAGAAGCCAGAAGTGGAAGATGGGGTGGATCACTCCAGAATTGCCCTGTTCTGTACAGTCGCTCTGGAGCTCTGGTATTGACTGCTGTTGGAGACAGGATACTAGACTAGATGGACCATTGGTCTGAGCCAGTATGGCCATTATTATGTACCCATCCCCTTTATTTCTGTATCTTCCAGGTCTTTCCCCAGAATATTTCCCCTAATTCTGTTTTCTAAATTGGCCAATCAATCTCTTCATTCCCCCTCACCCCAACATCCACCCTCTTACACACCATCAGCCCTAACTTAATGTTGCATACACACCCTCTTCCATGGACTACCAGGCACCTTGATATGCAGAGGACTAAACTGCAGTGAGGGTCTCACTGCCCAGAAGTCAATACCACTTGAAAAGGAACGACCTTACCCATCACCCCAGTGGCTGGATTCCTACCAGGTTGCTGCCCCTGAACATTTTTTGGCAGCCCATTTATTTTTGTAGATGCCAGCTGGTGTAAGTGTTTTGAGTAAATTGGAATGCCCTCTCCCAAACTCAATCTGCCACTGCCGCCGCCACCACACACACAGAGCATCCTGGGTGCTGGAGGAGGAGCTTTCTCTCTAGGCTTTCCCTCCCACCCCAAAGATTCCCGGCTACCTCAAGACTGGAGGTGATGGGGGTATCAGCCTCTGTTTTGGGGGTTTAACCTTCTCAGTAAAAAACTCCAGCGTCTGTCTGTGCTCAAGGCTTCTTTCCCAAGCTGCAAAAGAAGACTGAGTCTTGCTACTTTGACTGCTCCCCAGAGGGTTCTGAATAGCAGTAGGCAAGACTGGCGAAGCTACAAGCCACAGCAGAGGTACTGGAACTGTCAGTCTGCAGACTCCGGATGACAACGTTATGTTTGTTATGCCCACCAAAAATACAGAGCAAGGCAAACAGGGTCGGGGAACATATCTATTCCCTGACTGCGGAGCTATTTAGTATTTTTTTTAAGAGCCAGTACTTTAAAGGGGAAATTTCTCTGACTTCCCCATTACGGATAAACCCTCGCTGCTTACTCAGGTGGCATTCTGATATGTTTTAATATGAAGATAATTATTGGCATGGCAGCGAATAGACTCACTTGTATTTGCTTAATAAAAACTTGACATGTGAGTGGGCTTTAGGCCTCTTAACTTGAGTATTTTATGATTGAAGTAGTCTATGAATAGCATAGAGAAATGCCCCTTTTTTCCAGCTAAGCGCTGCACAAATATTAGCATTTGAAATACGAGCCAAATTCACATACCTAGGACTGCATATAACATCAGTCTCAGAGAGCTACTGATAAGGAATAATTGGAATAATTTATATTTCTTCACTGACCTAATGAGAGAGTCCCATTGTATTTGAAGGGTCTTCCTCATGAGTATTGAATTTATTGAATTTGGCACAGCCATCCATCCAGAAACTTACTCAACAGCTCCTGAAAAATTTAAAACCTTGCATATGTCTTACAAGGAAAAAACATTACTACTGCACTTGCACGTTTTTTTTCATTTTTAGGCCTCATTAGGCTTTTCACCAGCAAACCACCTTTGCCAAGTTAATTCTACAATTAGAGTATCAGATATGCCCAATGTCAGTAAATTTACAGCTCCGGACTTTGTTTCATTTTGATTTGTATCATCATGTATTATCTAGCACCTAGAGACCTCAATCGGGATCAGGGCCGGTTTGTGCTAGATGTTGTGCAAACAGAGCAGACCACAGTCCCTGCCCTGAAGATCTTACGACCTAGAGGTATGTCAGCATTTTGAGCTGGAGGTGTAATTTCCAGATCCAGGACACACCCTCACTAGCTCTGATTGAGCTAGGGCACTAAAAATAGAAGGGTAGCTGCAGCAGTGGGAGGGGCTAGCCGCCTCGAGTAGGATCCTGTCTGAGATGCTAGCAGGGTACTCGGGGCTGGTAGCCCCTCCTACCTCTCTCACTGTGGCAGCTACATTTCTATTTTTAGTGTGGTGGGTCTGTCTCCTCAAGCTGGAAATTACTCTTCCAGCTCCAGGTGTAGCCGTAGCCTAAGATAACACAACAAGTGGGTGTAAAAATCAGCTGGGAGGAGCAAAGGACTGAACATGATGGAAAACATGCAGGCCAGATATGTGCACAGATTGATGGTTTTGAGGTGGGTAAATTAAAATATTTATAAAACAAATATCAGAGATTCCTACTGGTGTTCTACCTAGACATCGTTAGTTAGCCTGGTGTAGCCTATTCAGTTTTTGTGTTGTAAATATCCTATTTCTCTGAGGCTGGTATGGTGGGTTGTATTGGAATAAACTGACATTTCTGCATCCTGTCATAAATTATGTCAAGATAATGTCTTAATTATATAATATTCTATATGTGATATATTGAGTGGTGATGTCCTGTAATGTTCACTATTTTATATAATCCCTCAGACTCAGGGAATAAAAGATTATATAAATATAGTAGTAGAGTTTGCTTTACAGTTTAAAATTTAACTTAGATGGAAGGTGTACAATTTGAAGCGGAAATAGAATATTTACTGACATTACTGCCATAAGAAATCCTAACTGTAGTCTTCAAACCAAATAACTTCATGTTTATCACATGTATTGTTCTTCCAACCCTGCTTCTTCTCTGCTTTCATGTTATTTATACTGTCATCCTTAAAAACAAACCTGTACTTTGTGTGGAATTCTCGTGTTGGGTAAAATTGTCTGTGAATTGACTGTGTTATAGTTAGGAAATGAAGCTGTGGGGTGGGACCACAAATACTTCATCCATAGATACAGTTTGTTGAACTAAAATGTAATACAACTTTTTTTTTCATCATGGTTAGCTACTTTGAAGCTGATTAAATTTTCATGCACATCCATAGAACAGAATGAACGGAAGGACTGAGATTTTAGTATGTAAATAGTGATACTGGGCATTTGGTTTGATAAAATTGTAAGGAGACTCTGCAGTGAGTTCTGACTCTGAGTAATGATTCATATGGCTGAGTAGTATGAGGAAGGAAAGCTGTGTGTTTTTAGAAAAAGCAGATCGATTTGGCTAAGATATGTGTCAATGTAATTAATTGAAATAATGTGCTAATTTGCAGAAAAAGGTGTTAAAGTTTTAACAGTGTCCAGTTATAGCAACATGGGAACTAAAATTGCATTTGTACTAGTGGCCCGAGAAGGGAACAAGGTCAGTGAGTTCAGGAAGCTAAATGTCACATGGTAAGGCTAAGAATAGGGAGAACGCTGGAGTGCTGATTCAGATAGTAATTTTAGTGCACTGTTTTTCCGTTTAGAATTCCAGGGTTATCTCATTTGAACTGTGAGGTTAGGCCTGCTGTTTTCAACATGGTTGATCAAGAGCGGACTTCTGCAACATTTCATCTTCCACAAACTCATGCATCCATTTCTCCTGTCCCTCCCTATTCCAGAGAACAGCCCATCTTCACCACCAGAGCACATGTCTTCCAAATTGACCCCAGCACCAAGAAGAACTGGGTTCCTGCAAGCAAGCAGGCTGTAACTGTTTCCTACTTCTATGACAGCACAAGAAACAGCTATCGGATTATCAGTGTGGACGGAGCCAAGGTAGGAGGCTGACAGATACATCTGGCATGTTTATTGATTGGAGAGCATCGTATGATGCTGCTCAGCATTAACTGGTAATAGATATGGATGGGCCAGCCTACAGAGATAATCGAATAAATACTTAATTTGTATGTAATCCACTCTGTTTATTTGTACTGTTAAAGCTTCGAGTGCAGAAATGGAAGTGTGTGTGTGTGTGTGTGTGTGTGTGTGTGTGTGTGTGTGTGTAATAACAAGTGGCTTTCTGAACACAATCCTGTTTGTGGAGGCAAGACTAGATCAATTAGAATAGCTTAACACTATTGACATCTTGGCAGACAAACAGGGGCAGCTCCAGGGACCAGCGCTCCAAGTGCATGCCTGGGGTGGCAAGCCGCGGGGCGGGCGGCCTGCCGGTCGCCGTGAGAGCAGCAGTCAGGCCATCTTCGGCGGCATGCCTGCGGGAGGTCCACCGGTCCCGCGGCTTCGGCTGCAATTCGGCGGCAGGTACGCCGAAGGTGCGGGACCAGCGGACCTCCCACAGGCGTGCCGCCGAAGGCTGCCTGACTGCCGTGCTTGGGACGGCAAAATACATAGAGCCACCCCTGCAGGCCAATAATTCTTAGTGCCAAATTTTGGCTAGTATTTGGCTGATTGTGTCTTAAAATATCATCCATTAAAGGTACATCTGAATTTTTGTGGCCATTTTTAAAGGGTTCAATGGGAGAGGTGCACGCTCAGCCCGGAGCTATTAGTTTTGAAGTGAGAGGATTGTCTACCCCTTGGGATAAAATAATATGTCTTCAGTGAGTAATTATGCCCTCCAGCCTGCACCTTGATAGACAGTTGCACTGCTGGTCACTTTTTTCAGTCTGCAAGACATAGTCTTCTGTTGTAATTCCCAACCCTATGCAACATTCCTTCTAGAGCAGTAAAAAACGGAAGAAACTCCACAATGCTGCAGCCCTTCTCTTCTGCCCCTCTCCTTTAATTAGTTTTTATTGTTTTCGATAATAACTAATTAGGGCCAAATTCTGCCCTTGGAAGAATGTCTACATTGATTCAGTGGGAGCCCCAGATGTGCATTGAGGGCAGAATTTAGCCCCTTGCATGTTTCCTTTGTTAAGAAATAAACTGGAACAGCTTCCGTTTACCACTTAATTCAGTGCCTAATGTTAGCAAGGCAGAGTTCATTAGCCTGAGGTTGTATTCTAGGTTAATCTTTTTTCCTCCTTCATTTTTATATTAGTCTCGCTAAAAGCAGAACAACTTCAGTGACCATTTTATTTAAAATATTTCTCTCTTTAAAATAGATTATGAATTACAGTTTTATTTTGGACTTAATAGAAGCAATCTCCTGAGACACGTTCAGCAGAGAATGAATTGTTCACCAACCTCTGGATTGTCCTTCCTCTTTCCAGAATAGTGGGCCTGTGCTGGCTGAGGAGCAACAGAATGTTTACGCTGGCCTCCTTGGAGAGTCCCTCATTACCCCTCCTGTGGAGTCCTTTCACGCTGGGAATATAGGCTGGAAAAGGAAGCCCGGGTATTGTGCTGCCAGATTCAGCCAGTACGCTTCACTTTTCTAGCAACTTTTTTCCATCCAAGAATCTCAACACATTTACTAAGATCAGTTAATTTAGCTTCATAACTTACCCTGTGGGTAAGTGCTGTTATCCCCATTTTAAAGATGGGCAAACTGAAGTATGGATTGATTAAACTAGTTGAGTGAGGAAGTCTGTGATGAAAAGAACTTAGATTTCATGACTCTCCATCTTATGCCTTAACTGCAGGACTTCCCTCCTCATAGGTCAATGCTTTGCAATGAAGTCAATGCAGGACATGCTGAGACACTTGCATAAAAATCACATTGAAATCCCACTTCAGCGCATTTGGTATGGTTTTACCACATCACTCTGACATTATGTAGAAACAATAAAATATTATGAAAACTCTCTAGAGTGCAGTGCAATTCATTCAACGTTGGTTGTTACTTGGTTGTGTTTTCTTTTTTTTTTTTTTTTTTAAAGCCTTCATTGTTCCTCTGGGGCTACATGTTGAATTGCAAATATGGAAAAGAATGTAGGGTCACTCTAACCTCTTTGCTGCTCTTGTCATTCATAAAGTCAGGGGCTGGCTGCATAATGCTAACTTAATGAATATTTGTTGTCCTTCTGATGTGCCACCAGTCTGACAGGTCATGCTCCTTGAAAGAGTGGTTTGTTAAGGGGAAAAACATGATTTTCCTAATAATTACGCAGTGTTTAGGGAGCACTCAGTGTGTCTGTAGAGGGCTATGCAGTTTTCTCTGTATGGAAATGCATTGTACATTAATAGAGAACATAAGCAGTTAAGAAAACATGAAGTAAAACAGGTTTGGGAACGAAATGTGAATAGAAGGTATCTCCGGCTGTCTGACCAACATTTGTCTTCCCAGCAGAATGGTTACTAGAGGTAATGTATCACCTATAAGGATGGCATAGATGAGTTAAACTACATGGTGGATCAGTGATCCAAAGACACAGACAAACCTTAGCCGCCAGAGACCAGGGTAGTGCCTTTGCTGTAACCGCTCACAGAAAAAACAGCTGACCTATTCCCCTTTCTGGATAGGCTGTTAGTATTTATATCAAGTGTGAACATAAGAATCTTTTACAAGATACGATTACCAAGGAAAGGAATAGAGCAACATGTCTTTTAATTACATAATAACAAAAGGACTTTGTAACTTTTTCAAGAAAGTAATTTCATCATCATTCTTGAAGGAGTCATTTGCCAGAGGCCGTCTAAACAGGAAGATACAGAAAGCTAAAGAAAGTAATATTGACAAATAGCGCTTGGTATGTTCCAGACTTAATGAGGCAACCATTGGCTCTGCCATGTGAAAACCCCTAGTCTTTTAGGCAAAAGTCAGAGCGTGACTTAAATTGGGGGGGAAAAACATGAGCTAATAAAAGTGGCTGGTTACTGTGCAGTGTGTGGGGGAAAGCATAGGCCAGACTCCTCATTAAAATCAACTTACATTATTCTACCTTTAGAAACACAGAGACCTGAAAGAATGCAAATTAAACAGAGCAATAACCTCCATCACCCTTTGGAGTTATGCATAGTACTGCCTGGATTGATTTTAAAACAATAAAACCTTCAAGTTGTAAATATTTGTTAAACAAGGAAAATTGAGGTTGGAAAAATAGGAACCTAACATATTTCCATAGAGAATCTGAGAATTAAAACTGTTATTTTCAGCCCCCTCCAAATATGGGGGCAGGGACAATAAGCAAGGGCTAGGTCTCTTCCCCTCCCCCCCAATATTGCACTTCAATCTATTGACCCTGTGTAAGGCCGATAGACCCCAGTTGTCGGTGGGTGGGATTGAACCAGGGGCCTCTGGAGTTTAGTGCATGAGCCTCTACTGCATGAATTAAAAGCCATATGGCTGTTAGCTAAGGCTGTAGAGCAGATTCATTAATCTCTCTCTAAGTGGTCTCGGTACCACTAAACGGGATAGAACACCACACCGAGGAGGTGTGTGGGTTGCATACTTCCCCTAGCCTGAGGAGGTACGTCCCAGCTGAAATCCCAGACGAGCCCCCACTTGTAACACCAACAGACCCCAGTCGTTGGTGGGCGGGATCGAACTTTGGGTATTTGGAGCTAAATGCATGAGCCTTTACTGCATGAGCTAAAAACTATATGGCCCCTAGAGCAGACTCATTAATCTCTCTCTCTAAGTGGTCTCGGTGCCACTATATGGGACAGAGCACCACATTCAGGAGGTGTGTGGGTTACACCTGCACCAGTTAATCTTTTGAGAAACAATTCTATTCTGTCCTTGGGGGAAAAAAATTACCCTGAGAATTAAAATCCAGTGATAGTTTGTGATGGAACAGATATTTTGAAACCAGTCCGGCAGAGAAACCTGACATCTCATGTTGTGATTGTGACAAACTGAAGAAGATATTTCTATGAGACTGATTAGACAGATGGGCAGAGAGAAGAGCAATGAAGCAAGATCACAGAGGGAAAAGACCAGCATCTTGTAAGACTGGCTCTGGTAAATATATGCTACAGAAATGATAACCTTCAGTGCTTTAAGGAAAGCTTTCATTTCAACTACAGAGTGACCATTCATTTGCAGAGCCCAAGTTTTTGTTTCCATGTGATATAAAACAACATACAGCACAAGTTACCTTGAAAATTAATTGGCAATGGCCAAGTTGATGATAACCTTGTTAAAATACTATGTATAGTAAGGAAGAGTCCCAGGATACAAGGTTTTGTTATCTGGCAGACCTGCGGATCAAAGTCAGTGGGCCTGTTCATGGAGTAAAGTGCAACTCAGTGTGATTAAGGGTGGCAGAATCAGGTCCCTGGGGTATATTCCTCAGAATGAATATACTAAAATGAATAAGCCTCTCTGCAAAATATTTGTCCTTCAGATTTCATATCCTGTCATATGAGAGATTAGTAAAAATAGCACATGTTGAAAAGGAAATTTCTACTGCTGAAGACAGGAGAATGATGCTTGGATTCCTTCAGGGTTTGTCTTTTTAATCCTTGCACCAGACTGCATTACTAGTTAATACAATAGCTCAGCACCTCTGCACAGAATGTACATTTCTTTGTTGAATATTTACACAGTGAAAAGCGGGTCGATTTAGGAAACTGAACTCTAGAGTTACCACTTTCAAGGAAACCAGCTGCATACTTTTCTTTGTGGATGAAAGTAAAGTGGTTGTGAAAGACCGGAGACTTTTTGGTTTTTTTAAACATTTTGGGGATGTTCTGCCAAAAGGTGTGCCTTCAGATTTGAGGAATTTGCAGTTAGTGCTGTCAGAGGGTCTGAGAGAAACATGCCTTTTTGTTTTGGCTTATAAATCTTTTTCTTCTGCCTAATTTCCGTTATTAGAACAGTATTGAATCTTTTTAAGAAAAATATTGAGAGTGACGTTGAGAAGCAATTCCATACTGCTACATTCTTTTGGCACCAAATAAAGACTTCATACCACATGCTATGAAAATACTTTGCTAGATGCTTTCATAGTCATCATAGCAATTAACTTTACGTCTGAGAATTGATGGATCTGATTTGTAGCAAATATAATGCATGATTTGGTTGCAATTATTTCTATTTCTTGTGAGCATATTCCAAGTGAACATGTAGTGATATCCTGATTTAACAGATTAATTAGCTGGGGATATATATAGTATGGCTGAACATATCTGTGGGAATCGCTAATGGATTCCTCCCCTGCTACTCCCTGCTGTTGTGACTATGACAGTACTGACATGCATAAAGTCCTACTTTTCCATGCCCTTTATAGATTTCACAGCATTTAACTCCATTGTGAACAGATTGCCAGGAGGCAAATGGCTTCCCACCCCTGCTTTTGCTCCTGCTGACTTAGGGAAATGTGCGTTAGCTGCAATTATGTGTTGTACAGTGACTGCACATTTTGTCTACGTTTTCGGTCATGTCATCTACTAAAAACAAAATATATATGCTTGTAATCGGAGATTCACCTTTGTCAACCCTAAATTTCCTGTTCTGTTAGCATTACAATTAAATGACCATCAGATATTTTATAGTCATGAAATGCAGAGGAGGAGGAGAAAGCAGCTCAGGAGTCTTTAAAAGTGATCTGAAAAATGTGGTGCTTTGCCTTTTTTTGCTTGTTTTTATAATGTATAAAGAAGGCCTAGAAAAATATTCAAAAAGAGATGGGGAGGGGGCATGTGCATGGAGAGGGTTCTGTTTCCTTGTTGTTGTTTTTTCATTAGAAATTCAGGTTTTTTCTAGCCGGATTTTATTTGCTGTCATTATTTATTTATTTATTGTTGTTGGCTGTTTATATTATAGTAGCACCGGAGTGCTGGTCAGGGTCCTATTGTGCAGTGCACTCTGCAATTGTGGAGGATGACATGGTCCCTGCCCTGAAGATCCATTAGTAACAGTAGAACCAGTAGGATTGTGACATCCAGAGAAGTTGTGCCAGTGAAACCTGATCAAATGAGCAGAAAATTATTCAGACTTTTTTAAAACTTTTTTTTTTTTTTTTGGTCCAACAACTCAAATGCCTGAATAAACAGTTTGGTGGGTGAGAATGTTCTCTTCAACACTCTTCCCACCTCTTTGGGTAGGAGCTGAGCTTGAGAGAGATTCCAGTCCACCTTTGAGTCCTCCAAGAAAGACCTCCAGCAAAAAAAAAAAAAAAAAAAAAAAAAAAAATTAACTTGCCACCACTTACATTTTTAACATAAAAAATTCAGCAGAAATAAAAATTCAGCAGGAAGAAAACACTTCAGGCCTTCTTTATATTGCCTAAACCTCTTTGAAGGTTAACTGTAAGGTGAATCAAGATATGGCTCAGTGGTAAGGTCAATAGCTTTTTCCTCTGGACACCTAAGTTCAAATGAAGGTTGACTGGTTTTCCTAGACTCCTGTGCAGATTTGTTCACAATGGAGAAACCTCAGCACAATTCTCTTGAGCAGAAATTCCCAGGGCTTGAGTAGCTGGGGTGCTGCAGTTTAGGAAGTTGAACATATTTGATCACCTTATTGTCTTTACCCATGAAATATCAAAACTGCTAACTTTGACCTGGTTATCGACACAGGACTTTGTCTGCTTTATGATTCTAATATGTTTTCAAAATGAATTACTAACTAAGGAAAAGATTAGCATAGGGGTTAATACAGCATGTTTGGAACTTTAAAGACTCTATATAAAGTGTAATTGTAGAGCTCAGTTCTGTCCTCCAATGTGTATCATGCATCCCTATGTCTATTATTATTAACGTTTTGTTTTTATATTAGAGAATCAGCCATTGAATGCATGCATATTAGCTGAGTTTTTCTTAGGTATGTAGTGAGGCATGCACTGTAAATACTGTTTGGGTTTAGAAATGGATATGTTAAGCTGCTGGAAGCCCACACTTTTTCTTATCATTGTAATCAGTCCTTACTCAGACTCATCAGAACAAGCAGTTTTGTTCTTTGAGACAGCTGTAACTTAGACTGTCGTAGCTTGAGACGTCACAGCATAGGTTAAAGAAAAATGCTTGAATATAAAGATCTGTGTCCTAGTAGCAGTGGCAGTTTAAATAACGTACTTGTAAAAGTTGTCTGGAAAATCTGGAGTTGCTTCTTGCAATCTTTTTTTTCCTTTGTAAATAATAAAAATGGATTGGGCTTCAGTCTGAGAGGGAGCTGCTGGTTGTGTTATGAAGTTCTCCTTCATTTTGCATGATGAACAAATTGAGCTAAGGGGAGTATTTGTCCTACATCAGAGGCAGAGTCTGTTACCACCATCCAAAAATAGACCTTACTGTTTTTTAGCCTTATTTTCTAATTACATTGGAATAGTGGAATAAGTTACAATGAATGAAATCTACAGAAGACTGGTTCTAATATGCACTTCGTGAGGTCACTGGAAGACACTGACGAATAGTTCTGTGGTGCACACTTGTTTTTAAAGGATATTGAAAATTGGAAAGGGCTGAGAAGCGTCACAAGAATGTGCAACTTATTAAGAACCTGCCTTAAAAGTGAGAGGTTTAAGAGGAGGTTTTATCAAAGAGAAGGTTAAGAGGTGACCAGATCAGTCTGAGTACCTGAACAGGAGAAGATTTCTGATAGTAGGGGGCTCTGTAATCTAGCATACAAAGGCATAACAAGGTTGGCAGTGGCTAGAAGTTGAAACTGGATAAATTGAAACTGGAAATAAAGCACGGATTTTCAGCAGTGAGGGCAATTAAGCATTGGAACAACCTCTCCAGGGATGTACCCAATTTTCCATCACATGAGGTCTTAAGGTACTTCTCCATCACAGAAGGTCATCAAGATATGATGCCTTGCTAAAAGATATGATACATTTCACCCAGAAACTTGACACAGGAGTCACTGGGTGAAAATCTTTAGTCTGTGTTATGCAGGAGGTCAGATCAGATGATTGTATTGATCCCTTCTGGCCTTAAAATCTATTATTCTAGTTCTGCACTGGGTTAGTAGGAGCTTATGGTTATCTGTATTTGTGGTACAACAGTATTAAATGGTATGATAACCTAAAATAGCTTGAGCGCTCTCTAACTGGTAAAGTTAAGCATAACTGCGGGGGGGGGGATAGCTCAGGGGTTTGAGCATTGGTCTGCTAAACTCAGGGTTGTGAGTTCAATCCTTGAGGGGGCCACTTAGGGATCTGGGGCAAAATCAGTACTTGGTCCTGCTAGTGAAGGCAGGGGGCTGGACTCGATGACCTTTCAAGGTCCCTTCCAGTTCTAGGAGATGGGATATCTCCATTAATTTATTTAATTTAATTTATAACTATTACAGGTCCTTGGCTGGTACCACCAATTGGCGCTTGAAATATTGCAGCAGCCTGTCTACACGAGGGCTCCCAGAATTGCAAATGCTGGTTGAGCTGAACTGGTGTGGGGAATGGAGGGAAAATTTTGAAGAACATTTTTGGCATAGACAAGACCTGAGGCTGTGAAGGGAACAGAAAATTGGTTAGAACTGGGAAATGAAACAAAGTGGGCTCTGTTGTGTCCTGATTTGGCTTCAGGAAACTTGATGGGTCCTTGGAGACTATGTATGTATTAACTAGGAGTTCCGACATCTGTGCAAGATGGGTTGTATTTCAGAATAAAATGTCATCATGTGGAGCTTTGTGATTTGAATGGCTTGATCATTTGTACTGTAAGCTCTTTTCACATTATTAAAATCCAAGTGCAAGATCCCATATCCCTTCCTTTGACTCGCAGGATATGAATTCTTCAAAAGCAAACTCGTAAACCTAGTCAGACATAGGTGACAAATTGTTGGCAGCAGCTGCATGGTGGTAAAAGTGAGCTGGACCAGCTCCACATTTGATGATTATCCTGTGCGGCTTGTGTCTGTGTTCCTGTGGACAGCCCAGCTGCTTCTCACTGGCTTTGTGAAAAGAGCACCCAGAATTGCATCCAGCAGGTTGATGCTGCAAAAACCGCTTTTCAGATACAGTTTGTGGAGTATGTTGGTCACAAAGCATGTGCCCTACAGACACATTTTAACCGTATCATTTTCCAATTAATAAGAAAATTGTTTGTTTGCTCAAGCTGGAGATCACATTTTAATTGGTGGAAACACCTATACTTTAATTATGGAAAAACTAATGACAATTCATAATCACCTCTTCTAGATTTTGATCACTAGCTTCCAGTGTTCCCCTGGGCATTGGAATGTGCCAAGACCACTGGCACCAGGTGGTTTTCCAAACTCTGTGATGTTCTGATAATGAAACCTGAAACCAGGCAAAGCACCCTGATTTCTGATTTTTGTTACTCTCCTAAACTCAGGCCCTGCTCAGTGAGGTTAGTGGATCTTTCAAAAAATCCTGCCCAGGTCTCCGATGAGCATGAGCCGGTATGTGGCATCAGGTGAAAAATCACAAACAGTTCAGAGGCTGTTGCTGGGGTCGTGAAACCAGGCACAATCTGCTGGGGCTTTTGGCTTTGTTAGATTTCAAAGCAAAGATTGCAGGGGCGTGAACTGATGAAGATGCGTGTTATATAGCACTAGTGGTTAAAGTGCCTCGCTTCTGCTCACCAGAATTCATTGACTGTGGGAACACTTGTCATCATGTATGCAGGGCCGGCGCTTCCACTAGGCGACCCTAGGTGGTCGCCTAGGGCGGCAGGATTTGGGGGGCGGCATTTTGCCGTCCCCAGCAGCAATTCGGCGGTGGGGGTCCTTCCGCTCCGCGTCTTCGGGGCGCTTCGGCGGTGGGTCCTTCACTTGCTCTGGGACCCACCGCCTAAGCGCCCCGAAGACGCAGAGCGGAAGGACCCACGCCGCCAAATGCTCTGAGGAGGAGCGCTGCCGCCTAGGGCGGCAAAAACCCTGGCGCCGCTCCTGCATGTATGGATTCTGCATGCTCCTATCCAACCCTTCTTTTCTAACAGGAATAAAAGCCAGATCCCTTGCAGTTTATTCCCAGAGGTTTCCTTGTGAATCAGCAAATGCTTTATTACATAAGCCTTCCTCCCTTCAAACAGGGCATTTTTGCTTTAACGCATTTTTTTTGTTCAGCCACTGAAAGTAATAAAGAATAATTCATGTAAGCTGTGATGCTTTTTAGAGCTCTAAGGGTTGCTTGTCCAATGGAACAGCTATTTACATTTAGTTTCTCTTTTTTCCCCGGCTGTACTGCTGGAGGTGTCTAATGTTGGGAAATCCCCGCACAACCACTAAAACAGTCTGAGAGTTAATGTTTCAGCCATTCTAATCAAGTCAACAGTGCCAGATGCAATTTATAAATAAACTATTATAACATTCACTCCTTAAAATTTGTGCATCAAACATAATTTGATGCAATAGTCTGGCCAATTTTATTGCCATATTATTTTTTAAAAGAGGAAAAACAAGTAGAATAGAAATGATTTTCCTCCATGGAGCACACAGATATTATTTTACACAATCCCATAGATGTATATGTGTATACACAGAGGCATACGCCTTTGGCTGTGTGAATGTAGAAATTGCCAGGCTGGATCAGACCAATGAGCCATCCATCTAACTGTGGCCAGACCAGATGCTTCCAAGGAAATTGGCCAGGAGACATTCTCATCACCTGTAAATAACTTGTCCATGTGCCTTCCTCTATCAGATATCAATTATCTACCCAACAGTACGACTTTTGCAACACAGAGTGTCTTTTTAGTAGAATGTGGTTACAAGTTCAGCCTTTGGGGGGCAGAGAGTAAGTTGCATTGATCACTCTATCATGGATTCAAAGAGTGGCACCGAATCGCTTCAAAAGGACTTCCAGTTAATCTTCCTCTGAGAGAAGAAGGGAGTCATGAGCTTGGGGGTGGGGAAAGGGGAAGAAATAGTAACATAAATTAAAAATATAATTAAATGTAAGAGCTCAAACCAGAATTTTTCTTTTTTATATGTGCAGTGGAGATGTGACTATATTGCTGCACTGGAGCAGGCTTAACTATACAGGGATGAGTAAATTAGCTCATGCCCCCTTTCCAGTTCCAGCCCATGTGATCAGTATGAAAAGTTTATGACCATAAACAACCAATTAAGTAGGGAGAGCCTGTGCAGATTGGAGACTCTCTAGTACGTACTTGGCCATGTCTGTCCCAAGATAGGAATGTTTAGAACAGCAACATGGGGCCTTCATCTTGAGGCTGCTGTAATGTAGTTACAGGGGTGTAGAAAATGTTAGAGATTTTATAAGACTTCATACAAGTGTTTATCTGTAATATGGTGGCTGCACAAAAGACAATGCTTTTATTAGGCACAGAAAATGTGGGTGTTATGTAACCACGAACTATTTTTGTGACATATAATTATAGTGTTTTCATGTACTCATTTCCAGTCACCAGGAAATCCTTAAAGGGTTAGCTCCACAAAGGAAAGTTAAGCTCAGTGTTGCAATGCTGAACTCTAGGTGCCCTGCCAACTAGTGGAATCCACCGCCCCAAGTTGGCCACCCAGACTCCCTATACAGTGCACGGGAACAGTTAGGCGCCTAAGAATGGGATCCACAAAAGACTGTGTGCTGAGCTAGCCAGTGGGAAATGCTGAGGAGAGGGGTGTGGCCTAAGCCCTGCCCTTCAAAGGGATTTAGGTGCCTATCTCCACCTGGGATTCACAGTCACAAACCCTCTCCTGGAGTTAGGAACATAAGCCAGATCAGGCCTTTTTTTTTTTTTTTTGGCAAAGAAGGAGCACAGACTTGAATGTGATTCCCCCACATCCCATTCTAGTCCAGTGAATAGTCTATTATTTTATACAAGTGAAACAGCTTCAACAGGAGAGCTTGAGAGAGCCCCCACCCAAAATACCCCATAGCCTAGTGATTAGGACACTCCCTCGCAGTCCCTGCTACTCTCAGGCAGAGTAGGGATTGGAACCTGGGTGGCCCACATTCTGCATGACTGATCTAAGCACTGGGCTATAGAATATACAGCTGTGTTTTGTGCAGGGCCTGATCCATTAGGCTGGGAAACTCCTAGTTTGTGAATCTCACTGAGGTTTAGGCTTTGCCTCTGCCCACCAGAAGAAATGTAGGTGTCTTGGGGGCTTTTTTTGTGGGAATGTAGGCACCTACAGGATTTGGTGGCAGCTGAGTGAGGATTTTGAGGTTCTAAATTTTGGATTTTGGCACCTAAATCCCTTTACAGATCTAGCCCCAAGTATCCACTTTGTATAGAAGGCAAAATTAGAAGGCTCCCTTCCCAGCAAGTTGAAACAATACAGGAAACTTTGTTTATATTCCTTATAAAAATATTACATTAAATCTATAAGTAACAGTTCATATCAATGATTAAAAGTGCTTGGAAAGACAGGCTGTAGACTTCCTACATGAAACAGTACTCGGGCTTTTGAATAGTGTGGGTGGCAGGATGTGTGCACTGTGCCTTCAAGGGAAAAAAATTTAGTCAGATGTCAAAGCAGACACTGGAGATTTAGATTGGACAACCCCCCGCCCCCCCCACACACACATTTGGAGTAGGTGTAGCTGCAAAATTACCTAGTAGAATTCACATAAACCAGGAACATTTTTTCATTCCATTTAGACATGTTTCTCAGTAAGGACTTCATCACAGAATTATTTTCTCAGCAGAAGACTGCTTAGTCCTTTTTTTTTGTTTTTGTTTTTTTGTTAGTACTTTTACATCTGTTCATAAAATGGGTTAGGAGCCATTTCCAAATGTAAATCATATGTGGGTTTTGTTTGATTTGTTTTAACTCGGGGTTTAAACCCCCCCCCCCATCACTCAAATTGACTGTTTTGGCTGGATGCAAGGTAGATCCATAGGGCAAAGGGATGTGAAGAATAATCTGTATTGAAATACCAAACTTGCTGGGTTAGTTGTACGTACAACAGAAGTCCCCGGAAATAACCAGCCTTGCCAGATACATGGGGCTAAAATGCGGGTCTTTTGTTCAGCACCTGTAACTAATTATCTGGTGATAAAATCAGGTCTGGTCTCAAGTATTGTCCCACCAATGCTCTGAGCCCCTCAGTCATGTGTAAGTGATGTAGAGGACCAAAGAGGAACATGAAGAGAGAGGAATTACAAAGCTCTTCTTTGAATTATGACCTATCTCTATCTAATACATCCTTATCTTCAACTCATCCAAATTAAAGCAAGTGGTATGTGGCAGGTTGTGCAGATGAATCAAGACTAATGCATGCACACAGCTGCTACATTCAATTTCCAGTGAATGGGTGTGTCAGATTGTATTTCTCAGGGTGTAGCAGCACTCACAATTTTTAGAAGCATCTCCCACAAAGACTTTGCAGAAAGGCTGAAAAGAAAACGTGATCACATTCACTGGTAGCTATTATAACAACTATAATTAATCCGCCTGCATTACAGGCTCACTGCTTGAGCCAGAGGACTGGTCTCAATTTCTGACTCCTTAGTTGCTATTGGATTGTGTTTCTTTGCTCTACTCCTGTGTTCTTTGTTTCTTTTTATAGCAGTCTTGATTAACAAAGCTTTTTTTAAATATATATGTTAGTGGACCATAGACAAGGAAGAATACTCTAGATATTCAATATGACTGGCTTGGTAAGACTGGCAAGGACACGATCCAGCATTGCATAGCTGTCGATAAGCTGCTTATTGGTGGCAATCAATATGCATGTGCCAAAATGGATTCGTTTGCTATGACTTTGTTTTTTACTTGAAAAGACTGAAAGAGTTCTAGGCTTAGGTGCCATGCTGAGATAGGCAATGTTCCTCACTTGGAAGTTTGAATTTTTGGAACACTTTGCCAATACCATGGGCAAGTGATACACTCCTTCCCCCACATTTCCCCTTTAATTCTTTTGTGCATGAATACCTTCTAAGAGCCTTCTTCTCGTGTGGAGAGCCTAGCACCATATTCCTCTTCCTAGTGGTTTATTGGTGAAACTCCTAGGGAAAAGGCAGTGTATGTAGGTCTTGAAGCTGCCAGACAAGTTAAATATGATGTAACATCTTTATAAAATGGTCATACAAAGTGCAGAAATATAGGACAGACAGGGAAAATGCAGAAGGAAATTACTGAACATTTGAGGAGAGAGGGGGAATTTCCCTGCATATTAATTCCTGCCTAATCTTCACATACAGGATAGCAAGTACTTCTGGTTCTCATTTCCTTGATGACACAGAACCTACCTGCATCCAAAGGAATGGCTATTTCTTTCCCTTTTTCATTTGGTTTTCAGACTGAGTGCTTGTCTAGTTGGTGAGGTAAAGCGCTTTACAGGGGTGTGATTTCTAAAGCGCAGTAACATGTTGTGTATTAATTAGTCCTCATAGACCCTACTGGTGCACACTAAAGGTTCCATAGTGCACTTCAGCATAGCACTATGTTAAAAGGCATCATCAGCATATACCCAGACCAATTAATGCGCAACACATTGGTGGGCTTTAGAAATCGTATCCCTGTAGAGTACGTTACCCCACCATCTAGACAAGCCCTGAGACTTACCCTTATTGCAGATTTGCAGCCTAGAGGGCTGGGGAAATGAAATTTCAGTTGAGGGGGGACACGCACATTCAGCTTCACACCTTTGAGAGCGTAATTGAGAAATTATTAGTAGCTTGTTTAGGTAACCTTAATGACGTACTTAATGGTCAGTTACCGTGGCTTCATTATTTAGGGCATGTCCATGTTAGGGTTTCTCTGAGACCTCTTCCACTTGGTTCTGCAGGAGCTCAGTTTGACTCCAGTCTCATCACTGCGGTTCCTTTATTTGGCATACAGGAAAGCTACGCTGAGCTGGTCAGGCTCAAGCATAGGGGGTGGGAACAGGGCGTACCACACATCCAAAGTTACACAGCATGCCTCTCCCTTTATATACATTTACAGATTACATTGCATTTACCATACATTGCATCACATATTTTTGGATTGCGTTGGTCTCTTTGTAAGAACCTGTACAGCAGGCTCTGTCCACGCACAACTTACTCTTTTTACCTCAACTTATGTTCCAGGCTTATCTTAGCCATTGTTATCTTAGCCATTGTAAATTGTTCCCTGGGTGTTTTCTCTTATCGTATCTTTTCAGACATTCTATTTTCGGCCTGTTGATCCATTCAGCTGCCTAATCCGGTCTCCCAAAAAATAACCTCCCCTCCGCCCCGGTCCAATTACTCATGTCAAGCCAGGCCTACAGTCCAGGTGAGGAAGTTATTCCAGACTAAGGATATGAATTTAAAATGCAATAGGTATTCTGTGTTAACTTCTGTGTGGGTACTCTTAGTGCCTTTTTCCAGTTTAGCTTCATCGACTTCCAAATATACTGGCTAAAGGACTAGCTACTTTGCAGCAGTTATTTCATTCAATTTCTACATGTAGACAAGCCCTTGGTTGGAGCAGGTGAATTGGATGATATTCAGACCTGGCGGATATTCTTGCGAAGGTTCTTTTGCGTGTTGCCCCACCCTATAGGTGTGCCTACCGCTCTGCCAAGGTCCTGCTGGGTTCTTTTTCCTCTTCCTTTGGGAGTTGCGCCTCTGGGATCTTTACTCCTCCCTTGTTTAGATAGGAGCAATGGGGAGTGCTCATCTGGCAAGCAGTGGCTGATGCCACAGGGCATATGTTCAGCACCATGCCAACCTAAAGAAAACTAAATCCCAAAGATCCCTTAGCTCCAGTCTGTTGATATTCAGCTGACTGACATTTGTGCTGTTTTTAAATCCCCTGCACTATCCATGACTTCGTGAAATGGTGACAATACACAATGTAATGAGCAACTCACAAATATCTCTTTATTTTTTTCCTTTAGCCTTGCTTTTGGGAAGTACGGTGGCATTTTTGAACCTGTTCTGCAAGTTGTACATGAGTAATACATCTATGAATCAAGAGAGCCACTTTCTGCCCAATGCAGTGCTATCACACAGACCTCAAGCCTCAGACTTCTTAGATGCCAAAGTCCTACAACTTTAAAAAATGTCTCTATGCATTTCACAAGCATTTTGACAACTTACATCACCCATAGTTTCTCTCTCTTTTTCTACATGTTTAAGCTTTCTTGTAGAGCCTATACTGTTTACTTATTTGGCTGAGTCTCTCTGCATGAAGGCTTTTCCATGGATGTCATCTGTTGTATATGTGTCTTCATAGTTTCCAGCATATTTATGTTAACTTTTATCCAACAAACATTCCCTTTTTCAGGCCATTCTGTTAAAGTATCTAGAGTCAAATATGACTTTGAGAACTTGCTGTCTGGGTATTGTAGCATGGGTTGCATCGTGTTTTTTTAATTATTTTTATTATACAGGGTATCCATTAGGGTTTTCTCTTTTGCTGAAGGAGGTGCAATTAATATACATTGTTTTATATAGACATTTCAGGAACAATAACTATTGATACACTATATGTACTATCGATACAATAACTATCGATAGTGACAGGATGTGGAAAAAGCTAATGTAATCAATGCTTTCTTTGCCTCTGTCTTCACGAAGAAGGTCAGCTCCCAGACTACTGCACTGGGCAGCACAGTATGGGGAGGAGGTGACCAGCCCTCTGTGGAGAAAGAAGTGGTTCAGGACTATTTAGAAAAGCTGGACAAGCACAAGTCCATGGGGCCGGATGCACTGCATCCGAGGGTGCTAAAGCAGTTGGCGGATGTGATTGCAGAGCCATTGGCCATTATCTTTGAAAACTCATGGCGATGGGGGAGGTCCAGGATTACTGGAAAAAGGCTAATGTAGTGCCCATCTTTAAAAAAGGGAAGAAGAAGCATCCAAGGAACTACAGGCCAGTAGCCTCACCTCAGTCCCTGGAAAAATCATGGAGCAGGTCCTCAAGGAATCAATTTTGAAGCATTTCGAGGAGAGGAAAGTGATCAAGAACAGTCAGCATGGATTCACCAAGGGCAAGTCATGCCTGACTAACCCAATTGCCTTCTGTGACGAGATAACTGGCTCTGTGGCTGAGGGGAAAGCAGTGGACGTGTTATTCCTTGACTTTAGCAAAGCATTTAATATGGTCTCCCACAGTATTCTTGCTGGCAAGTTGAAGAAGTATGGGCTGGATGAATGGACTATAAAGCAGATAGAAAGCTGGCTAGATCATTGGGCTCAATGGGTAGTGATCAATGGCTCCATGTCTAGTTGGGAGCTGGTATTAAGCAGAGTGCCCCAATGGCCGGTCCTGGGGCCGGTTTTATTCAATATCTTCATTAATGATCTGGAGGATGGCATGGACTGCACCCTCAGCAAGTCTGCAGAGTGACACTAAACTGGGAGGAGTGGTAGATATGCTGGAGGGTAGGGATAGGATACAGAGGGACCTAGACAAATTAGAGGATTGGGCCAACAGTGATCTGTTGATGTTCAGCAAGGACAAGTGCAGGGTCCTGCACTTAGGATGGAAGTATCCCATGCACTGCAAAGACTACGGACCGAGCGGCTAGGCAGCAGTTCTGCAGAAAAGGACCTAGGGGTTACAGTAGATGAGAAGCTGGATATGAGTCAACAGTGTGTCCTTGTTGCCAAGAAGGCTAACGGCATTTTGGGCTGTATAAGTAGGAGCATTGCCAGCAGATCGAGGGACATGATCGTTCCCCTCTATTCGGCATTGGTGAGGCCTCATCTGGAGTACTGTGTCCAGTTTTGGGCCCCACACTACAAGAAGGATGTGGAAAAATTGGAGAGTCCAGCAGAGGGCAACAAAAATGATTAGGGGGCTGGAGCACATGACTTATGAGGAGATGCTGAGGGAACTGGGATTATTTAGTCTGCAGAAGAGAAGAATGAGGGGGGGATTTGATAGCTGCTTTCAACTACCTGAAAGGGGGTTCCAAAGAGGATGCATCTAGACTGTTCTCAGTGGTACTAGATGACAGAACAAGGGAGTAATGGTCTCAAGTTTCAGTGGGGGAGGTTTAGGTTGGATATTAGGGAAAACTTTTTCACTAGGAGGGTGGTGAAGCACTGGAATGGGTTACCTGGGGAGGTGGTGGAATCTCCTTCCTTAGAGGTTTTTAAGGTCAGGCTTGACAAAGCCCTGGCTGGGATGATTTAGTTGGAGATTGGTCCTGCTTTGAGCAGGGGGTTGGACTAGATGACCTCTTGAGGTCCTTTCCAACCCTGATATTCTATGATACACTTAGTATAGATGACAGTAAAGAGCGATTCTTTCTTTTAGTACACATACAGAACTTAATTTGTGTGATAAATGAGTTTATTATTCTTTAAGGTGCTTATTACATTACTTTCTCCTCTGCCCCGTCTCTAGGGAAAACTCACTAACTATCTCTGGTCTTGATCATATTTGATTAGATTATTCTGCCAAGAGCTGTATGACCATTGAACCTTCAATTCTGGATGAAAGGTCGAAAGATTATTCAAGTTTCAGGCACAGTCATAATTGCATCTAGTGCTTGTATTATATTAGTGCAGCACAAATCCAAAATTATTACATGTGTCTGTTGGATTTGCTGGGTCATCTTTTCTTACAGAATTAGAACAACAGATCCAGGAAGTTACAGATGGAAAAATCCTGTCAGATTATTCTGTCCATTGCAGAATTTTTTATTGAAGTGAATTTGCTAATCTAGTGTATAATTTAGTTTTGAGTCCCAAGCAACAACGTTTCCATCATTTCCCTTCGGAGACTATTCCACAGACTAATGGAGCTAACGGTCAAAAAGATTTTTCATGATATTCATCCTAAATTTATCTTTTTAATGTGCATCTTTATTCTTTCTTATAACCTTGTGTGTGTCTGTCCTTTCTATTCTTAGTGTTTACAGTCTTCAAATATTTATAGGCTACAGAAACATAGAAATTAGAGACGTTTTTCATCTCTAAATATTAAATGACAGGATTTTCCAGGGTTGTGGAGTTTTTTTACTTGTTAGCTTTTTGTTTAACTAAATGATACTGCAGCTGTTAGCTGCAATGTCTGGATTTAAGAGATTTTTGACTCTCTTTACAAACTCGTTCAATACAAAAAGAATAAGAAGAGTGATAGTTCAGGATTCTCTGCTGTTTGAAATTGTGTCCTATGATATATTGTATTGTACGGTACCAAGTAATGTTGGAGCACTATTACATGACTGCTGCTCCTTTGTGAACTACATTAAAAACAAGCTGGCTATCTCATGAGGTTATCTTAGTGAGCAACATCTTAAGTAAACACAATTTCCCTCCTGCATGTAACCTTCAAATTCCAGTTCCCACTTTTCTTTCAAAACCCAATAAAATTAATCGTCTTTTAAATCTGTTTTTCCAATAGAGATAAATAACGAATATACAAAATGTTGGTCCCAGCTGTGCGTTGCGTGGTATAGTTAGTGTAGTGGCAGAACAGTTTGGACACAACCACTCTTGCGCTAAGCAAGCTAGTAATGCAGGGACACTGAGATGGAGCTGTTAGGAGTATTTGTGAATACATAATAAGGCCTTGTGCCTGCTTCCTCTCGTGTGTGTGTGTGTGTGTGTGTGTGTGTGTGTGTGTGTTTTAAGTATACTCCCTTCATATCCATAGCTCACTGGATAGTTCATTACAGGTAATAGCATCTCTGCTTTCAAAAAAAACAGATGGAAGAATGTTCAGATAATCGAGTGAACCTGTAGGCTGAATATTCTTAGGGCAGGTCCACACTGGGGCGGGGGATCGATCTAGGAAACGCAACTTCAGCTACGAGAATAGCGTAGCTGAAGTCGACGTTTCCTAGATCGAACTAAATTTACTTACTGCGGGTCCACGCGGCGCAGGCAGGCTCCCCCGTCGACAGCGCTTCCTCCTCTCGGCGAGCAGGAGTTCCGCAGTCGACGGGGGAGCGCTTCTGGGATCGATCTATTGCGTCCAGATGAGACGCGATAAATCGATCCCAGAAGATCCATCTCTACCCGCCGAATTGGGCGGGTAGTGTGGACCAGCCCTTAGATGCTTTAACACAGCAATCTCTTCAAAAGTAGACTTTTCCTGATTGTTTTTCTATCAGAATCCTTCCCCCGGTTTGTCCAATTTACCTGATGGGTAGGCATAACAGGCAGGTAGTAAAATATTGTAGATATGGTTAAAATGGCCCCCTAACTTCTCTGAACCAATTTAGCGCATCTCTAGTTTAGTCTCTTACACCTTTTATTCTCTTGTGCACAAAAGGAAATCTTAGTTAAGTAATTGATTGGCAGACTAGGGTGTAACAGTTAGAGCCAGCTCCCCAGTAGTTTCTTAATTGCAGCTTATTATAAATAGATGGCCTGTCAGTTTCTTGAAGATATCTGATCGCTGTGCAACATTTCCTTGCGTTTTGGCTGCCAAAAAAGCTAACCTTTGCCATGTTTAACAGATAGCACCTAATGTTTTTCACTTCCTTTCCCAAGCAGGTGTTTTTACTTGTCTGCAACTCGTCCTGTCTTAGTCCCTTTGTAGCTTATTACATATTATCATACATGATACATCTAGCTCAGTGGTTCCCAAACTGGGGTTTGTGAACCCCTGGGGGTTCGCAAAATGTTACAGGGGGTTCTCAGGAAAAAATTCCCTAATGGTGGACAGAGCTGGCCAGCAGCCCGGAGCCCCTGGACTTCCAAGAGCTAAGCAGATCAAAGCAAGTAGATCTATCACACTGAGGAGATTTAAACTTCAAGACTCCTTATAAGAAATGTAAAGGGAGGTGGATATTTTTTGCTGTTTTTAAAATTAAATAGGCAGCTAGTATTATTTTTTTTTTAATTATTATGAAGAACAAGTTTAAGCTTTGTTGTAATGTGCGTTGTTTGCCTGGACTGCTCAAGACCTGAATGCTTGTGTAGGAGGAACTCTTTGAGTTGGCTTCTTAAATACCTTCATGCTGTTTCACATCTGATACTCCTTGATGAAACATAGGAGCCTTGTCTTATAACAGGCTTATTCAAAGTGATACAAGCTACGAAAGTGAGATCTTGGAAGAGTGTTGCCATTTTCATAATGTAATAAAAATACTGTTATGATAAATAATAATTAATAATAAATAGTGTGTAATATGCATGTCATAAAAACAAATTTTATATCTCCCAGATCACTGCTTTTATAATTTATACTCAGATAAAGGAGAAAATTCCTGGAAATATTCATTTTTAGAAGGGGGTTCGCGAGACTTGACATTTTAGTGAAAGGGGTTCACAGGTTGTTGAAGTTTGGGAACCACTGATCTAGCTTTATAGTTCTAGGAAATGTAAATATTTATCGAAGGACCTTGTCAAAGTAGCTTTTTGAAATATTTTATTGCTCTTTCAGTTTCTGTCCAGTGAGTGGGGCCATTGTCTGTAAGTGGTGGCTGCCATTTTATTAATATTTTCAGGTGGGAGCCCAGTTTACGATACAGATTCGGATTCAAAGAATAGTTTTAATCACTTGAAAGCCCTGGAAATGTTGAGCATTTCTAAATTCTGAAGTAAATTCTATAATTGAAAAAACTTGATTTCATTTGCAGTTGGTTAACCACTTAGCATAAATGTTTTTTATGTTTAAAAAAAAAAAAAAGCATTTCCCATAAGCAGTTTCTAAATGGTGGTTTTCGTGGCTTTCAGATGGTCCTATTCAGTATCATCTCATCAAGATGGCATATTCCTGTTGCATTGACAATTAGTTATGTAGATCACTTAACTAAAATCTTTAGGGTTTTGTTCTTCTTTGCATTTAGATGTAAAGGCTTGAATATCTCTCATTACACTTGGATTTTCTTTTGAATTGCAGCTTCTGTTTCCTTTGCTACTTCTGTGATAGAGAAGAGTATATCTGGACATCTCTGTTTATATTTGGACCTCTGAGTCAGCCATTCAAAAACATGTAGTGTGAAAGATCAGTTACATACTATGTACATCAGCCACTGCCTCTGCCATTCTGATTCTTTTAAAACAAAACAAAAAGCCTCAGAAGAGTAGCATCCCCCTTCCCCTGGTCTATTTTAGTTTGTTTGTCAAAACGCAGGAGAATATTGTCAAGCACATTTGTGTTTGGTTGCTATTTGGATCTGTATTGCTGTGCACTGCTTTTTTAAAATTAATTTTGTCGCAAATCACATGCTATGAAATAAAGTAGTAATTATATCTGTGCATATCACAAAGCATTATGGTATGTATTCAGAAGAGGAAATAGTAGAAAGAGGGAAAGAGTAAAGTTGAATGGATTGTAAGAAAAAAATAGGAGCACTAATGGCAAGGTCATAAAACTTAAGAAAGGAGGGGAGGAGGAATCATATTGTGAATTGCATAAAACACTTTTTGCTCAATGTAAATTATAGTTTAGAAAAAAATTCTGCTTGAAATACATCGTAGATGGTGTTGCCAGGATACTTCCTGATCGTGTTAATTAAACTGTCCTGCAGATATAGCTTAATTAGCGTATAATTTGCATATTGGACACAATGGTGCATGTTGCTAAAGAAAGCTCCTCTTCTACTAATAGACCATTGTATACAGATACATTTTCAAGGGGGGAAAAGTCTTTAGACATAACTATATTTTTTTTGCAACAACATGATTAAGATCTGTGCTAATAAACTGATATATATCTAAACCTGTGTAGTAAGATGGTATTTTATGCCAGCTCCAGTACATTCTTTACCAGATCCCCCTTTGAGGGCTGATTCTGATAGCTTTCCTCTTGTCCAATAGTACCTTATTTCATGAGACGCCCCATTGCTTACAGTGGTACTACTTGTGGAGTAAGGTACTAATCAAGAGCCAGATTCTGCCTCTCTTGCTCATTTTGAAGATATGATTATCTACAGTATTGATGCTACAGTTCACAACTCTCCCAGATCACCTAGGACAGTCCCGCAATTAAGCATGGCTGTGCTGCTCATTTGGGGCTCCCTTCTGTGGAGTTAACTCCGCAGCACCTCTGGATCAGCTTGCCATGTCTGCCTGAAGTGACATAGTGGGGAGCAGAGTGCTGATCAGAAGGCAGTTCCTTGCTCTGCCTACCTGTGGAGAATGCTTTTCTGATTGGCGTTCTGTGGCCTACTCTGCCCAGATGCTTCAGCAGTGGGGATGAAATGCTGCAGGAGCGGTTCCACTGCAGTGACAGAGGCAGCCAGGACAAAGGAGGAATGAGAGAAGAACCGATGGGGCAGCGAGCATGCTTGCAGATGGAGGAAAAAAGAGCAAGGGAGTCATTGAGAAGAAGGGGACAAGGAAGGACAGGGAACAGGAGGGAAAACAGAAAGACAATGGGAGAGAGGAGTTCAGAAATGGTGGGGAGGAGAAAAACAACAAGGTGGGAAAGGAGAGAGAAAAATGACAATCAAAA
>NW_020664418.1:34325270-34358598 GCF_002925995.2 Terrapene triunguis | reverse complement strand
GTGTGTGTGTGTGTGTGTGTGTGTGTGTGTGTGTGTGTGTGTGTAAAACAATCCCTACAGACTACATCCTTCCCAGCCCTAGTGCCTGACTTTCCCCTGCCTAGCTCCTTATGTGGTCATTTATACGTGTGCTAAGTAGGTAAATGGCTACACAAAGTGCTAAGCAGTGAAGAATTAAGTTCCTAGTGCCTATGAAATGCTAAAAATGCAAGTGCTTCTGTGAGTTCCCAACAGAGACACTGCCCTTCATCCCAGAACTCTTGGCCTTGGATGCACCTGGCTCTCACACAAGGTATTGGAAGCTGTTAATAGTGTATGTAGAAGTATTTTTGACTGGCTATTTATTATAATGCTTACTGAAAGTTTTATGGGAGCATCTAATAAATACATTTATTTACAAATATACCCATTTACAAAGAAGATCATAAAACAAAACAAAATATGGCAAAATACATGGGTCAAAAGAAATTCCTCGAAATTGGAAGATTGCAGAAAAAATCCAAACAAAATGAAGTTAGCAAGAGAGGAGAATAGAAAAAAGACATCTCTGTCTGGAATCTGTAACATTCCTATAGAAATTGCAGGGACTAATTTTATATTTTTTCCTTGTATGAATTATTTTTATGTCCAAAGATTTTTCCTGTAACTCTTAACATTGCCAGGCCAGCAGTCAATTAGTATTTCAGCTCCTCAAAGGAAGCATTTTCCTGATGCTCTGTGAGCTCTCGTTTAGTAGTAGTGGATTTGTGGATTCTCCCATCTACAGAGGGAAAAACATTTTCACTCATTTTCACCTTGCTAAAGGAATCTACTTCCTCTTTGATTATGACACAATTCTAATTTCAATGCAATAGTGCAGGAGTAGTAAGCTGTGGGACCACAGTGGCATTTTTTAAATAAAAAGTTATTGAGCATCTGAATCAAGTGAGTCAAGGTATTAACATATTTCATAAGTAGGAAAAATGCATCATGCCTACCGCAAACTCCAAATTTAGACTGGGAACCTGCTAATCATTCTGAATAATGATGCTAGAATATGCATTTCAGATGTTGCTTCTGTATCTAATTATTTTTTAAACTTTTTTAAAACAGGTGATTATAAACAGCACAATCACACCTAATATGACCTTTACGAAAACATCGCAGAAGTTTGGTCAGTGGGCAGACAGCAGAGCAAACACTGTGTTTGGTTTGGGTTTTTCCTCCGAACAGCAGCTAACAAAGGTAACTGGGCTCATTTTATTTCTGAAACAGCAGTTGGGGTGGTTCTTGGGAATTAAGGAACTGCTGCACTGTCGGTACCAATCTGGTAGGAGTCGCACAAACTGAATTTCTTGGCAGCTCATTAACTCTTCTTCTCTACATGCAAGTTGTTAAACTCTTAACTATCCAGTGGTTGCTTATAGAGCCTCTGTGAAGGTTTACAAAAGTTCACTGACACAAGGATACATTTTAATTTGATCACTTGTGGCCCTCTATAAAAACAAAAGGCTATAAGATTTTGAAGCTTAGTTTTTTAGATGTTCTCAAATACAGTCTAAGCAGTTTCTTGGCATCTCTTTTCCTAGACTACATGCTCATTTTATACAAAAACTACATTAAAAGAACATTAAGGATACAAAGTGAAGCACTAAAATGTCAAAAAATGCCAAAGTTAGGCTGCCTATGCATATTTAACTCTACATCTATGTTGCAGTGAAGTCTTTATCATTGTAGCAGTGACATCCAACTAATAGGCTTATCTAGAATCCAAAATTGTTTTCCTATGAAGTACATATGGCCTTGAATGTAGTGTAGCGGTGGACTGGTTTGGGTGTTGATGAGTGAATTTGACCCATAGTGGCTGGCCCTTTGATGTTAAGGGGACTTTACAAGTGACTATAAAGGAAAGTTCTCCTTTAGCTCAGCTGGTGTAGGCCTGTGCTTTTGGAACAGAAGGCTGAGGATTGTAGTTCTAGCTCCCCCATGTCACTTGTCTGCAGAGCAGGGCTTGGTTACAATGAAGGCTTGTAAAATATCCAGCCAACTCTGGTAATAAATAACTAGTAGTGTAAACAATACGCTCTCGCAGTGATTCAATTAATACTTTGCAAACGCAAGTCAAGCAACCAGAATGTTTGTTCACAAAATAAAAGAAGGTACTTATCTAACTCATAGTTGATGTTTTAAGCATGAACACGCCGCCCTTATTGGCACTGTTTTATCAGTTAACCAAATATCATGTCCTTGGGCATTCCAAACAGTCTCCATTAATCTCCCTCTTGCATGTTTTCGTCTGAGAGGTACTAGTGTTGAAATTTTAAAAGCTGCTTCTTGGGTCTGAAAGAAGACTGACCATTGTAGGGAAAGGAAAAGCCTGTTGGATGTAATGTGTTTACTTTCAGTCAGTTGGGTGACTGAATTCTACATGAACTTGTTTTTATTAAGTTGGTCTTACTGAGTTCATGCATTTTCCACACCATTGCATTTTTTGCAAATATTTCACATTTGCAAAAATGTTCATGCAAAATTGTTTTTGCTCTTGGGGTGACTAGAAATGTGTCCTGGTAACAATCTGGTTCTCCTGGAATGTTACAGGACTAAACCATCCAGTAAAACGAAAAAATATTACCTGCTTTAAAAAAAGGAGAACATATCTGTGGCAATGCTTCAGGAAACTTATCTCAAAACAGAAGAATCAATCTTAAAAGGAATGTGTACCATGGAATATCTTTCAGCTCCCATGAGAGAGGGGTGTGTGTATTAAGTAGAATGGGAATGTAAAAGGATTAAAACCTATCCAGAAGGCAGATGGGTGTGCAGAGGGCAAACATGTAACAATTATGCACCAAGTGAGGAATATACCTTTCTTCAGAAATAATTTTGGAGTGATTGTAATGGTCCAGAATTCAAAGGTAATAGTGGCAGGTGACTTCAATAGCTGTCTAACCACAATGTGGGATAAACTACCAACAAGACAAGGTCCATCTAAAGAAGCTCAAATGCTGGAACTAGTATATAAAGGACAGGACGCAATGGAGATTTGGATTTTGCTTTTTTTCTCTGAAACTGCCAAAACCACATACTAGAATAGATTTAATTTTAATATCAAAAGGTTTCCTACATGAAATCTTAATATTAGAATGGACTATCTCTGACCCTGTTCCTGTCTTCATGAAAATAAAGTCCAGTTCAGGATTAATAAAAGCTGGAGATTTAGTAATATATTGTTAAAAGACACAGACTTTGTGTATGAAATGGAAAACTACATTGATGATTATATTAAGGACAATAGCTCACGGGATATACCCGGGGAACTAGATGGGAAGCCTTTAAAGCAGTAATGAGGGGACATACTATAGCATGCCATAGTTATAGGGAAAAAAGACATTGGTAAAACCGGGAAAAGTTAGAGGAACAAATTTTGCAGAAGCAATGTGTCTAATAATGTAGACTTAGTCAAAGAGATTAAGAATGCGAAAATAGCATTAGAAGTACTGACAACAATAAAATAAAAAAAAAGACAGCTCCCCTGTTTGCCAAAGGATCTACGAACTGGGGAGGAATCATACTGCAAGATATTAATGCCCAGACTGACAGAGTGAAAGGGAGGTACTAGATGGCCCAATAGCATAGGAAGAAATAATAAAAGTACCTAGCTCTTACATAGCACTTTTCAGATGGAGAAACTGAGACACAGAGGTAAAGTGACTCACCCAAGGTCACCCAGCGGGCCAGTGGCCAAACTGAGAATAAAACCTAGTCTCCTGAGTCCTAGTCCAATGCTCTCACCAGTAGACCGCAAGTGATTTTTTCATTAAAATCAGGGAGAAGTCCTGGGCTGGAAGGATATACCACTGAATTCTATAAACTGTTAAAACACAGGTAACTCCCTTGCTAGCGAGTGCACTTCAGTCTTCTGAGGCAACAAAATCCTTACTGGGCACCTTCTAACACACACACGTAATTTTGATACCTAAACCAAACAACACTTATCCAATCCAGCATCGGATAGGCCTATCTCTTTTTAATAAAGAGAGCATAAGAATCCACACCTGATTTGTGGAACACAGTAGAGTTATTGAGCGTGTGGATATACGCCTCCCGTGCATGTACACTTTTTTGCATGGACCTTGTCATAAAAGGGTGACAGGAGAACGCTGATAAACTGTTTTTTATTTCTTGGCCCTAATCTCCTGACAATAGGCCACAGTTACAAAAGTTTTTAATAAACCTGTCACATGACTGGGGTCAGTGTCTAGGGTTTTTGACCAGAATGCCCAGTTGAACAAGGACCCTGGCGGCTCTGGTCAGTAATGCTGACCGGGTCGCTAAAAGACTGGTTGGCGGTGTAGCGGGGCTAAAGTCTGGCTCCTAGCCACAGGTGTGGCCAGGGGGCTCCAAGCGCTGCCCCCGCCCCGAGCGCCGGCTCCGTAGCTCCCACTGGCTGGGAATCGGGGCCAATGGTAGCTGCAGGGGTGGCACCTGCGGGCAAGGGATGCGCACATAGCCCCCGGTCCCTCTGTCTAGGAGCTGGACAAGCCAGCTGCTTCCGGGAGCCGCCTATTCCCAGACCTCAGCCCCCTCCAGCATCCCAGAGCCCACACCCCCAGCTGGAGCCCTCACCCCTCCTGCACCCCAACCCCCAGCCCTGAGCCCCCTCCTTACCCCAAACCCCTCATCCCCCACCTCACGCTGAAACCTGCACCCCCTCCCACACCCGCACCCCCTCCCCAGCCCTGAGCCCCCTCCCACATTCCGAACCCATAGGCCCTAGCCCGGAGCCCCCTCCTGTACCTGGAGCCCTCACCACCTCCTGCACCCTGAACCCCTCATTTCTGGCCCCACCCCAGAGCCTGCACTCCCACCCAGAGCCCTCATCCCCTCCTGCACCTCAACTCCCTGCCCCAGCCCTGTGAAAGTGAGTGAGAGAGAGTGAGCAATGGGTGTGTGTGGGAGTGTGTGTGTGGGGGGGGGGTGGTGTGTGGAGTGAACAGGGGCTGGGCCTCTGGGCAGGGGGCGGGGTATCTTCGGATGCATATAGAAGTGGGCTGTAGCCCACGAAAGCTTATGCTCTAATAAATTTGTTAGTCTCTAAGGTGCCAGAAGTACTCCTGTTCTTTTTGCGGATATGGACTAACACGGCTGCTACTCTGAAACCTGGTATATCAAAGAGAATCGCCAGAATGAGCCACTCATTAATTGTGGGCCATTATCTTAACTCATTCACAAAACATAAATGGCAAATTTCATGCAGCCTAGTTTCCAAGAGCTTCCTGCAAAATGAGCTGGCAATTAAATATAAATGAGACTGGTTGGGGGGGCCCGAGTGGGGGGGGCAGCTGCTTTATAGCTCTGGCACTGGCGCAACTTGTGCTTAGGAGGAATAAAACATAACACCAGAAATGTAAAACCTAAACATGTAAAATGTAACATCTACTAAAATATATATTTCTGTGGATGACTATCTGCAGATTCAAGTGACTTTCAAATAATTCATATTATGTGACACCTATTCGCACGTTCAATTCCCCATTAAATATCAGCAGGGGAGATTCATAACCAAATATAGCGTTTGTATGCTACGCTTTCCCAAGACCAAAAACACTTGTCAAGATTTGGTAGCAACAAATCCTTCCTTTCATGCAGCCTGTGCCCACAGTTTGCTGGAGTGCTGTGAGATGTCATATATAATTCATAACTGGCTGCAGAAGCTGGGGCTGGCTCTGAAATGTACTTTCAAACCTGCAGCAACGATTAGTTGCTGTTTTCCCTTTCTCCCTTCCTCTGTTAATTTTGGATAGGTTTGTCAGCCCAAAAGAGTTCATTTGAAATAGCTACAGCAGTGGCATTAGGGGAAAAGAAGAGTGCGGATGAGGAATGAGGCAACTTTTTGAAAGACTTTAAATAACTAAACATACCTCCACTCTCTAGAAAATCTCACTCACTCCTTACATTTCTTTATGTTTAAAAATATATTTAGTAGGATCTTACTAAGCTTACGATTAACCGTTTTAATTACAAAATACACATTAAAAACAACCAGCTGTTATGCTGGTTTAATGACTCATGGCCTGTCCAGATCACAGAAGTGACACACGGGTTTTAATACCAATGGGCGGTGGTCAGGGGGCATAATATATTAACAATTCTCAGAAAATAGGATCCCTGTGATTCTGCAGCCAACAGTGGATTGGGTATACATGCATTACCAATGCCACAGAAGTTCCATAGACACTCTGTAACCTCCCTCAGAAATGTCTTGTCCTGTTGCTGATGTAGCAATTGGCACTGGAAATGGTGCAGAAGTTTAGTCTGCGACTACAATGGCTACATAGTTAGAAGAGCAGTCAGGTGTAAGTCTTTCATTTCTCACAAGAGCTAAGTGCACCTATCGAACAATGAAAAGCAGAGATTGTTTAGTGGAATCCAACAAGTATAAATTAGGCAGAAAAAAAGACATTTCTAAAGAGGAAACAGCAAAACTGTTTATGCACTGAATGCTAACAAATGCATAAAGTAACAAACTGAACAAATAGAGAATATTTTTCATTATAATTTCAGTTACAATAACCTTTAACTCTAGCCACAATAGTGGGTAAAAATAATTCAGAAATGTGACTGTTTGTTTTTAAAGTGAAGATGTCCCTTTAAGTTGGTGGACAATTCCTTTGTTGCTCTTTGCTGCTAGAAGCACATTTATTTAAATAAAATTTATTAGTAAACTTTAGCCTTGACTAAAAATCACACAACTAGACTGAGATCATTGTTGATTATATACACCTCTACCCCGATATAATGTGACCCGATATAACATGAATTCGGATATAAGCGGTAAAGCAGCGCTCCCGGGGGGGCGGGACTGCGCACTCTGGCGGATCAAAGCAAATTCAATATAACACGGTTTCACCTATAACACGGTAAGATTTTTTGGCTCCCAAGGACAGCATTATATCGGGGTAGAGGTGTATTTTAAAGAATGGGAGGAGAGGGTGTTTCATATATTCACATATAATGTTTTTATATGGAACTGTGGAAAATGTTCTCTTCACAGCACACATTTTTCAGAGCGGTCATCTGTGTCCATTATGAGGATAGTTTCAGAAATCAAATTTGAAAGATTACTTCTTCTAGTTTTTCATCTTTTTTTCTAGTGCACTTAGACTCATAGGAATTTTGATACAGAAGATTTATTGTAAGAGAGCGACTCAATATAACATTAATATAAACTGTATTCTGACTTAAAGATACCCAAGTTTGGAGCTTATTTTTGACACAATATGCTAGAAATAATCTTGTTGTTATAGATGTTTTGGTCTAACAACAGTTGCAACATAAAATGTATTTTACCTAGAAAGGTCAGGGTTTCATGACTCAAGGGCAAAACATAGTGCAGTTGTATTCAGTGAGTTTTATAGGTCTACAGATATAGTTGAATCACAAATATACTACCTGTACGTTCCCTCAAATAGTAAACTCTTTTCATATGCAACTCCAGCTGAAGGTGCCTGGACTCTGTAGTTCAGTGTTTTCATATGTACCTTCACAGATCATATTCACAACCCTCTCTATATTATATCTGAAATTCCCCTTGGCTTTAAGCACATGCATGCCCATCCAGTGGAATCCTACGATGACATATGTTTCATGGTAATTTCCACTCACTGTGTGTGTGTTTTATGTAATGTGTTAACTACTGATATAATTTTTTCTAGGCTTGTGTAAGAGCTGAATTATGGTAATCGATAAAACTAATCTTCCAATGTTCTAGCAGCAATCTCCATGTTCGTGTGTGTGTATATATAATAGAATATGTGTATATGTAATATAATGTTGTTCAGGATAGTCCAGTATCCGGTCTCTGACAATGGGCACTACCAGAGAAAGGTGTAAGAACCCCATAGTAAATGTGTCAGCTGCTGAAGCATATATCAAATCCCTGTGTGGTCTTGAACCAAGTCATCTCTCTCTCTCTGCCTCAGCTACCATCCTTGTAAATTTGAGGTGACGGTACTTACTTACCTGATAGAGTTGTTGTGTGACTGAATTCATGAATGTGTGCAAGAACTTTGAGATCTTTGGATGGAATGTGTGATAAAAGTGCTGAGTGTTAACCATTGTAATGGCTTTGGATAGACTTGATATAATTTTGAAGAATTGAATCATGTGGTTTTATTAGCGGTGTAGTCTATGGCTATATTTGTGCCTCCTTTGACCTTCTTCCTGAGGGGTACTTTTGTTTTGACACTCACTTTTTAGGGATTTCACCATTGTACTTCACAGATGACTGAGATTTCCCTTTGGTACTCCCTCTTTATAATCCATCTCAGTCCATCCCTCCCCTCCTTTAAACATCTTTCTTTTCAAGATATATTTTTATTGTGACAACCCTTTTCCCCCCTGCTAACTCTTCCCTTGTCCCTTTTTCGCATATAGTTCTCCCTTCTGTTCCTGGATTTTAGTGTAAGTGTAGTTTTTTTCACATTTGAATGTTTGTTGTGTTTTAGTTGTTTTTCATTATATATATTCTCAACCATCGCTCTGCCATGCCCAGTTGTTTCAGTGGAGAGGTGCTTAATAAATTGATCTATTCAGGTGATTTAAAAAAAAAATCACTATTGGAAGGAGGGGGAATGAGCTACACTGAAGTAATAAAATGTGGCTTCTACATCTTGGATGCTATTTAGGGAGGGAAATATACCTATCTGGAAGGCAATATGGCTGACCGTTGAGCAAGTTTCATGTTGTCTTCCCTTTCCAATATTAGAAATTTCTCCACAATAAATTCATGTATGTTTGAACTGCCTTTGGTAGAAGTGAAAGACACAGTCAAAGTGTTACAGACACCCTCCCTCATACTGAATACTTTTTATTTAAATGCCTCCCTACCCCACTTCTTGAAACTGTGTTTTTTGGGGCAGGACCCACAAAATTAAATGGTTGTGTTAATGATTGGGGTTTGCATATAAGACCAAAACAGCAGAATGAGGCCTTTGATTTATAAGGCCTTAGGATGGGCCTTTCAAAAGCACCAAGGTAATTCAGAAGTACAGAGCCTACTGGAACTTGGTTTTGAAAATCCCATCTTTAGATTTAACTATAGAACCTTTACTGCATTTTTACCTGGGGATTTGAATTAATATTTTATGTGAACAGAAACATCCAAAGTTTTATGTCTTCAAACATTGTCTAATATCTTTATTTTTATCAGCCATAAGATAATGAGACTTTTAAGAGAGAGGCCATTTGCTCCCACATTCCTGCTTTATTTTTGGGGTGGAGGGGTTACCTTAATTTCACCTTCCTGTTCCTTTATGACACCCTGTCCTCAATCCCCCAAATGTCTCACAAGCTCATTTATATTCTTTCCTTCAGTTGCCTTTCCCTTCAGAACAAAAGACATTTGATAACCCTTAATCTAAACCTACATCTTTTATCCTCAAACTTTAATAGATGATGAACATTTAAAAAAAAATCACGTTCACTTTTTCCCCCAGACTTTTATTAGTAATTTCTAAAGAAACTATGGAGATATTGCCCTGCTTTCAAAACAGTGACTACCATCCCTTTTAAGGGAATCTGTTTCTAACTCAAATCAAGCACACACTTAATGTTTCATATCTAAAATTTAAAAATTGCCATAAGCGATTGTCTGGTCATGGGGTTTTGCAGACTACAAAGAAACCATATAAAGATACTATTCTGAACAGTTAATGTGTCCTAAATAATTTTAATAAATATCCTTCATGCATTTGGCAGTTTGCAGAGAAATTCCAGGAAGTAAAAGAAGCTGCCAAACTAGCAAGAGACAGATCTCAAGAGAAAATTGAGACCTCAAGCAATCATTCCCAAGTAAGTCACTTTTCTGTACTATATATATACAGGCGCACATGGAGGAAAAATGATTTGAGACTAGCTTCAACAGTGGAATATACCTGCTTCTGGCAGCTAGTTTAAAGTGTCAACAAAGAAGATGGTTAAATATCATTGTTAACTACTGGTCTTTAACATTGCCGGAGGAATATTCTTTTTCTTGTGTGCTCTCTCTCCTTCTCTTTCTCATTTAAATATAATAGTCTTTTCAGGAAGTTACTGAGTTATAATAATTTTTAAAAATAACAAGGTCATCTATATATTCTTTGATATCGTTCTTCATTGTGGTGGTCACTGAGGACTTTGCCTCACTGCAGTATTTCAGCAATAAATAAATGGAATCTGTTGTAACGCTTGCTTGTGCCAGTTGCCCAACCCATTTTTGTGTGTGGTTGGGGCTGTGTTAGAGATCAGTTTGTACAATGTCATGTAGCTAGTGTAGTTTGAGTTCTCATGTATTTCATTATCCAAGTTTGGTGATTCATAGATGTTGGGTGACTATAGTTTGTCTGCAGGTAAGGCTTTACCATCCCTTACAGTGACTGGTGGAAAGGGAGTTTATAGTGTATGTCCATGGACTACACCTGTCTGGGACAGGTTTCAGAGTGGTAGCCGTGTTAGTCTGTATCAGCAAAAAGAACGAGGAGTACTTGTGGCACCTTAGAGACTAACAAATTTATTTGGGCATAAGCTTTCATGGGCTAAAATCCACTTCATCAGATGCATGGAGTGGAAAATACAGTAGGAAGATAGATACACACACACACACACACACACACACACACACACACACACACAGAGAGAGAGAGAACATGAAAAGATGGGGGTTGCCATACCAACTCTAACAAGACAAATCAATTAAGGTGATCTATTATCAGCAGGAGAAAAAAAACGTTTGTAGTGATAATCAGGATGGCCCATTTCAAACAGTTGACAAGAAGGTGTGAGTAACAGTAGAGGGAAAAATTAGCATGGGAAAATTGTTTTTAGTTTGTGTAATGACCCGTCCACTCCCAGTCTTTATTCAAGCCTAATTTAATGGTGTCTAGTTTGCAAATTAATTCCAGTTCTGCAGTTTCTCGTTGGAGTCTGTTTTTGAAGTTTTTTTGTTGAAGAATTGCAACTTTAGGTCTGTATGTCAATTTGCAAACTGGACACCATTAAATTAGGCTTGAATAAAGACTGAGAGTGGATGGGTCATTACACAAACTAAAAACTATTTCCCCATGCTAATTTCCCCCCCTACTGTTACTCACACCTTCTTGTCAACTGTTTGAAATGGGCCATCCTGATTATCACTACAAACGTTTTTTTTCTCCTGCTGATAATAGCTCACCTTAATTGATTTGTCTTGTTAGAGTTGGTATGGCAACCTCTTGCAGAGGTGAAAGTAAGCCGGTACGCCCCGGTACGGCGTAGCGGCAAGAGCCAGTGCGCCGTACCGGGGCAGCCCGGCTTCCCCAGGTGGCAATTTAAAGGGCCTGGGGTCTCAGCAGCCGCTGGAGCCCCAGGCCCTTTAAATTGCCGCCAGAGCCCTGGGGTAGCAGCAGCGGGGCTCCGGGGGTTATTTAATGGGCCAGTAGAAGCAGGGGGGTCCTGGGCCCTTTAAATAGCCCCCAGAGCCCTGGAGTAGTGATGGGGCTCCGGGGGCTATTTAAAGGGCCTGGGGCTCCCGCTGCCTCTACGGCCCCGGCCCTTTAAACTGCTGCCGGAGCCCCCGGCTGCCACTGCTACCCCAGGGCTCCAGCGGCTATTTAAAGGGCCCAGGGCGGTAGAGGCAGGGGAGCCCCGGGCCCTTTAAATAGCCCCCGGAGCCCTGCTGCCAGAGCCCTGGGGTAGCAGCAACAGCCAGGGTCTCCGGCAGCAGTTTAAAGGGCTGGGGCCGAGCCCTGGGCCCTTTAAACTGCTGCTGGAGCCCCCAGCTGCCGCTGCTACCCCAGCGGGGGAGGGGGAGGGCACTTACTGGTACAAGGCGGGCTGGGGCTGGCTCTGACCCCTCCATCCCCGCCCCTTCTGGCTGAGGCCCCGCCCCTTCTGAGAGCCAGAGCCGGCCCCAATCCAGCCCCGTACCGGTAAGTCCCTATTTCTACTTTCAGCCCTGCCTTTTGTCAACTGTTTGAAATGGGCCATCCTGATTATCACTATAAAAGTTTTTTTTCTCCTGCTGATAATAGCCCACCTTAATTGATTTGTCTCGTTAGAGTTGGTATGGCAACCCCCATCTTTTCATGGTGTGTGTGTGTGTGTGTGTGTGTGTGTGTGTGTGTGTAATATTCCTACTGTATTTTCCCCTCCATGCATCTGATGAAGTGGGTTTTAGCCCACGAAAGCTTATGCCCAAATAAATTTTAGTCTCTAAGGTGCCACAAGTACTCCTCGTTCTGTCTGGGACAGTTTAGTTTAGAAAGATGCCACTATACCCACTGTTAATTGTTTTTGTTAGAATATGTTGAAATCAAGTTTTATCATAAGCTTTGTCATAGTCCCTTACAATAATTCATTATAATTCCATGAAGTCTACAGCTAGCTAAGAATTAATCCTTGTTTAATGGGAACTCATTCATTGTGTTTTGCATAAAAGTGTTGCTTTGGAGGAAAGTTAGAATAACTTCTATTTAGCGATTACTTCAACTGCACAATCAGAAGCACCTTTATGACATCAGTGAGAACTGCTTAGTGTTCATTTCTTCTGAAAATCAATCCCCTTGTTTAGGTCCCTAAACCAGACTTAGAAGCCTGAGCTTAGATGCAAAAAAAAAACCCGTGGCCATTGAGTCTAATGTAAAGCAAAGGAAGCTAATTGACCACTGCTAAAAAGTGTGTGATGTTAATCTCTTGGGAGTAGAAAAGTCTCTTTTTTTTTTTTTTTTTTTTACTTCACAACTTCCAGTAGTGTTTCTTTTCTCTAGTAGCTTAAACTGATTTTAAAATATTCTTCTGGAAAATTTTGCGAACTACAATTTTGTAAATCATTATATTTTTTCTCTTTGAAAAGAGGCTGCCTTTTGCCCCCAGGGCACTTCATTGTGATAGTTTTTTATTACTGTTCTGTGTTTTAAATGTTCTTCTTTAAATATTACCTCTACTGTTACAATATGTGTTATAGTCTAGTATGCCATAAAGCTGTGATGCATGTGAGAGCTGGTAAGAGACTGGTCTTTATTTCCTGGTCTCACTGACTTGACATGGGACAAGGTTACAAATAGCACAGATGTCAGGGTCACTACTCACCAGTCCCAATGGCTACTGGTGCACACCGGTGGTATCACTAGGCTCAGGTAAGGAGCAATCTGTCATTACTTAAAGGGAATCAGAAATATTCTTGCTTAGTGCAAATATATAACATGACATGGTATATAATGTGACCTCTTATGATACCTATATTTACTTGTACCGATAAAGTCAATGTGAAGATAAAGATAGGACTGCATTTTGATTGACAAGAAGAGAAACTTTTTTACTTCTTTGTCTGGGTCACAAACAGTGGCATCCCAGACAACAGCATTACCTCAAATAGGCCATGCCAGGCAATCTGCCATTGCATTTTGTGTCACATACCTAGTATGTTATGTCACAAAAGTAAATGCTTACTTCCTTTCAGTGACACTGAGTTTTTTTCGGGGGGGGGGGGGGGGGGGGGGAGGGAAGTAGGCATGTGTTTAAAAAGGGAAACAAAGATGCTGTGTGGGGGGCAATTATAGACCAGTCAACCTAACTTTGATACCTGGAAAGATACTGAAACCAATTATGAAACAATCCGTTTGTAAGTACCCAGAGGGATAATAGGGTTATAAGGAATAGCCAGCATGTATTTTTCAAGAACTAATCATGCCAAACCACCTAATTTCCTTCTTTGACAGGGTTACTGGCCTAGTAGATGGGGGGAAGAAGTAGATGTTATTTATCTTGATTTTAGTATGGCTTTTAACATGCTCATAAGCAAACTAGGGAAATGTGGTCTAGATAAAATTAGTATAAGGTGCACAGCTGGTTGAAAGACTGTTCACAGAGGTAGTTATCAGTAGTTTGCTGTCAAACTGGGAGGGCATTTCTAGTGGGTTCCCCCTGGGTCTGGTACTATTCAGTATTTTCATTAGTTACTTGGATAATGGAGTGGAGAGTAGGCTTCTAAAATTTGCAGATGACATCAAGCTGAGAGGGGTTGCAAGCACTTTGGAGGACAGGACTAGAATTGAAAATGACCTTGACAAATTGAAGAATTTGTATAAAATCAACAAGATGAAATTCACTAAAGAGAAGTGCCAACTACTACAGTTGGGAAGGAAAAATTAAATGCACAACTTCAAAATGGGGAATAACTGGCTAGGTGGTAGTGCGGATTCTGGGGGTTACAGTAGGTCACAAATTGAATGAGTCAAAACTGTGATGCAGTTGCAAAAAAGGCTAATATCATTCTAGGGTACATTAACAGGAGTATCATTTGTAAGACCTGGGAGGTAATTGTCCCACTCTACTTGACACTGCTGAGGCACAGCTGGAGTGCTGTGTGCTGTTCTGGGCACCACACTTCAGGAAGGATGTGGATAAATTGGAGAGAGTCCAGAGGACAGCAACAAAAATAATAAATGGGTTAGAAAGCCTGATATATGAGGAAAAGTTTTAAAAAAACGGAGACACACTTCCCCGGGGGTTCCCAGGATTGCAAAGCTCCTCATTACTACCTGCCCTTAGCGTGGGGCAGGCTTGTCTGTGCCTGCTGGGGTCCGCTCCCCAACTCCAGAGGCCATGGGCAACACAGGCTCTGCTCTTTCTCTTCCGGTTAGGCACACTCTAATCCTATAGCTCTCCGAGAGTGCGCCTGGAGTGACCAGCCGCTGGTCTACTACACACAGGATTCACAGATTTGCTGCTCCCAACGAAGCAGTCCACACCAGCTTACTAGCTTCCCTTCAGGTCACCACTCGATTTGACACACAGCACTTAAATAACGTTTATAGTGAAAACTAGTAAGAATTTACTTCACGAAGTACAGAGATTTGAGAAGTAGCAAGTAAAATATTGGAAACAAATAGTTGCATGTAAAATAAAATCATAACGTGCATTTTAAATCCTAGACTTAACTACCGAGATACTGTTCTGTCTAATTAAATTTAGTTCATCCAAAGTCTTTGCAGTATTTTCCAACCAGGTTGGCCATGACCCTCCTTTCACAAGGCACAACACGCTGACAGTTTGTCTCCTTGATGAAGGATCTGGAATGTACCTCACTTATGCCCATTGTCTTTACTTGTAAACGGGATACCCTCATGCTTTTTTTGTTTTTTCCTGCAGCTTTCCTCTCTTGTTGAATCTGCAATCTTCTGCTTAGCATCAGGCTCAGTAATGCAAATAGGCCTCCACTGCAAAGCAGACAATACAGAATAGACGCATGAGCAGCCAGAGAGAGATAAACGTCTTTTTTTCCCTCCTACATGACAGAAGCTTGTTTATCACCTTCTGGTGACATGCTTTAACTCACATACCTTACGATGAAAATTTTCAGTACCGATACATAATTCCTTAAACATTATGCATACATATATTTCACAATTATGATGATGACCCGTGGGCTCTTGGTTCTTGGTATATACCTCACATGCCACCTTCTGGTAAATTTGTATATACATACATCTGCCACAGGGGATCCTGGTAAAACTCTATAAACATCCTTATGCCCTCTGCCAGTTGGCACCAAGAGGTTTCTGGGTCACACTGGGCACGCTTACTCTTGAAAAAGAAGATTGAAGAGGGGTCTGATGAGTCTTCAAATATGTTAAGGGCTGTTATAAAGAGGATAGACTCAGAGATCAATTGTTCTCCATGTCCACTAAAGGCAGGAGAAGAAGTAATGGACATACTCTACAGCGAGGGAGACTTAGGTCAGTTACTAGGACAAACTTTCTAACTATAAGGGTAGTTAAGCTCTGGAATAGGCTTCCAAGGGGATTGCGGAATCCCCCTCATTGAAGATTTTTAAGAACAGGTTGGACAAACACCTGTGAGGGATGGTCTATGTTTATGTGGTCCTGCCTCAGCACAGGGGCCTGGACTTGATAAACGCTTGAGGTCCCTTCCAGCCCTACATTTCCACGATTTTATGTTGACACTAATTTGTGGATTGTGCTGCAGGAATCTGGACGTGAAACACCATCTTCTACTCGGGCATCCAGCATAAATGGAACAGATGACGAGAAGGCATCTCATGGTGGCTCTGCTGATGCACATCTGAAAAGTGAGAATGACAAACTGAAAATTGCTCTAGCCCAAAGGTGAATCTCTTGTAATATCTAAATTGCATTGAATGCCTGTGCAGTAACTCTTCGGGGGTGGTTACATATACATATCCAGGGATGGCTCAATAAGGAATCAGCTATCTGACCTAATTATTATACTTGTTAAAAGGCAAATACCAAGGTAGATACAGTAACAACTTATATAAAAAATTGGAAGGCGATTAAAAAAAAGTGGTAGTGGGATCTGTGTTATTGCCTGCCTATTACCCACGTTATTGTAAACGGAAATAAAAATAATCAATGTCCTATTTTAGCATAGCACATACAGTCATGTGTTATTCCTATAGCAATAAGGGGCTGTAACAGGGTTCACTCACCACTCTGGCACCTCCTGCTGGCTGTCATGGGAATTAGGTCTGCATGTTAGTGTGCCCTCTTTGGGTGGTGCCTCACCGCCGTCACTCCTGCTCTAGGACCTACGTCTCTCCAAGGACTGTGGTGTCCTCTTCAGCGACACAGCCCTCCGGGAACCTGCAGTCCGCTGTTCAGCCACTTCCCTTAGTGACTACTACAATGAATTGTCTGGCCACTTCCTTGTGGCCCCAGCATCCTCTTTGCCCTTGCCTCAGGACCTCAGCCTAAAAACCCCAGCAGCCAGCCAGAAGATGTCTCTCACTCCTCTGGTCCCTGCTAGTAGCACTGCTCTGTCCAGGGTGCTGGCAGGTCTCTCAGCCCTACAGAGACACAGTCCTTCCTCCCTGGGCTCCCAGCAGAGAACTGCCCTTCTCTGCCTTATAGCTCCCTTTTTATAGGGTCCTGCTTGGCCCTGCTTGGCTGCTCCCTTCAGCCCTTCTCTGATTGGCTGGCTCCTGCGCAGCCTCCCTAGGGCTTTATTAACCCTTTAGAGCCCAGTGTGGGGCAGGTGCCCCATCACAGGGGCATACACATACCAGAGTGAACTGCATGTGGCTCTCAAACCTTTTCATTCATTTCTAATTTTCTTGTGTTCCTAAAAAAAAGCTTTTTTTCACGTGAACTTTAAATTGCTGACAGATTAGGAGGAGTTTTGATATACTGCTAAAATGTCTCCTCTTTAAAGGTTTAAAATGTATATATTTTTCTCTTACATTAATAAATCATCAAAGGTTTGCTTATACAATTTAGACTACTGAATATTAAATACTCATAGCTTATAATATCTAGGCTAATAGTATTAGCAGAAATTATTCAAATGTTATTGCATCAATTTAAAACCACATATTAGATGATTGAATGAGCTGACTTTAGTAGGTACTTCTTTTGTCAAATTGGGAGATTTAACACTTTGTTTCTTTCTGATTTGGTGCATGATGAGGTAAAATCTTTTATGCTAGTGATACCAGATCACATTGCCAACCATCAGCGTGGCGATGCAGATAACATTTAGGCCATAGGGGAGCAATTACTGCTGATATTGTGTGAAGCCAATTTTCTCTTCTTTTGGTTTCAGTGGGTGTACTTTATCTGTGAAAACAGGTGAGGGTATGTAAAATCACAGGAGAGATTAGTTCATCATAAAAAAATTAATGAAAAAAATGTAACTTTATGTAGCTTTCTAAAAAAACTTTGTGCACCACTTTAAAAATGTGCCCTATATGCCTTGAAATCACATTTTGTACCATTTGATTTAATAAATTATTTGAAAAGGCAGATCACTGTAATTTGTAGCCCTAGTAAAATAAAAAGTTGGAATGTGCTAAGCAGTGACATTAATATGCCGTAATTCTCTTCTTGGAACTTATTTGCCACATCTGCCTCTAGCATATGAATATGCCCATGAGTGAAAAGGAAAAAAATATCAGGGTCACAAGTTGCTTTTTTAAAAGTGTTTTTTTTTTTTTTTTTTTTTAAAGCAATATAAGCCATATGATACATTAGGCCAGGGGTCAGTAACCTTCAGCACGTGGCCCATCAGGGTAATCTGCTGGCGGGCTGTGAGACATTTTGTTTATGTTGACCGTCCACAGGCACAGCCCGCCGCAGCTCCCATTGGGGTGCTGACCGCCACTTCCCGCAGCTCCCATTGGCCGGGAACAGCAAACCATGGCCACTGGGAACTGCGGTGGGCCATGCTTGCAGAAGGTCAACTTAAACAAAATGTCTCACAGCCCGCCAGTGGATTACCCAGATGGGCTGCGTGCTGAAGGTTGCTGACCCCTGTGATAAGCAATTCAAAGGTTATATAAGAACATAAGAATGGCCATACTGAGTCAGACCATAGGTCCATTCAACCTAGTCTCCTGTCTACCGACAGTGGCCAATGCCAGGAGCCCCAGAGGGAGTGAACCTAACAGGTAATGATCAAGTGATCTCTCTCCTGCCATCCATCTCCACCCTCTGACAAACAGAGGCTAGAGACACCATTCCTTACCCATCCTGGCTAATAGCCATTAATGTACTTAACCTCCATGAATTTATCTTGTTCTCTTTTAAACCCTGTTATAGTCCTAGCCTTCACAACCTCCTCAGGCAAGGAGTTCCACAGGTTGACTGTGCACTGTGTGAAGAAGAACTTCCTTTTATTTGTTTTAAACCTGCTGCCCATTTATTTCATATGATGGTCCCTAGTTCTTATATTATGGGAACAAGTAAATAAGTTTTCCTTATTCACTTTCTCCATGCCACTTGTGATTTTATATATCTCTATCATATCCCGCCTTAGTCTCCTCTTTTCCAAGCTGAAAAGTCCTAGCCTTTTTAATCTCTCCTCATATGGGACCCGTTCCAAACCCCTAATCATTTTAGTTGCCATTCTCTGATCTTTTTCTAATGCCAGTATATCTTTTTTGAGATGAGGAGACCACATCTGTACGCAGTATTCAAGATGTGGGCATACCATGGATTTATATAAGGGCAATAAGATATTCTCCATCTTGTTCTCTATCCCTTTTTTAATGATTCCTAACATCCTGTTCGCTTTTTTGACTGCCGCAGCACACTGCGTGGACGTCTTCAGAGAACTATCCACGATGACTCCAAGATCTCTTTCCTGATTAGTTGTAGCTAAATTAGCCCCCAATCATCTTATATGTATAGTTGGGATTATTTTTTCCAATGTGCAATACTTTACATTTATCCACATTAAATTTCATTTGCCATTTTGTTGCCCAATCACTTAGTTTTGTGAGATCTTTTTGAGGTTCTTCACAGTCTGCTTTGGTCTTAACTATCTTGAGCAGTTTAGTATCATCTGCAAACTTTGCCACCCCACTGTTTACCCCTTTCTCCAGATTATTAATGAATAAGTTGAATAGGATTGATCCTTTTCAAGGTTGTGTACAGTGTGTATGAATCATAGAACTGGAAGGGACCTTGAGAGGTCATCTAGTCCAGTCCCCTGCACTTATGGCAGGACTAAATATTATCTAAACCATTCCTGACAGGTGAAATACATCAATCCTCCTTTTAATTTTTAATGGGATATTTTTTTTTATTCCTAGTGTCTGTAGTCACTTCTACAGGCTAGATACTGGGAGCTTTCAGTTTCCTCCATCCATTGTCCCTCACCTCTTTAAAAGGCACATCACTCACCCTTTACTTCAGGAGCTTGGAAGGTCCGGGGACATTTAGTTCTTCAACAGTAATATTTTATAGCTATATAGATATTTAAAATCAAACAAAAGAAGTGAAAGTATTTTACCTACAGAGTATATATATTTTTCTTGGCTTACTGTATAAAATACTATAGTATTATCTTTCATCCTGAAAGATCCCAACATGCTTTATAAACTGATATGTACACTACGTGTAGGTACCACCTGAAAGGCAGCCATTGTTTAACAATTCACAGCTACAATTCAGTACAACTTAGGACAGGAAGTAAAGAATGCTGTAAAAATCCATGACTGTAAACACCACACATCTAAACTAAACCTCACATCTGGCACTGACAATAGTACTTTTGATTCCAAAAGCACAAGCTCCTCCTTCTTGAATTAATGGAGCATCTATTATGCTAGATGTAGTAGCTTTAGGACTTGTATTGTCTGTGGACTGTTCATTAGAGACAAGTGATCTATACACTTGAGCAGGTCCGATATTCTCTGACAGGGTCAATGTGCAGTGGTCATTCCAGTAGGATACTGTATCTAATTCAGCTTGCCACCCACTGTTGCAATCAGGTGTTCTCACAGAGTACTAAATGGAACTAAAGCATTAGTGAATCTAACTCTAGCCTGTTGTTTTCAGTTCTTCCAATGTAAAGAAATGGGAAACAGAGCTGCAGACTCTGAGGGAGAGCAATGCCAGACTGACCTCTGCACTCCAAGAATCTGCTGCCAGTGTAGAGCACTGGAAAAAACAGTTTTCAGAATGCAAGGAAGAGAATGATCAACTCAGGAACAAGGTAACATGAGTGGGTTAGACAGAATAAAATGAACCCCAGGGCACCATTTGAAATGCCAGAGAACCCTGGCTTGGGGACTCCTCTCCTATTTCTCTTTCCTTGCCCCAAGCCAATGTCCTCACAAACAGCCCATGCTGTATGATATTTACAAACATAACCAGCAGTACTAGGCTGTCCAAATACTAATCAAAAGCTACTGAGGACTCTGCAGCCGAGCACAGAACAAAGCAGAGGAGGGCAGTCAGCAGCAGCACCAAAGGTCAGAAGCAAAAAACAAAGTTCAGGTTCCCACCAGTTATAAAATCCAGACCCAAACTCTTTGAATGATCATTTTCAAATATATATTTATTGTAATATTATTAATTAAGCTTTAAAAATCCTTAATATTAAACCTTTTCCGATGCGCCTCTTCTCTCAGCCTAGGCAGAACAGAGACGGCAATGGCATCTCTTTTGTACTCATGTGTTGTTCTTCTCTGTCTATCCCGGCTTCTCTGCTGCTTCGTTGTATTTTCTTGTGCTAGAAAGTAAAAAGAGAGGAAGAATGGAGTAGAGGAGACTGAGATGGCTACTTCTTGCTTCCAGCATGCAGGAGGCAAAGAACTGGGAGCCAATAGGGGGCTGGGACTTGCCTATCACCCAAGATTCCATGGTCGCTGGTTGGTGGAGCTATAATATTGTCTGTCCATGCTGTTGGGTAGGATGCAAGGAAAGAGAACTCCAATGAAGACGATGACCATAGTGTACTCTTCTCATAAGTTATTTAGCTATAGTATATTGATGCCTTGAGCTCACTCATTGTGGTAAGGTGGCTGATTTAACCCTGTCAATAATGCTAATTAAATCTCAAAATCAGACAGCTAAGTGATGACATGAGTTGGACCCACAATACTGTAAGCACAAAAAGGGAGGAGGAGGAGGAGCCAGGCTGAGAATCAGGCCCACCAGCTTAAAAGCCGCGTATTTCCACTCCATAAGCCTGTTGGAGATCGTTGCCAAAAGCCTTTTTCCCTTCCTTACCGAGCATGTAATTTCACAGCACTGTAGTACAGGGATCGAATGATAACCACAAGAGAGAACACTTGGGAGATGTAAATTTAGATTTTTAAAAACCCTGGCTTAGAACAGTAGCTTGTACTGTCACTAAAATAATATGGTGCTATCTATCAAAAGCTTGTAATTGGCCCACGCACTGGTACAAGTCTGCTGAATACAGTGGAATTCAGTTTCCGTGAATACTGCTTGTAGTGATAATTTCAGCCTATTGATCTTAAGCTACTTTCCAAAAAGCCGGGGCTGTTGTTGCTGCTGTTTTTGCCTTTCACTTATACAGATCTCTGGGGCATTCAATGTATAGCGCAGATTGCAAGTGATTTTTGATTTTCTATTGTTTTCAGGGGGTAGGTATGACTTTCATTCCTTTTTGCATGCCATTTGGCTCCCAGTGAAGAATGCTATAGCTTGTGGGAGTGCCACTGATAGACAGATGTAACCTGACTTACCTGTCTGTCAGGGCACTAAAATGCCTATTGGAATTCACTCTGTTTTGCAAGATGGAAATTGTATATCTGTTTGTGTGCAGTTTGGGGACGTCACTGTCAGAATGTGGAGATAATTCCCATAGAGTAAATCAGTGCTTCACAACAAGCTTTCACTGTATTTAGACTACCACTTAACCCATGCTGGGTGTCAGGATTGCCTGGCACTAATTGTTAGCATCAAGGTAATATTAGGTTGTTAGATAAATCTGGTTCCTAGAGCAAAGAGTTAATAGTTCATTGTTAAGGCTAGCAGTGAAGGTTTCTTTTATGTATAAGGGAGAAATAGCTGATCGAAATAGTAGATTACAGTTAAATAGCATAGCATGCAACATAAATTATTTACTCAATGTTTGCTTTTGTGTAATGTTACATAGGAAAGTTGCTTTCGTTGACATGACCAGGTGCGAATGTGCCACTTCTCTCTAAGTGTAGTCAAAAATTAGCAGGTTCACAAAAAGCTTCTTTATTCTGACGCAGTGGTTAAGGTACCTATAGCCCAACAGTCAGATGCTTTCTGTGGTTCATATAGCCCCCCTGTCTGCATACAATGTCATTGATCTTCCTGCAGAGAGAGAGATTCTTCTTTGTTTCTTCTCTCAAGTAGGTTTCTCAATAGGCATTGGTGCTGCACCAGTATGGGGTGCTGGGAAATTCTTTCTCCTGTGTTAATTGGGTTAGCCAGTTTTGGTCTACCTTAAAATGATGCCAAGTACAATCCCAGAGTAACCCAACACTGAGAAAAATACATTAATGAGAGAGCCTGGTGGCCTAGGAGCAGCGCAGCACACAAGATCTGAGTCCAGAGGTGGCTAGAAGAAGTATAGAATCAGCAAGCTCATTCCCTGTCTGAGAGAACAAAGCACCATCTGTCACACTGTAGTAATCCTTCTGGCTAAGTTTTAATGCTATATCCAGCCCTCTTATTCCTGCTGGAATAATAGACAGGCCTTGAGGAGATGATGTTGGGAACTCCAGAGAGCTTACTTCCTCATACCATATTTAAAAAAAAAAAACCATCGATTATTGGCTCATACTTGCATAAAAATGGAAGTGCGAATGTATCCCATCCATTGCTCCTCATTACTTATTATGACATTCCAGTGCTTTGCAGAGTCCCATGTAATTACATAAGGCACTACGTGAGATACAATAAATGCATCCTGTGAGGCTGCCTAGTATGTGTGTAAATGGGTTACTTTGTTGTTTGTAATTTTAAATATAACAATGGTAACTTTGATCTGTTGTACTAACTGGTATACTCTAGGGGGGGAGATCCTCAACTGACGTGAATTGTCGTACCTCCATTGATTCCAGTGGAGCTGGAACGGTTTACACCAGCTGAGGATCTGCCCCTAGATTTGCAGCGAATTGGAGTTTGCTATGATCTTTTTTTAAAGATTGAAGAGCTAGAAGAACAATGCAATGAAATAAATAAAGAGAAGGAAAGAAATGCACAGCTGAACAGTCGCCTCCAGGAACTGGAATCAGAACTTCAAGACAAAGAACTAGTAAGTAAAATAAACTTAGAAATGGCACAAATTCTTTAAAGTCAGAGTGGGCCCATCTGCTTTTCACTACACACAGCAACACATACAGTGTGTCACCACAGGCAAAGGGAGCCCAGCGTTTAAAGTTACTGCTCTTTCTAGCTGCTGTAAGACTCTTTAGATCTCCAGTCATGTCCCCTAATCGCTTGTTTACAACACTGTAGGTTCTGAATTTTTAATCTGATTTGGCTTTTGAGTTTGACAATTGTTGTTAACAAAAATGATACTTCACACTTCTGAGGATCTCCGTGCCTCTTAAAACCATTAATTGGTTAAACAGCATAACACCTGCTGAGACAGGTAAGTAGGAGTATTCTCATTTTACAGATGGGTGAAATGAGCTGGAGAGGTTCATTGCCTTGCCTAAAATCACACAGCAAGTGAGTTGAAAATAGAATCTCAGAATCACTGCTCTCAGTCCCCCCTTTACCATATGGGAGGAGGGGAGCTGTTTACTTTAAGGTGCTTGTCAGTAAAAAGACATCCCTTACAAGAGAATTTAGTATCTTTGTTAAGACAGGTGAGGCTCTCTTTCAGTGGAATCTTATATTTTACTATTTTGCCACCCACACCTTCTGATTTTAGGAATTAAGTCCAAGATGGAGATTAAGATTAGAGGATGTTACTAACAGATTCATTCACAATTCCTAAATCTCTCATCTTAGCTTAGAGGGTATTCATTTTGCTAAGGCGAATAATGTTGGAAACTTATAGTCCCTGACTGGGGGGAGGAAATAATGGAATCTTTGAGGTTCTCTCCCTCCCCCCCAGTAGAAACCAAATGTTCTGTGCCGACTCAAGAGCAAATGCAGACAGCAGGTGTAGTGAAGCTTGCCTAGTGCCATTATAACTTCTCAGCTGGTGCTCCTAAAGAGCAGTGCTATTAAGGAGTTTTAAGATGGTACAAGGAGATAGGTTAGGGAGATGGATTTTGATGCACAGTTAAAAATATAATGTAGTTTTCAGCACCAAGTTTCAAAGGAAAATGTCATGCTTTTTTCCCCAACCTTTCTGCTCTAATAGCATATGTAATAACCCCCACTTTGTGCTAGCATTTTCCTTGAGGTTCACATTCTCCAGACACCAAATCAACCAGAAAAATGATTGACTCATGAATATTACAGACCTAGCTTCCATTCATTTTTGAGAATGAACTGCACCCCCAGCCTGATTTCAGACTGTTTCTTACAGTAGTGGATTTCTGATTAGCTCTAAACCACCGTAAGCTGCTTTGGGCTTTGCAAGGCAAACCAGCGTGGAGCCTGCTCACAATGCAGCCATGAAAGACGCACCTCTGAAATTCTGTCCATTTGGGGAACAGTAAAGGGAGGAGAGAAAAATGAAAGGATGGAAAGAGACGCAGAGGCTTTGGGAAAAAGAAATATAAGCCACAGATCTATACAAGGCATCAGAATGCTTAAAGATGTATGGGGATTCTCTTCTCAGAATAAACACAGGAGGTTACTGTCTCAGAGTTCTGGGGTGTAATCCAGATCAGTAAGGATTTGTCACTACTTGCCCTGTAACCCTTGGATGCCTCACAATGCTTTGCTGCTGTAGCTTCCAGCCTCAGATGCTCACAGCCAACCTACAAGTATGCAGGTGACACCCTAAGTGTCTGTGTGCTATACAGCCCTGGTTAGCAGCTCTGACCCCAACCTGTCTACCACCCCGCAGCCCCCTCTGGCTTCCACCAGCCTTGCTTACAACCAACAAGGTGACCCCATCACACTCCTAGTCCCGAATTTCCCCCAAACTGTGTGCGCCTTGAAGTATCTAGCCCTCTCCTGGACAGCTCAGAGAAATAATGTTTATTTCTCCTTTAAAGAGACAAAAGCACATTACAGCTTATTAAATTAACTGAGGTAAATTCACCTTTCTTTCAAACACAGCACTGAGTTAATTTATGGTAAAAATAAAGCGAATTTATTAACAACAAGACATAGGTTAACTGATGCCAAGTAAAAGGAATAAATTTGGAAAGGGTCACAAGCAAATAAAAAAAAGTGAAAATATGCACCTAAAACTCTAAAAACTTAAACTAGCAAAGTACAGGCTTTGTTCAATATTGTTTCTGTCACCAGGGCTTCTTTTCAGCCAGGGCTGACTTTCCTTCAGTCAGGACCTTTTACAGAAGTACAAGATGCTGGCTTCCCTTGTCTTCCTTGGTGAAAGATTTTTGCCTAAGCAGGTTTCTATAATTCAGCTCCCAGAGACTTCAACCCCTCTTTGGTAGAAGGACCCATCTTTCTCAGCTCGCAAGAGTTCTGTTCCCTTGTGTCCACCTAGTGATGGATGCTAAAGATGGCTTCTGTCTTTGCTTATAACTTCCAAAGTTCAACAATCTTATTTAAAGAGGCAGGATGACCTCATGCTGTGGGGCTTGCTACTCCCCGGCATGTGTATAAGACTTCCATTGTTTTGATTCCACCATGCTTAATTTACATAGGAGACAGGTAAATAGCTGCTATGTTCCCTCCTGTCTGGGAAAGACCTGTTTCTCCCTTTGTGTGGATATACTGTAAAGCCTAATATCAATAAGTATCCATAATTCCTTATATAGTGTTAATACATACATTTTACAATGATATTAATCACCAGAGAATGTTAGGCTTTCATAAAATAACTCACTTGATAAACTTTTATAGTACAGTGATATTGTTTACAATCATTTGATTCAGTTGGTTATCATGTGAGGTTCAGATCCCTTGTCTTTATAAACCAGTAAATCTCTGCAGTGTATTCTTTGAAAAATAAATCCTGGACCAAGCTTCTCTCGGGCTGGGTGTAGATGCCATACTGTCTCCTCCCCTATTTGTTACCTTGATACTAGGACAGACTTGTTTACCAACTCCCCCTGACATGCCTGGCTTAAACATATTTTAATAATCATTCCAACATAGATCCATAACTCTTAATAAACACTGCATACATCCATCACACAAGTATATTAATGATCAGTGAGTTATTAGTTTTCCAATGACACATTACTTGACACATTTTAGATACAGATTATAACCATAGTTGGAGAACACTGAATTGGTCAGGCCAACTGAAACTCATCACCTGATATCAACACAAATCCTTGTCCTTTGGCCCTGGGATGCTTGTAGGGTCACTCCTCCCCACCCCCCTTACAAAGCTGCAGCAGGGCTAGCCACTCGCTGCCCAGAGGCAGCAGGTCAGAGTCCTCTTTCCTGACAGGGAATCTGCTGCCATATTTTCATTGTCCTTTATATAAAAAAACCTGTTTTGTCATCTTGGTTTAGTTTCCAGGACATAATATCAGAGAGTATACATAATTTCATCTACAGAGTTGTTACAAAGCTTTCACGGTGACTTTAATAACCGTTGTGCTGTTAGATTTCAAATGATCTATTACATGTCACCTTTTAAATCAATATCATGACCCCACAGTGGGAGGTGCAGTGATTGTCAGGCCTGACCAGACTTGCTGACACAGAGTAGTAGAGCCTCCGTGTCACAGTTAACAGCTTTTTTGCATTAGAAGCGGCTTTTAATTGATTTCAACGTGGTGGACAGAAACAGTCCATGCTAACAAGCAATTTGACCCTTTACATTAATGCTGTAAAGTAATGGTCACAAAGTTGGAGAAGATTACACACAAAATATTGGAGATGTCCTGGATAATAGAATCACTCATCAAGAAAGCTCAGTTTCTGGGTGGGGTGGTATTTTTGGCAAAAAGTTTGGAAGCAAATAAAAAACCACTCTGGAATAGACCAGATTCTTTTAAAAGTTGGGTGGGAACTGAAATGTGAGAAATGGTATTGTACCTGGAGGAACAGAATCTGGAGATATTGAGGAAATGTTTTTTGTTGCACAATTTTATGGTAGAGCATGGGGTACGTATTCCTATGTACTCTTATTCGGCTGTGAGATCACCAGTACCTGGAAGAGAAGATGTCACATATCCCACCTCTCTACTTGTGATGTGTGATATGGCTTGGCTATCCTATATCAGACTAGACTCAGGACTGCCGAGGCTGGACACATTTTATCTTTATTTATTTATCTTTTTAGAATATCTGAGGAAATAAAATACATGTTTGGAGGTGGATCCTGTAGCCTGCTCCACAGATTGCAGCCTGCCTCCTCCTGGACTCTAGGGGAAATCTCCAGGAGCAGATCCTTGTGGGTGTTTTCACCTAGAAAGTCCGTTTCTTCAGCTTTAAATGAGGGAGGGGGGATGATTCGGCCCTTGGTATTTACATTCTTCAAATATGTTCCCCACGTCACCACTGCCTTTGCTGTTAGCAGAGCAACAAACTCTTTATAACTTTCCTCTTAAATCCATCTCTCCAGCCACCTACTTGTCTTGTTGCTCATTTCTAACTCCCTTCTGTTTGTCCATATTATTCTAGTAATGTGGCGCTCAGAGTTGAAGACAGTATCCCAGGTGGTGTTGCTCAGAGCTCTAGATGTATATGCTCAGGCCTGTTATCTCTGTGCTCTGTGATGTTTTTACATATACAGCTCAAAATTCCAGTGACCTTTTTTACTGCCATATATCATTGCAAACTCATATCTAATTTGCTGTCTGCTAGGTCTCTTTTAGCATTATTGCGTTTTAGATTTCTCTCTCTCTCATTGAATATGTGTCTATGTGTAGTGAGAATTCATAAATATAACTAGCTGGAGATTAGATTATGCTCAGGTGTAGAAACTATGTAGTCAAGAAATGATTAAATGTGGTGCAAAAATGAATATTATCATATTTAATTTATTAAATTAACAACTGCCATTTATAAAGCGAAAACATTATTTTCAGTTATTTTAAATCCCAGTGTTGCGTGGCATACAATATACTTGTGCAAAGTAATTTCACAGCTTCACATTACTTTTTTTTTTTTTTAAACTGAAGTTTGTTATAATTTTCCCATTTTTGTTTTGTTTTGTTCGTTTGTTTTTATAGGAATTGGAGGATCTTCGAAAGCAGGGTGAAATTATACCCCAGCTAATGACAGAATGTGAATCTGTATCTCAGAAATTACAGGTACAGTTCAGCAAATAAATTGATCTAAACACAGTGGAAAGGACATTTGTTTTATATTTCTCATGTTTATATATTTTTACCTGTTTGTAGTTTAACTGATAAAGAGACCCCAATTCATAAAAGTGAATGCTGATTACATGCAAAATGTACTGTGGCTGCCCCAGAATTAGAAGTAATTCTAGATAGCTTCTGGCTCTGCCTGGTTATCTGAAGAAGTTGCTACTCTGGGATCATGTTGCAACTGTCACCTGGCAGACTCCAGGATATTCTATATCCAGCATTTATGCTGCTCCTGCCTTGCATTGCCTCATGTGCAGTGCTACTAGAAGTGCCTGCTTCACATACAAGAGCTGGCAAGCATTCACCAATCTCCTTCCAAATGGCCATTTTGAGTCATCAAGTCAGTTATACTAACATGATGGCAGCTAAAGCTAATTATTATAAAAGAAAGAGAAAAGAAGAAAAATTATTTGTTTAAAAAAAACAAACAACTAGTTACATAACATTGGGGAGAAGTTCATACAAAAGGTATTTATATGGTGAGTAGTCTTTTTCAACACAATACATTGTCTGTATTTTTATGTAGATATTTATATAGCCCCCCATCACTAAAGTATTTGAATCAGGTTGGTTTTAAAGCTTTTGAACTCTGACTGTATATATCAAAATGATGCATTCAAGAATTTGGACCTGGGGGGTCCCCATCATGGATCGGGCCTCAGTGTGGTATGTACCGTACTAACACAGAACAAAGAGACAGTCCCTACCCTGTACAATAAAAGTCTGAATTCAAACAACAAGTGTATAAGAGTTGCCATACTGGGTCAGACCAATGGTCCATCTAGGCCAGTATTCTGTCTCCAGCCCTGGCAAGTACCAAAGTTTCAGGGAGAGTTTACAGAGCAGGGCAGTTGTCTTCCCCATCATCCCCTCCCTGCTTCTGGAAGTCAGAGGTTTAGGGTTGCCCAAGCATGGGGTTGCATCCCTGACCATCTTTGCTACTGGCCATTGATGGACTTCTCCATGAACTTACTTATTTCTTTTTTGAATCTAGTTATACTTTTGGCCAGCACAACATCCCATGGCAATGATTTCCACAGGTTAATTGTGCATTGTGTGGAAAAACTACTTCCTCCTTGTTTATATTAAATCTGCTGCCTGTTAATTTTATCAGGTGATGCTGGTTTTTGCATTGTGGGAAAGGAGTGAATACCACTTCTCTATTCAGTTTTTCCCCCATCATTCATTTTATAGACCTCCTATAATATCGCCTCCTAGTCATCTCTTTTCTAAGCTGAACAGTCCTAATCTTTAGTCTTTCCTTATATGGAAGCCACTCCATACCCTTCATCATCTTTGTTGCCCTTCTCTGAAACTTTTCCAGTTACACTATATCCTTTTTGAGATGGGGCAAACAGAACTGGACACAGTATTCAAGCTGTGGGCTCACCATGGATTTATGAAGTGGCATTATGATATTTTCTGTCATCTTTTCTTTCCATTTCCTAATAGATCCTAGCCTTTTTTGACCATTGCTGCTCATTGAGCGGAAATTTTCAGAGAACAATCTACAGTGACTCCAAGATCTTTCTTAAGTGGTAACAGTTAATTTAGAATCCATCTTTATTTATGTGTAGTTGAGATTGGAAAAAATAATATGCATTACTTTTCACTTATCAGTGTTGATTTTCATCTACCATTTTGTTGCCCACTCACCCAGTTTTGTGAAATCCTCCTGTAGCTCTTCACAGTCTGCTTTGGACTTAACTCTTGGGCGGTGGGTATAATAGACCCAGGAAGGCTTTGCCTTCCCTGACGCAACCACCCCCGAGGGACACCTGAACCACGGTGACCCTGCCCTTTCCCCGAGGCCACCCCCCTGCTGCGCCACCTACCTACATGCACTCCAGGTCCCTGCTGCTTGCCGCGTTACTTCTCCTCAGGAGCGGGGGAGTGAGGAGGGATGCTACGAGCAAGCAGTGGGCACTGGGGCCGCCAGCTTGGACGGGGAGGGGTTGCCGCCTCTGCCTGGCACTCGGGTGGGAGGCAGCTTGGCCTGGCGCTGCGAGCGGCCTGGCCCAGCGCTGGGGCTGGGAGGGCCGGCCTTGGGTGATGGCTGGGGTGGGCTATCCGCGGCTCTTCTGGTTGCGGGGCGGGGGGCCTCAGGACTCCTCCTGTTATGGAGAGGCGGGTTTTGGGGGGCTCCAGCATGCGGGCGGATGGGGTCTCGGGTGGAAGGGGCAGGGCCAGCGGGTTAACCCCCCCAAAATGGGGGCTCACCCGCCACCCATGACTTAACTATCTTGAATAATTTTGTGTCATCTGCGAACTTTGCCACATAACTGTTTATTCCCTTTTCCAGATCATTAATGATTATGTTGACCAGCACAGATCCCAGTACAGATCCTTGAGGGACCCCATTGTTTGCTTCTCTCCATTGTGAAAACTGACCATTATTCCTACCCTTTGTTTCCTAGCTTTTAACCAGTTACTGATCCATGAAAGAACCTCCCCTCTTATCCCATGACTGGTTAGTTTCCTTTAAGAGCTTTTGGTGAAGGACCTTGTCAAAGGCTTTCTGAAAATTCAAGTACACTACATCCACTGGATCCCCTTTGTCCACATGCTTGTTGATTCCCTCAAAGAAATCTATTACGTTGGTGAGGCATATCTTCCCTTTACAAAAGCTGTGTTGACTCTTCCCTAACAAATCATGTTTATTTGTGTGTGTAATAATTCTGTTCTTTGCTGAAGTTTCAACCAATTTGCCTGGAACTGAAGTTAGACTCCCTGGCCTGTAATTGGCAGGATTGCCTCTGGAGCACTTTTTAAAAATTGGTGTTACATTATCTACCTTCCAGTCATCTGGTATAGAGGCTTTTTTCAGTGATAAGTTATGTACTACAGTTAGTAGTTCTGCAATTTCATATTTGAGTTCTTTCAGAACTCTTGAGTGAATACCATCTGGTCCTGGTGACTTATTACTGTTTAATTTATCAGTTTGTTTTAAAACTTCTTCTACTGACACATCAGTGTGGGGCAGTTCTTCAGATCTATTGCCAAGAAGGATAGCTCTGATGTGGGTATCTCCACTACATCCTCTGCAGCAAAGATTGATGCAAAGAATTCATTTAGCTTCTCTGCAGTGGCTTTGTTTTCCTTGAGTTCTCCATTAACACCTTGGTTGTCTAGAGGCCCCAGTGACTGTTCATGAGGCTTCCTGCTTCTGATGTACTTAAAAAATTCTCACAGTTCGTTTTTGCATCTTTTGCAAATTGCTTCTCAAATGCTTTCTTGGCCTGCCTTTTTGTACTCTTACACTTCACCTGCCAGTTTGAGCACCTTCCTATTGCCCTCAATAGGATTTGACTTCCAAATTTTAAAGGATGCCTTTTTGCCTCTGATAGCCTCCGTTATTCTGCTTTGAGTCATGGTGGCATTCTTTTGGTCCTCTTATTGTCTTTTTTGATTTGGGGTATGCATTGAGTCAGAGTCTCTAATATAGTGTTTTTAAATAGCACCTATGCTGCTTGCAGGCATTTAAACCATGTGACAGCTTCCTTTAATTTACGTCTAACAAGCGTCCTAATTTTTGTGTAGTTCCCTTTTTTAAGTTAAATGTTACTGTAGTGGGATTTTTGGGGTATTTTTCTGCCCTACAAGGACAGTGGCATCGGAGCAGTTTTTATAGTGGGGATGCTGAAAGCCATTGAACAAAACTGTAAACCTTGTATATGATGGAAACCACTTCAAGCTACTGTACCCCCAGAACCCCTACTTCCTGCACCCCTGTACAAGGATGTTAAATTTAATTATATTATGGTGACCATTACCAAGCGATTTAGCTATCGTTATCTCTTGAACCAAATCATGTGTTCCACATAGGACTAAATCAAGGATGCAACAAACAGATGGGGGAAACCCAAGAAACCAGTGAGACAATACTGATCAGTCTGATAAACAGAGGTAACAGGACATCAGCTGTCTAACCATTAGCATTTTGGCAAAGGAAATGGCCAGGGAAGGTTTTAAGGAGGGATTTGAAGTAGGATGACGTGATCTTTGTGAGTGTTTCTGGGAGCTCTCTCTATGCATGTGTGTTCAAAACTTAAACAAATGGGTGATGAAGACTGGCATCACTGGTGGAGCAGATGCGATATCTCAGTAGCATGTAAGAGATAGGGCAGGGATCAGCTGTGTAGGACCTTTAAAAGCAAAGACTAGTAATTTGTGTTTATGCAGCAGGGATGGGAGAGCCTATGGGGCGGGGCGGGGATGCAAAGAGACGGGTAATGTGGTCGAAGCGACAATCCGGAGAAATGATTTTTGCAACAGTTTTGAATGGATATAAGTGAGGTGAGAAGGGACATGTCAAAGCTGGAGAGGAGGTTGCAGTAGATCAGAAGTGGATGAAAAATGTAGCTGTTTTGAGGGAGAAGAGAAGTCAGATCTTAGAGGTATTCTACAGGAAGAGGTGACAAGATCTTGACATGGCCTAGATGTGAGGATCTAAAGCAGGGGTCTCAAACTCAATTTATCTCAGTGCCAGTCCTCAAATCCTCCCAGTGGGCCAATAATGTCACTCATGCCACCCAGAACCCGCCCCCAAAACTCCACCCCCACCTGCCTAAGGCTCTGGGATGGAGTTTGGGTGGGGGAGGAGGTCTGGGCTAGGGGATTGGGGTGCGGGCTCTGGGATGGAGTTTGGGTGCTGGGTGCAGGCTCTGGGCTGGGGCCGGGGTGGGGGTGCAGGAG
>NW_020664418.1:34284977-34325170 GCF_002925995.2 Terrapene triunguis | reverse complement strand
GGGGGGTATGTGGAGAGGGGGTGCAGGCTTGGGGAGGGAGTTTGGGGGCAGAAGGGAGTGTGTGGGAAGGGGGAGGGGGTGCAGGCTCTGGGAGAGAGTTTGGGGGCGGGAGGGGGTGGGGGTGCAGGCTCTGGGAGGGGGTCAGGGATGCGGCACATACCTGGGGCTCCAAGGTGAGGTGGGGCAGGCCGGGGGGCCTCCGCGTGCTGCTGCCCCCACGCACCGCCCCCACAGCTTCCCATTGGCCGCAGCGGCGCTCGGGGCGGGGGCAATGTGGGGAGGCACAGCCCTGCCCCGGGGCCGCAGGGAGATGAGCAGGCAGATGCCGCTCAGCTCCCCTGTGCTGCCGGTGGTGAGCAGGGCCCCAGGCCATTGTAAATCGCCCGGGGGATGTGCGGGGTGGGGGGGGAAGCGCCCGGGGGCTGCAGGTGGGGGCAAGGGAGAGACCCAGCCCCAAAACTGCTGGAGCCCGATGGGCCACATTGGGGAGGTTCTCGAGCTGCAGATGGCCCGCGTGCCGGGAGTTAGAGACCCCTGATCTAACGGGAGGGGTGAGTAAAAGACTCTGTTTAGAACTGATTTGGCTAAAGAGTTTCTCCCTCTTCCCATCTCTCCATATTCTTCAACGCCTCCAGCTTCTTTGCAGAGCTTAGAGACAGTGGTATGGTTCCCTGGTTAAACATACTATGTCCAGATTTTATGAATAATTGAGACAGTAAAACTAAAAAGCCTGTGGCCATGTTTTCAGCAGTGAATTATTTTTCAACATTTGACACCCTGTAAATATGGATAAGCAAAGAGTGAAAGAGGAGATCAGTTTTGTTATTGTTTGAACAAAGCGTGTAGAAATATTTTTAATAGTGAAATCTCACTTTGTAGTTAGTTCAGTGATACTAATTTTTGATTCACCAGTCACCCTCAGTGCTCAGCCCTGTACAGAATGCAGAGGAATGTCAAAAAAATCAAATCTGTTGTAGTCGTGAATATTATACTGGAGAAATGGCTTATTCACTGAACTAGTACTTCAGCTGAGACTTTTGTGTTTTGGCCTTTCTTAAATAGGTTTTACTTTTATGGAAGGATACTCATCCCTCTTGGTGTCAGTTAAGTTGTGATGGAGGCAAGCTTAGCAGAGCTCACAACAAAGGGAACAATGGCTAAGGGGTAAATATACCAGAAAAAGTAAGAACCAGAAGCACTTTATAGTTCCAGTATTTGAGATAGGAAGCATCTAGGTAACTGCTATGGGTTTGGTATAGGCTAGTAGTGACCAAGAAGGCATTGCAAGTTGATGGTTGTTTTTGCCTGTGCTATATAAGTGAGTGCTTTCATTTGAGTCCAAGTCACCATCATAATTAGCAGCCTGAGCAGCAAAATCAAGAACTGCAAGGGCATGGAAACTGAACCACCCTCTCACTTGGAAATGATTACTTATCGTTGAGGCACCTTGGTAAGGTGTTTGTTGGGAGCTGTTCCCTGCTTGTGCTATATCTCTTCTGGGTATAAATTAGGGTGACCAGATGTCCTGATTTTATAGGGTCAGTCCCGATTTTTGGGTCTTTTTCTTATATAGGCTCCTATTACCCCCCTCCCCCATCCCAATTTTTCACACTTGCTGTCTGGTCACCCTAGTATAAATAAAGGTCTTTGGACTCTGGGACTGTCAGTCTGGCACTTTCACAAGCTTAAACCACAATAAACATAACACATGAAAAAAGAATAAATGAAACAAGGTCATCTAGGTGAAAATAGTTGAAAGACTATTGAAGAGGTGGGAGGGAAATGTGTGCTGTGGGAATAAGATATTAACATAGGCCATTTCTACCTGGTAAAGCTTATTATTTAAAGTTTTAAGAAGACTTAAGTTTAGATATTTACATTGTCCTGAAATGAGGGAAAGCAGAAGGAAAGCTAATGAAATAAGAGAACGAGGCTTTCTTCCAGCAACTAACAGAAGTTACTAGATCACCGGTCCTGGTTCTCATGGGAAACCTCAGTCACCCTGATATCTGCTGGGTGAGCAATACAGCGGTGCACAGACAATCCAGGAAGTTTTTGGAAAGTGTAGGGGACAATTTCCTGGTGCAAGTGCTGAAGGAATCAAATAGGGGCAGAGCTCTTCTTGACCTGCTGCTCAAACAGGGAAGCAAAAGTAGGGGAAGCAAAAGTGAATGGGAATCTGGGAGGCAGTGACCATGAGGTGGTCGAGTTCAGGATCTTGACACAAGGAAGAAAGGAGAGCAGCAGAATACGGACCCTGGACTTCAGAAAAGCAGACTTTGACTCCCTCAGGGAACTGATGGGCAGGATCCCCTGGGAGAATAACATAAGTGGGAAAGGAGTCCAGGAGAACTGGCTGTATTTTAAAGAATCCTTATTGAGGTTGCAGGAACAAACCATCCCGATGTGTAGACAGAATAGTAAATATGGCAGGCGACCAGCTTGGCTTAACAGTGAAATCCTTGCTGATCTTAAACACAAAAAAGAAGCTTACAAGAAGTGGAAGATTGGACAAATGACCAGGGAGGAGTATAAAAATATTGCTCAGGCATGCAGGAGTGAAATCAGGAAGGCCAAATGACACTTGGAGTTGCAGCTAGCAAGAGATGTTAAGAGTAACAAGAAGGGTTTCTTCAGGTATGTTAGCAACAAGAAGAAGGTCAAGGAAAGTGTGGGCCCCTTACTGAATGAGGGAGGCAACCTAGTGACAGAGGATGTGGAAAAAGCTAATGTACTCAATGATATTTTTGCCTCTGTCTTCACGAACAAGGTCAGCTCCTAGACTACTGCACTGGGCAGCACAGCATGGGGAGGAGGTGACCAGCCCTCTTTGGAGAAAGAAGTGGTTCAGGACTATTTAGAAAAGCTGGACGAGCACAAGTCCATGGGGCCGGATGCGCTGCATCCGAGGATGCTAAAGGAGTTGGCGGATGTGATTGCGTGGCGATCGGGGGAGGTCCCGGATGACTGGAAAAAGGCTAATGTAGTGCCCATCTTTAAAAAAGGGATGGAGGAGAATCTGGGGAACTACACGTCAGTCAGCCTCACCTCAGTCCCTGGAAAAATCATGGAGCAGGTCCTCAAGGAATCAATTCTGAAGCACTTAGAGGAGAGGAAAGTGATCAGGAACAATCAGCATGGATTCACCAAGGACAAGTCATGCCTACTAACCTAATTGCCTTCTATGACAAGATAACTGGCTCTGTGGCTGAGGGGAAAGCAGTGGACGTGTTATTCCTTGACTTTAGCAAAGCTTTTGATACGGTCTCCCACAGTATTCTTGCTGGCAAGTTAAAGAAATGTGGGCTGGATGAATGGACTATAAGGTGGATAGAAAGCTGGCTAGGTCGTCGGGCTCAACAGGTAGTGATCAATGGCTTCATGTCTAGTTGGCAGCCGGTATCGAGCAGAGTGCCCCAAGGGTCGGTCCCAGGGCCTATTTTGTTCAATATCTTCACTAATGATCTGGAGGATGGCATGGACTGCACCCTCAGCAAGTTTGCAGATGACACTACACTGGGAGGAGTTGTAGATACGCTGGAGGGTAGGGATGGGATACAGAGGGACCTAGACAAATCAGAGGATTGGGCGAAAAGAAATCTGATGAAGTTCAACAAGGACAAGTGCAGAGTCCTGCACTGAGGATGGAAGAATCTCTTGCACTGCTACAGACTATGGACTGAATGGCTAGGCATCAGTTCTGCAGAAAAGGACCTAGAGGTTATGAAGCTGGATGTGAGTCAACAGTGTGCCCTTGTTGCCAAGAAGGCTAATGGCATTTTGGGCTGTATAAGTAGGGGCATTGCCAGCAGATCGAGGGACGTGATCATTCCCCTCTATTCGACATTGGTGAGGCCTCATCTGGAGTATTGTGTCCAGTTTGGGGCCCCACACTACAAGAAGAATGTGGAAAAATTGGAAAGAGTCCAGCGGAGGGCAACAAAAATGATTAGGGGGGCTGGAGCACATGACTTATGAGGAGAGGCTGAGGGAACTGGGATTATTTAGTCTGCAGAAGAGAAGAGTGGGGTGGGGGTTGATAGCTGCTTTCAACTACCTGAAAGGGGGTTCCAAAGACGATGGATCTAGACTGTTCGCAGTGGTACCAGATGACAGAACAAGGAGTAATGGTCTCAAGTTGCAGTGGGGGAGGTTTAGGTTGGATATTAGGAAAAACTTTTTCACTAGGAGGGTGGTGAAGCACTGGAATGGGTTACCTAGTGAGGTGGTGGAATCTCCTTCCTTAGAGGTTTTTAAGGTCAGGCTTGACAAAGCCCTGGCTGGATGATTTAGTTGGGGGTTGGTCCTGCTTTGAGCAGGGGGTTGGACTAGATGACCTCTTGAGGTCCCTTCCATCCCTGATATTCTATGGTTCTATGAACATGGGTTTCTAAAAGAAAGAATACATTAGTAGAGCAAACTGCAGTGTGGAAGAGCATTAAGTTGTTTTCACTGACTATATGCTTTAGTATTCATCCAAAATATTCACTGACTATATGCTTAAATATTCAGCCAAGGAGTTTAAAAGAAATCCAGCAGAACCTAATAAGGCGACATTATTTCTCAGGCAATGTTTTGTAAAAGCTTATTTTTCAAAGCTAAACCACCATAGATAATTTTGTGGCACAGAGACTAATTTTGCAACTGTCGCAGTGTATGCACAGTGCACAATTTAAATCCAGCTGAATTTAAAGATATCAACCAAATGACAAAATCTAATGCAAAGCATCTTTTCCACTTAATCTGTATCCTTCCCTGCATTAGTCAGATTTAAAAAAATAGCCCTATCATGTCAAAATTGCTTCCAGAGGTGTCTGTCTTAGGCAGACTAAAAGGAAGTCAAACCAAAACATTTTAAAGTCTGCGTAACATTGTAACATCATCCATCTTCTCTGAGATTCATGTTATTTTTTCTTTTCTATTCTTTTTTTTAAGGCTGCTGAGAAAAAGAACAGAGACCTGGAGGAGAAAGTCAGAACATTAAGGACAGATGTTGAAGAGAGCAAACAGAGACAGAACAGCCTTAAAACTGAATTAAAGAATTTTTTAGACGTACTAGATGGGAAGATAGATGAACTACATGACTTCCGACAAGGACTGTCTAAACTGGGAGTTGACAACTAGACGGCAACAGATTTTTGTAATCTAGGGTCTGAATGTTTGGTGTTTTGTTGATCCCAAATGTATATTTTACAAAATTTGACTAGAATGTTCCACTTGTTGACATTGTTTCTGTACATACAGGCTGAAAATTTGCTGTGTTTTTTCAAACCAGTTGTGCTGCTCACTGAATTCTGTTGAGAAGAGAAATGATTTATATGGCTGCTCTGGGTTTGTGAAGAGGTGGAGGATTCTGTCTCAGGAATCTGGAACTAGATCTACCTTATATGATTATGCAGTTAGTTGTTGCAGGGAAATTTATATCTTTCTTAAGGGCTGTTGCAACCATAGAAACAGAAAACAAATATTTTCTAGTCCTGACTCTCAATACTCCTAGCAACATGCATTTTTATTTCTTTTGTTGAGTGGAGTGGAGTTAAGATTAGAGGGGGCTCCTGCCGTGTGTAAATCAGTTGGGTAAAATGTGTCTGAGTTGAGCTACAGTCAAGTGTAGCGAATCCCTCCAAGTAAATATTAAGATCCTTAGGAACAAATCAATAAAGCCTAATTCACAGAAAGAAACCAACTGATTTTATACTTGTGTGACCTCTGTAAATGTATGTGCACATACAGCACATAATCTGCTGCAAAATTGCAGTGAGTCTCAGCTCTTGTACTTCAAATAAATCGTACAACAGCTGATGAGAACTTGTCTCATTTAACAAGAGCATCTTTTTCCTCAGCCCTAGTGTTTAAATTCATATAATTAAGTTAATCTTTACATCTTTGGGGGAAAAAACCACTCTCTTCCAGACCAGATATACAGCAATAGGGATAGGTTATTGTTTCACATATAGGTCTGGGTCCTCTAATTATCTATATAACTTAATAACTGCTGTGAACATCCACTGAAGTGATTTCAGAGAAGTTAATCTAAAAAACATTAGTTCATTTCACAGAACCGCTGGGGATGGTTTTGTACAAATGCGAGTTTCTGTTCAAGAGACATCCAGGGCTGAGGTAGCATGAAAGCAAAACCCTTTTCTTTGAAGTATACGTTCCGATCTCATGACATATTAGAAACCAAATTGCCCTTTTAGAATGACAAGAAGAAAGGCATAGCAGAAACACATTGTAACTTGTATTTGATTATTCAGCAGCTCTAAACACATTCTGAGTAAAGCAAGAGAATGCTTGGGATTCCAGGACCATGAGAATAAGAAGCAAGCTTACTTAACTACAGGCGGTGACATAAACAGCAACACTGGTCCAGAATTCAGTCTAACTCTGCTTTTGTCTCCATAACAACCTTCAGGGGCTATTTTTTTTTTTAAAGAACTGTTAGGGAATAGCCTGCTCTAAAGTTATTCTGAAATCCCATGCAAATAGAATTTGGGCAAGAATTTCTGTTTATGTCTGATACATTGATGGTATTGGCTCTTTTTTTAATCTGGCAAAGGCTACTGAAGTGTGAAATTAATGTATTCCAACAGGACGGAATAGAGTGACCATGTCACAACATTCATTTCACATATTACAAATTAGATTTCTAATTCTTAATAAAGCTATAATCAAGGGGATTTTGGTCATTTAAATAATGTAAGTGAAGAGTACATTGAATACTTTTGCACACAGATATAATAATCCAGATGCTGGAAGTCTGTAGAGATACTCTATCTGCAATAGTTCTTTAATTTTAGATTGCATCTACCACTGAAGTATTGTCTATCTAGCCTTGCCTTTTTTGTATGTGTGCTTTGTAATCCTTTTATACAACTGATATTATGAAGCTGGACTATTTCGGTATATGATGGTCTTTATAAAATTTGTTGTAGAGTGCCAGTATTAAAAAAAATAAAAATCAGGTACTTGGAAACATAATATAGAATGTAGGGATGTGAAAATAAGCTTTCGCCAGTGCAGAATATCCAAGTGTTACATATGTGGGGTTAGATAATGTGATCCGACTACTCAAAATTGAAAATGACAAAGGAAACAGTGTATTTTCTGAACAAATAATTTCAGTATTTAGTTTGCATCTAATATAGTTCACTTTGAATAAAGAATCATCAAAAAGGCAGATGACCTACTTCTCCTCTACTCCCATCCTACCTTTAAGGTTAGCGGCAGCAACTGGGAAGCAAGGAAGTAAAACAATTGTCTGTCACAAACAGTATAAATTGCCAGGCTCCCTACTCTATTTCCCATTAATGATTTTACCTTCTTCATACTGAGAGCCTTGCTCAATCTTCTGTTTCGTTTCTTTTTCTCTTTTTTTCCCTACTAGCGAGTCTTAGGGCTTGTCAGCATGAGAGAGTTGTATTGGTTTAACTTAAGGTGTGATTTTTAAAAGTATGTAGTTAAATAGGTGCAAAGGGCTGTGCAAAAACTCTTATTTTGGTTTAATCCAGATTTATTTTGGGTTCATCCAGTTATTTCAGTTTAACTTAAACCACTTAGGAATCAGATTAAAATAAATGAAACAAGCCACTCTTAAACTTAAATAAGAGGGTCCACACACGGGGTTACATTGGTTTAACTAAATTAGGCTAGATCTACACTACGGGGGGGTGTCGACCTAAGATACACAACTTCAGCTACGTGAATAGCGTAGCTGAAGTTGCGTATTTTAGGTCGACTTACCTGGCTGTGAGGATGGTGGCAAGTTGGCTGCTGCTGCTCCCCCGTCGACTCCGCTTCCGCCTCTCGCCATGGTGGATTTCTGGAGTCGACGGCAGAGCCATCGGGGATCGATTTTATCGCGTCTACACTAAACGCGATAAATCGATCCCCGATAGATCGATCGCTACCCGCCGATCTGGCGGGTAGTGAAGACGTGCCCTTATTAGTTTAAAAACTGACTTAAGTAAAACCTGTATAATTTTCTGATGTGGACAAGGCCTCATAAAGAAGAAATAAGGATAAGAAGGGAGGTGTGGATGCAGAGTCTAGAAAGAAAAGCATTTATTTCTGGACCTGCTACTTGTGCTGCACACTTCCAAGCAACCAGGGGAACAAGGTGGATACCCTTTGAACAATCTCTGTTCTCTCTCCTGTAGTCAGGACCCCAGTGTTCATGTTCCTTCCTTTGGCAGGTGTATTCAGTTCTTACGTGGTTGAGGCTCAGACGTTCTGGCTGCCTCCATCCTCCACAGGATTGACAGCCTTGTCTAATTAATTTCTGTGCTCCCTTTTTCCTGTAACAAAATGTAAACACTGGGTCCTGGGATTCAGGGCCCTATTTGTTACCTGTAAGGATTATGCAAATTGGTCTTCTCTCACCTTTGCCACTCTGTCTTCTTTTAGAAATTAGAGGAGATTATAAATGTTGCAGGCTCCCAGTCCACAGGAAGTTAATACCTCCGTCTCTTGGATACCTACAGGCATTTCTTCCTTGAATCTTGATCCCTACCGGACAGGTTCTTTCATTAAGAGTGGCTGATATGTACCTATATCACAGGGCTGCTGTGAGGGTAAATCCATGTTGGTAAAGCACATTGAGTTCCTAGCATGAAAAATGATATGATTGCAAAATATTTTATAATTGAAGCTCTGTTGCAGCCCATCAATCACCTGGCAATGCCAGATATGTGAACCTTATTAGCTCCTCAGGGACTTGGTGTGGTACAAAAAACTCTCCTCTCTTCCCTTCCTCCCACAAACAGTGAGTGCAGGGTCTTGGGAAACCAAGCATTCTCTTTGTGGGCAATTCTCAGGTAGTACTAAGGATCTAGCATTCATGCTTTCTCTAGCCCACCTTCATGCTTCTGTAGGTACTAGGAATCCAAACCCTCTATTTCTGCAGTAACAACTGCTGAACTTTCCCTCAAGCTGTAGTTGGTTTCGCCCTTTCCCGTTCTTCAGTATCAGGTTTTCCCTCCATTTTCTGCTGTTTCATTTCTGCCATGCTGTCTAAGCAACCTGGAGAGCTCAGTGGCCTTCCTGCCATAAAAGTCCCTCCTTAGCTATTAAGCCTGTTTGGTCACCATAAGAGATTTGTCCGTGGTCCTTAATCCATTATCTGGTGTCCTTTCAGTGCCTGCCTGCCTCAGACAGGAATACATTGCCCAGTCAGTCTTGCATTCTGGCTTCCTTTCACACACACACAGCCACTCCTGCTCTCCCTGATTCTCAGCTCAGTCCAACTTCTAAGCATCCCTTCCAGTCCTTTGTCCCCATGCTCAAGTTTGTTTGGGGGAAGGATGATTCTGTGACACTGCTCCTGCAGAATGAACACTTCATGATATGTGAGGGTGACTTCCTGCAGGGGGAACCTGACCAGTGATTCTTATTAAGAGCCCCCTAAATCTGGAGGCTGCCCTCTGCTGGAAAATATTTCCACTGTCAGGGTGCAAGGTGGATATTTTGGAGAGACTCCCTGATCACAACAATGTAGCCTTCCCTCGTGTTTTTTTCAAAAGGTTTGCATCTTGGGAATGGGGTCTGTTTGACAGAGGCCTAGTCATATCTCAATTATGCCCACTGAGTATAGTGTATTATATAAAGTTGCAGTGGAAATATGTGAGGTCTCTAAGATGGTGATCTCTGCTGATTCCATGACCTCTCCTTCTTATGCTGTTTATAAGAAAGTGCTACTTAATGCTGCATTTTTTTTTTTTACCAAGGCTGTGCCATTAGTGCTGGCCCATCTCTCCTGATTTTGATATCTGCAAAGCTCAGGCCCCTCCATAAATAGCAAAGTTACTGTCTATCTCAGTGATGCACTTTTTGATTGCTGAGCTGTATATGGGGATAGCCATGGAAGGTCAAACATGTTTGACTCAAGGGGTGAATCCTGCTCAAACTGAATAGATGTTTGTACCCCCGCCCCTCCAGGGCTCTAATTTGTTCCAGGAAGATCCCAAGGTGACCACAGAGGGATCAGAGTCCAAATAGTCCTGAAAGCACTAATTTCAGCCTCCATACCTCAGTCTGCAGATTTGTTTTTGCTTATTAATAATGGTTTACAAACACGAATTTTCAGCACCCCTCTGATGTCGGTTAGTTCTCACTTTGCATTAGGTCTACGTTGGAGACATATATGGATTTCCCCATGCAAGCTTGTACTCACTCTTAGCTCGGAAGATGTAAAGATTCCGTTTGTGACATAGGTTTCTCCCCTAAAGTGGCTAAAGGCAGGAAACTCCTACCTCAATCACTTGATCTTGTATTTGGAGTGTCTTGTTAATAGCGTCTTGTGCTCAGCACTCTGAGTGCGAATGGCTGTCATTTTCACTTCCGGAGGTCTTGTGGAGAGTACCTTCGCATCAGACCCCTTTCCTGTTAGGTTTTTGTTTATGAAGCATTTGATTTGTAGACTTGACTTTCAGAACGATATTTCATCATCAGGAATGGCCTTCTGTTTAAAGATGCTATATTGGCCTCCTTTGAGACCTGGGGAAAGAGTCTTTCTTTTGTTTTCTGCCATAGTAGCCTTTTTAATTGGTATCTCCTTTGCCAAGTGATGAATCAGTGAGTTCACTGGAATAGAGCTGCCTTGTCTGTAAGGATGTCAGATTTTCTCTCTCACTTTCAGTTTCTTATCATTCAAAATTTCCTATGTTTCTTAATACTCTTACTCCAGCTACTCCTATGCCCAGAAAACTGTCTGGAGATAGAGAGTTGCTGTGTTTTATGTAGCCTGGGAATGCCTTTTGATTGCGTTTAAAAAAAACAACAACATTTATTTTTGATTCCATGTCTAAAATTTAGAATGAAGCTTCTAAAGCCACCATTGCTCATTGGATTAAAGGCAATATGAAGAGTTTCTACAATTCTTCACTGCTGTGTGTCTGTGAAATATTGCCATTATTTATGAAGAGAGAGGACCTAAGCATTAACTGCTGTACTGTATTGTGACTGCTGCTTGTCTTACACTCATTCCTTTATTGCTCAATACCAGGTGATACCAAAGCTGATCTTGGTCAGCAGTCTCTTTGTTGGATTGAGGTTCACTGTCTCAGCAGATGGGTTTAACAAATATTTATTAAGGCAAAACACTGAGTAGTGATCAATTACGAGTGGGAAGCCCATCAGGACAATCTCATCATTCCATATGATCTCTCCACCCCCATCAGTATAGGCTTAGTGTTAGTTCACACCAATCTTTTATAGCTTTTTAGTTACTTTATCTTTTCTTATTCTCACAAACATGATTGCTCTGCAGTTTCTTACACATGCACAGCACTAAACATGATTATTCTGCAATTTCTTACACATACACAGTTCTATTTATGCTTACACAGTTAAATGTTATCAGAACAGACTCTTAAAATCCACAGCAGGCTTCTGTCAGGCCTAAATATGCCTTTGCTCCCAACACTCTTGGCTGATAGTCAAGGTAAGCCCATGTCTGCCTTTTCACACTGCTATACAAGTTGCACTTATGGAATCTTACTGGATGGAAGGAGGACTGCACAGTAATGTAAAATTGTTTACTAGTAATTCTTTTCATTGTACACATTCTCTCCATCCACCCTGCTTTCCTGGCTTTTTGCCCTCATGACTGTTTACTGTCTTCACTATTCAGGGAAAACTGGTGGAACCTGCCTACTTATTCTCAGAGCCCTGTGTGTTCCATGATTCACAGCTGTGGATTTTTTCCCTTGGCTACAGAATTGTGCTTCAGAATTCAAGCTCTTTTTTTCTTTAAACTGTTTCTAGCCCTTATGGTTGCAAAAGTCTTGAAACCAGGAATGATTTATAAACTGATGCCATATTGTCTTCCTGAGTCTGCAGACAACCTGAAACAAAAGCTCTCCGGGGGCTGAACTGCCCCATTCGTCTCACTGAGTTGTTATTGCTGAATTCTAAAGATGACCATTTAAATGTTAACATTAACTGTTCCATTGCTGACTGTTTTAGCAGAAATGTCAACTAACGTGATCTTCCCACAATCCCAGACAAGTCTTCCATACCTACTTATGGGCCCAAAGTCCCAGTTATCCCCTACTCAATTGCCAAAACCTCCAACTTTGCCCCTGTTTCTGTGATGCAGTTATGAGTTATAAATACAAAAATCTTTGGCATATCAAAAAACTAAATGTGAGGACAGAGTAAAATAAACTGAATTTAATATCCACACAAAAATAACATAGGGGGGTTACTGTACTGATTGAATAGTACATTTTCACAGTAAAAAAAAACTGCAGATAAAAAATTTAAATGAAGCTGCTACTAAATTTGTAGTCTGCTACAACAGAAATCATGCAGCATAATTTAGGTCCAGCTTCCCAGGGAAGAACACTAGGCTTTTCTTATACTAGTTGTGTTCGCAATTATTTTTGCCTCTGCTTCCTAGTAGGTGTGGCTGTTGTAGAATCTTCTTATAGGCATGATGTAGAGGCTGTAACACACAAAACTACCGCAAAGGAACTTTCTCTTTTTGAATTGTGTTAAACAATCAACTAAAACAAGTGTCAATCACAGCAATAGCAAGTCACAAGCTATTGATCCAGATCCACCTTAAAATGGAGAGAACCACCATTAACTGATACAGAAATGAATTGCACATTTGCGGAGTCTTGCAACTTGAGGCTTTTGTCCATATTTTGTATTCCTTTTAGGATATAAATTTGACAGTTATGTGAAAAGTTTGCATGTCTTAAATATCGTACTCTGTATTCAGTAACAACATACCTTGAGTGAAATATACAGTAAGGAATGTATTGCAGAATTTTAAGAATGTTTTCTCCCCAAAACCCTGTGTTCTCTTGCAGGCTGAGGAATAGGACTGATGCTGCTAGATTAAAAAATATTTGCTTATGTAATTGGGATTTTTTGAGATGTCTAAACAATTTGACTTTCTACTGTGTTTTGTGTTAGCACTAGTTTTTGAAAAACTGTTTAAACTAAGAATACTTTCAAATGGCGGTGCCTATGCATCCAAAAAATTTTAATGCTTTTGAAATATTGTTTTTCCCCTTCTGGTCACTTAGTTAATTAACAAATTCTGATGGCACATAAAACCTAGGCACTCAAGAGAAAATCTATCTGCTGTTGTATTTTCTGTTTTTACCACTGATCAGCAATAATTATTTTAGCCATATACCAGCCAAGAAGACTGATGCTGAAAAAGAATTGTGAACGGGTCTGCTAAATGTGCAGCACATTGATCAACTGGTGTGGGCTGAAAGTGGAGATATGCTCAATAAAAAAAAGTATCTTGCAGCATTTAGATGTTTTTTTATTTTATTTGCCTAATAGTGACAAATACATAATCTACTATAAAACTCATCTATACGATAGAGCACATCATTTTTTAACTCAAATTTAAATATAGCCCTTACTTGTAGTTAACAATTATGGGAGTGTTTTTAGTGTGGTCTACTATACCAAAATATTTAGAACTATGAGTCTTTAGTAATAAAGATAAACACACAACCTGTTTTTACTGTTTCAAGTAAGGTTTAGTGAATGACTGACAATTCTATCGATATACAACTGTGGGAAAACACTGCAATGCTTTAAATGTGTATTTTTATCCTGATTTAATATATGATTAATTGAGCTGAAGTGTTTACTACAGTTTGTTGTAAAAATGTCTCTGACCTCGTCATTCTGTCTACTGTGAACAAGTACTTTTTAAAATCAAAGGTAAATGGTAAATGTGAACATTTGGACTCTCTCCTAGTAGCAGTCAATGCTGTTTTTTATATATTAAAATTGATTTTTCTTTATGAACTTAGAACTTTGTGGTTTTTATCTGATTTTATTGTATCATATACATTTGCTTTATGTAAAAATATATAGTTTAAGTAAAAAAAAAAAAAACTCCCGTCTATCATTAACTTATAATAATGAGCATCCTTTATCTCAGTTGCATAATCTTGTCATTAAGAATTTAAACTCAGGGAAGTTTTTCATTGAAAATAAGAGCTTGATTTGCATTTATGCATCTGTGCGTCTCTGCAAGGAATTACATGGTGGTAAGTTTCTGCTCCATAAGATGACATGGTGGTAAAAACACCTATCTACACCACAGCTTCTACCATTGTTACCTCCAGTGGAGTTGCACCACTGGTGAATTATGGCTATAAAGTACTCTATAGCAGATGAAGGGGTAAGACCCTGATTCTGCAAACTCTTACATTCTTGCTTAATTTTACTACCATGACTAGTCCCACTGAAATCAGTAAAATTAAGCAGGTGTATACATGTACGCAGGACTGGGTCCTAAATGTATGCGTTAAACTTGAAAAACAGCACCTAGAAATCTTTCTATATGGCCCTGATCCTACAGACACATACACATATGCTTAAAGCTAAACCCATATGTAGGTGCTTGCAGGATTCAGACCTTCAGCTATGCTTATTGCTCAGTATGAGAAAAGGCCATCCTTTAGAGGAAGACTTTTAAGAACTGTCTTCAGGTTCTTATTTTTCATGGATTCCCACTAGCAAAAAAAGCTACATGTAATGTTCACAACTGATAGAGGATCCCCTGGTGGCAGGCAGAGAAGCTCTGAATTTCTCTTTGAAGATGCAGACAAGGACTCAAAAATAACTTTCTATTTTGAAATTAGAACTATTCTGGATAAACATATGACAATTGTTAATAATAGTCCCCTGTTTTGACATAGTCTTTTCTGAATCTGTCAGTTTCACCTGACAGGGTCTTTACTGACTCTAAGCATCATTAGTTTGGGGATAACCCCAATTGGAGAAACATGTCCCTGTATACCTTTAGTACATACATACTGATACTTTCAACATTTGATCTCATTTGCACCAACACTGCTTCACTTTTAAAATATTCTTGTACCAACATAGTCTTCCCAACTAGAATTAATGAGTTTGTAAGAAGAGTTTTTTATAAATATATAAAGTTCAATGTGGCTTCTTATTACAAGTTACAAGCTTTCAAATTGTCCTGTCTTTTTATGACCTATACATAAACCTCTACACTTGAAATTGTCCATAATTCTGACACACAGCTAATCAAATTGACATATTAGATAGATTTACTAAGCTCCCATAATCAAAAATTTAAAATCATACAATTACAAGAGCCCTGGAAATCTGTGGATATCCACTTTATATCCGTGGATATCTGCATGCACATATCCCCGGACCATTTTTGTGGATTGCGGATCAGATGTAGATACAAATTTTGTATCTAGATCCCTGCAAGTCTGTGAATATCAGCTTTATATCCACAGATATCCTCATCCTCAGATATGGATGCAGATATCCGCGGATCATTTTTGTGAATCGGATGCGGATACAAATTTTGTATCCGTGCAGGGCTCTAACAATTACCCCTGAATAGGCCCCATCACAAAATTAAAATTATACAATTAGACTAAACCAGCCTCATTCACTGAAACCCAAACCCCACAACTTAGGAAATGTCCAATAGAAAAGGTGCAAGGATTTCCACACTACAGTTTATTCATTATGGTATTTCTCTCCAGTTGAGGATGAAATTCTCTCATTCCAATGGTTACATATAGCTTGATATTTTGCATATGCATAACTTATGGAAATTGCCATTGACCAGCAGCCAACCACATTCACCATAGATAGTAAAATTGGTGCTTAGAAAAACGATACAACAGCTTTTTGGAATCGGATATAAACACATTCAAAAACAAACATTCTAACTTGGTAGAAACACCACATAAACAATATAATCAAGGAAATTTCATCTTGAAACTCACGTCCTTAATATCTTAATCTTTGTATTCTAATGGTTTTCTATTAGAACACTTCAGCGGAATTATCAGCTTGGTTTGTATTTCTGTAGTTTCTTATTTTTCTCTTTATTAGTCCATTTTTTTTATCCAGTTGTACAACATAAAATTTCCTCACTCCAGGATTTCTGGTGACCATTTAGACTAAAAATGGGGGAAGCTGCAATATATTTTTAAGCGTAATCAGAAGTTCCAGAGGAGCCTACAATATGTGTGGTTTATCTGTGGATAATTTATAATAGTCTATTTAGAAAAAAAAAAAAAAAGGAAAAGCAAGAGCCTAATTCCTTGCCCTTTCCATTGAAATAAGTGTGTGTGTGTGTGTGTGTGTGTTTGAGAGAGAGAGAGACAGAGATGTACACATATATCCTGTGCCCTTTTTTGTTTAACACAATCACTGGTGACAGTTGTTTTATAAAGTTTAATATTATTCTATTCCCATGTATTCCAAGCACTTTTAATGTTCTGTCATCTAAAGGCATGTCTGTGCTGAAGACAATGGGAGAAAAAAGAATATATTTTAATATATACACTGGGGAATCTCTTAGCTTTATCTTTATTTGTTAGGAGGCCTGAGAACCAATAACTTCATTATGAGTTCCCCTTTCTCTCCTCATTTGGAAACAAAACTGTCATAACAGAGATCCTGTATTCTTTCTAACCTAAATACTGATCCTGGTGAAGTCTACTGAAGCTTTGTCATTGACTTCAATACAGCCTGGGTTTGGCCCTATTTATGATATGTAAAGGAATGTGTGTGCATATCTATTTTTTCACTCCTAAAAAGTACTTTGCTTGTAATTTTTAATATTTATTTACAAGCCCCTGGTATTCAGCAATGTGAAATATCCTTCCTATAATAGCCATTACAACCCAGAGCCTCTTTGAGCATATCAGCTACACAAATTAGACCAGTAAGCATATGCAAAAAATAACATATGGAAATGGTAGATGCATATACCTGATCTTTGAAAGCAAAGGCAGGAAATTGGGTTTCGTTTTGGCCCTATTCAGAGCCCATGGTTGTGGATCAGGCATACTTCAAATATAGGATTAATAGAGGAAAAATGTATACGTGCTTCATGAGGAACCATCTGCAAACCACTCAGCCAAATTGGGTTTCAGTTAGCAACATTGAAAGTTGCCTTTAGAAGACTCCTACGCCAGCTCTACCAAAACCCAATACAGCTGCCTCAAAGGTGCATTTTGATTTTGTTACTTAGCACTTATCAGAGTAGTACAGCTGTGCGGCCTTCTCAGGAAGTAAAGATCTTAGTTATGGTAAATTACAAAAAGCCTGGATATCTTTCCAAGACAACCCCCGTAATGTTAATAACATAATGCATTGCAGGGAACACTTTGCAAATTATCACAGGCCCAGGAGCCCTACACTTAACCTTGTCATGTGAATTTTTGAGCAAGAAATCCTATATTTGGTTGGTTCTCCTGTCTTTTTTCCCTCTGGCTTTAATGTCTAATGTTTGTTTATAGGTTCTGCAGAACACATTCTTCTTAAAATTAAAGAGATTTCAATAGCTTATCAGATCAAATGACCCCCATTCACTTACCTGTGTGGGCTGAAAGCAATGGGATGAAATAGATGCATAAATTCTCTGTCCATTTCTTCTGGTGCTTCTCTGTTGTGCCAGTCTAGGGCCTGAACATCTGTCCATTGACTTCAATGGGCTTTGGATCAGGCCCCGAGAGCTGAGGTTCTCACAAGAAAAATTTTGGTGGCCTTAGACTGCAGCCACCAACTCTTGCTGGTGACTGCTCTGACAATTTTTCCTAAAATACTTAATTAACTTTAGGAAAAACAAATAAATATGCACAGATACATGTCCAAATTGTAATTTATTTATGTAGGGTTTTTTTCAGATTAAATAATGTACAGTTGTCTCTATTCTTTACTGGGCCTAAACAGAATAGAAACAAAATAAGGTGCTTTGCATGTTCCTGTCTTTTTTGTTTTTTGTCTTTTTGGTTGCTGGTTTTTTTTGTTTGTTTTTTTAGACTTGCTAGTTAGTAAGTCTGCTCCTGTGAAAACTGATATTTGTATGTTTGTTAAGATCGCTTTTCACAGCAGACTTACTCAGCCCTGGCAAGCCGGGGGACAAATTAAGCACTGAATGGAGAGGTGGGTAGGGAGGCAGCAGGAGCCAGGAGCAATGGAGGGCTGGGGAAGGCAGCGGGGACCATGGGTGATGGGGGGAGAGTGAGCCCGGGGCCAGAGCTCAAAGCCCTGCAGCTGGAGGATGGAGCATGAAGCCCTGTGGCTGGAACCTGAAGCCCCATGGCCAGAGCCTGCCGCCCAATGCCCTAGGGCAGAAGCCGGAAACCCAAGCCCCACTTCCCCTGGGAAAGGTGGGAACTCACACTGGCTGCCTGCTCCTCTGGTGTTTGTGGCTCCAGGGGGGCAGGGCTCAACCCCTACTGGTGGCCCTGGGGAAAGGGTGAATGCTTTGCCACCTCCAGTCACTGCCATGAGACTGTGGCTGCATGAAAAACCCCTGGTGGCTGCATTTGAGAAACGCTGCCCTACCGCATAGCAGTGGCAGCTACACATATTGTACTCTCAGTCCTGTTCAAGCTGTAGCTTTACGGTTTGTTCTTCTGTTGACACAAAAAGTGTTTCTGCATATAACACATGGGTCCTTGTAGTCATTCGCTATATCTTTGTATTCAATAACACACGGTGTTAAATGTCATGCAGCTCTTCAGTTCTATGTCTCCCTATATGATTGGTATACAACAGGCACCTCACCTAGGAGTTAAATGTCCTCAACAAAATTCCCTGACTCTGGTGTGCAGGTAATTAGTCAAATTTATAAGCAGGCACAACCTTTGGTACACAGAACACATGAAATCAAATCTTTTTAATTCTATTACTGGGATTTTTTTCCTCCTTCCCTTATGACCTTTGATTAACCCTGGCAGGCTGTGAAAAAAGTAAATCTGAACTGTGCTTTATTGTGATCAAGAAGCAATGACGACTCACATTTTCCCAAATTGTTGTCATTGGGTTTGGTTTGTTGTATATATTCTGGATTGGGTTTGTTTGATATATGCTGTATTAAGGGATTTTGGACATCCAGAGAATTACAAATAGCACAATTACCTATAGCCCTATTTACGGTATCTTGTCACACTCCGTTTTTTAAAGGTGTCTAGTTTTAAGCTCTTGGCCTTTATCTTACCACCACCATTAGCAGGGCTGGCCTTACCATGAGGCGAACTGTGGCGGGCGCGTCAGGTGCCAGACTATGGGGGGGCGCCACTAGGACCCAGAGTGTAGAAAATTGTGTCTGCTGCTGGTGCATGTGTATTCTCTCTGCTCTAGATACACAGAGATGGTGGAGTGCTGTGCTGGAGGAAGGAGGGCACAAGCGACATAACAGGCAGGCAGGAGAAAAGGTGAGAGGGAATAACAGAAAGCAGCAGGAGCTGCAGGGAGAGAGAGGAGGAGGAGCCTCTTATGTACCTCTCTAGCACCCCCAGGAGCCTGGACTGATTAACACCAGCTTCTCAGGGAGCTTCCTGTTTCCTGCTGCTTCCCTGAACCCACTTGAGGAGAACAGGCAGTCAACTGAAGTAATAGGAGCCACTTAAGCCCTCACTCAGGCCCTGCTACCAGCCTCCTTATTTGTCCCCTTCAATTGAGTGTTGAGAGCCACTATAGCTGGCACAGAACAGCAGTCATGAGTGAAAGAAGAAAATGCCCCTCTGGGGCAGCATTCAGAAAAAGAAAGCAAAGGAAGCTTTTCTAGCTAAGCAGGAAGGAGCTTGTGACAATGCTGCCCGTGAGAGCCAGCTGAGGTCACTCCATCAGGGTGAACTGCAAACAGAACGGGGCAGACAAACCCCAAACGCTGGTGGATATTCCAATCCTTAGATTTACCAAACCAGCACAAAACAACTTCTGTATTACCTCACTGGTTACTCAGAAGTCCAAACAACGCAGTTCCCTTAAAGTACCCAGCCTCAGGCCTCCATCCAGACACACATGTCAAACATATGATGATAAATTCTGAAAATCTTATTTCATCATATAAAAGAAAAGGTTCTCCTGAGCCCAAAGGACCAAGCCCCAGACCCAGGTCAAATGATAACTTAGATCTTACCCAAAATACACGCTTATAGTCAATTCTTCTTAACTAAACTAAAATTTATTAAAAAAGAAAAGAGAGAGAGAGAGAGTTGGTTAAAAGATCAATATACATACAGACTTGAATTCAATTCTTGAGGTTCAGATACATAGCAGAGGTGAGTTTGTAGTTGCCAAAAGTCCTTTTAGATATAGTCCATAGGTTATAGTCCAATGTCCATATTCAGGGTGACTCCAGTCAGTGACTGGGGATCTCAATCCTTATGGCTTAAGGTTTCCCTCTCTTGAAACCCAAAGCAGATCTGAGATGAAGGAGGATCCTGTCCCAGGGTTTTTATACATTTCCTACAGCCCTTTGGCCTGAGAAAACAATAGGCTTAACTTTCCTTCTCCTAAACATCATGGCAATTAGCACAGGATAATTTATCCATTAAACAGTTCAGATACAGGTTACCACAACCTTCAAAGAGACATATAGACAATAATACTATTTCACTCAAGTGTCTTCCTAAATGTTAATACTCCTTTTTGGATCTTTGAATCAAAGCTATAGCAATAGACAAGACTTGTTTGCTTACATCACAAGACCTGAGCAAACATCTACCCTTCTATCTCTAACAATACAGGCTTGCATTTCAAAGCTCTATTCATTTACATATCTTCCTAACCAGTTTCTAAAGTTCAGCCATGAGTCAGGTCAGTCTGTGAGTTAATTAACTCTTTCTGGCCCTGTCACCTTTCAATGAGATATTAAATTACACTCATAATGTCACAGAGCTCTCCTGAGATACATAGACACAAATGTTCATGGTGAGCCGTCCAGCCCTAGTGAAGACCTACACCAGCAATGCAGGGCACTAGAGACAGTGTTGACACATGATGACATTCATGATGTTGATGCAACTGATTTAGGTGATGAACTGAAAGCCCTTTCAAGATACATTTCAGCAGGATCAACTCCAAAGGCTGTTCTGGAATATATGTGCACAAATAAGATGACCACCCTCTTTCCAAATGCTTTTGTTGCTCTGCGTATACTTCTAACACTTCCTGTAACAGTTGCCAGGGGAGAACACAGCTTCTCCAAGCTGAAGTTAATAAAATCACATCTACACACCACAATGACACAGGAGAGGCTGGTCGGCCTTGCAACCATCTCAATAGAGCATGAGCTGGCCCAGACTGTGGACCTTCAGGAAGCAGTTCAAATCTTTGCAACCAAGAAGGCACGGAAAGCACCACTTTGATTATTCAAACAGATCAAAATGCCAGTGTTTACTATGCAGACAAGAAAAGTTACATTTGCTGTTCAGGCGTTTGAAAGTTAAGTGTTACTGAAAATTTTTGAACAAGGCATTTTAAGTTGTTAGTTTTCCTTTATTGGGGTAGGTAGCAGAGCAGTACCATGAGAGGAGTAGAACAGGAAGAGTCTGTGTCTGGTTTTAAAAATGTAGTTATCACCACTATCTGGATTTTTCCTGTGCCAGCCTGCGCTGAGAACACAAACAAATCTCAGCCATTCCTGTCTGTCCTGGGCTGATCTTTGAATGCCTTCTAAATTAAGCCCATCAATTTTCTCTTAATACTGTTCTATGGAGGGATTCTTTTTACATGTTCCTCCAGTTGCCCATTGGCATGGCCCATAGCAGATGCTTTGGCTTCATTCCTTACACATGTTCCAGATAATTCCATCTTCTTTTCTGGATAACTCTGGAGATAAGACGTTGTTGAACTCACTAATGAATCTCAGAAGTTATTATAAATTCATTCCATTTTTCCTGAGGCATTTGCTTTCAAAGGCGTTTCGATGTCTGTCTGTGCCTTTGGTGGATTTCCAGCTATCACATCCATATGAGATGATGGAAATAACATTTGAGCTGAAGATTTGTAGTTTGATCTTTAAGTTGTATATCTTTTGAAGAGCAAATTTTGTTTAAGCAGGCGAATGCAGCTGCCACCTTAGCAGTTCGTGACATTATTTCCTTCTGGCTCTCCCTGTTGGCTTGCATGTTACTGCCAAGGTATGTGAAGTGACTCATCTCTTGTATTCCCGGGGTTGCCATTACATTTATTTTCATAACTGATTATTAACCACATATTTTTTAAAATGCTGGATAGTCTTTCAGCCTTTGCTTGCATGTTCGTTGAACTGACGCTTAGAAATGCTATGTCAGCACAAAAAACTAGATTGTCTAATACACTGTTGTTAAACCATACAATGTTTGTGTTGTATCAGTCTACACTTTTTCTCATAATGAACTCAATGGCAATGCCAAACAGAAGAGGTGACAGAATACATCCTTCCGTGACATTATTTTTATAGGCATATCATAACACTTCAAGGTGTGCCCGGGGAATCACAATGGAGGCTGTCAGATGCTTTCTTAAAATCTGATGATGAATGGTTTTTGTCATTCTCTCATTGATAGCTATTCTTAGGATGAAAATCTGGTTGACATGTGATCTTCTGGGTTGAAATCCACCCTTAGCTTTGCCTCCACTGCTTCCTTTATTCTGCTTAAAATGATTCTGCAGAAGACATTCCCTGTCACCAAAAGGAGTGTTACTATTGTGATCACTGAAATCTGTTGAATTAATTAAAATGGAATATATCAGGCCAGTCACTGTCAAGCATTAAACAATTTTTAAAAAGGTTTGAGATTGGCATATAGAGACCTCAGCCTGCTTAGGACCATGGGAAACGCATCATTAAAAATACTTTCAATCTTTTATTAAAGACACAGAAAAGAAGGAAAAACAGTTAAAGATTTGAAATGTAAAGTATTAAGAGAGGCTTTCATTTTAATAACATCCCTTGTTTCCTTTCCCTTTAGCTGGGCAGAATTTTGAGAAGGAAAAAACCCTTGTTTCACAGTCTTTTAGATGGTAATAATTATCCTTTCTGGGGAAAAGAGAAGTTAGTTAAGATGGGTGTGATGGGTTCCCCCCCCCCGGGGTGCCACCTGATGTACTGGGGTACCACTGAGCCCGCCTGTTCCACGAGCCTGGCCTCCCTTACACTGTCCTGCTGAGCCAGGCTCTCAAACCTCCTCCAGCACACACGCTGGTAAGGACACACCCAGCTGCAAAAGGACACAGATACTGAAATCAGCTCTGCATGGGAAGACTCAGCGAAGGTATTGCCCAGCACTCAAGTGCACACCCCCTCTGGAGTGTAAACCCAAAATTGTATAGTCTTGCGCTGCACAGAGAACTGTACAGCATAAGCTCATTGAAATTCGCCCCCTCCCTCAATGTGGAGGAAGATCTGCACAGCTCTTTGCTCCCCCCTCCTCCCCATTCTGAATTCCACAAACTGGTTTTAGAGAAAACAAAAACAAGTTTATTAGCTACAAAAGATAGACTTAAAGTGATTATAAGTGATAGCAAACAGATCAAAGCAGATTATCCAGCAAATAAAATAAAAATGCAGTATAAGCTTAAGATACTACATAAACTGTTACACGTAGTAATTTCTCATTCTAAATGTTGGTTTAGGCAGGTTGCAGAGGTTCTTGAAGGCAAGCTGCTCTTGCTTGCAGCTTAAAACTCCAGGTATTTCTTTCACAGTCCAGACACCTTTCCAGCCTGGGCTCATTCCTTCTCCTCCTGCTTTCTCTTTTGTTTCTTAGATGTTCACAGCAGTCATCCTGGGTGGTGATTCAGTGAAGAATGACCACTGATTAATTCACTCCCTTGCCTTAAATAGGATTTACATATGGCGGGAACCCTTTGTTTTCCAGTGAGGGTCTCCCTACCCGTCAGTGAAGTACTAATTTTATCATGGAGTCCAGTATCAGGTGACGTGATCACCTGACCCCGCAGCCACAACTCAAAGTCTGTTTGCAGCGTTCACAGGAAGGCTTACCAGGAAGGATCACTAGAGAGAGATTAGCGGCTTCTAAGATCTGTTGTTCTCCCTAACGGTCCACTGACTTGTTCCCAGGTAGCCATCTAGACTGATTACATTCTGTCTAGTGGGCATTCCCCAGGTGCAAACACAGTCGTAATAGGTGCATAGACAACATTCCTAACTTCACATACAAAAATGATATGTGCATACAAATATGATAATCATATTTAATAAATAATCACCTTTCCAATGATACCTCACATGACCTATCTTGGATAAAATACATTATGATTATGTTACAATCATATCATAATATTACTATGGAAAATATGGGAAGCAATGTCACAATGGGCTGGAGCTGTCATTGCTGCTAATGGCTGATTCTGTTTTCTAGAAGATAAAACAAGACAAACACACACAAACGGCGAGAAAAAAGAACAGCAAAGATACAAAATGCAATGTCTGGTGTTGATTTTTCACTTGCAACCTCACTGCTGGAAAAACACAGGCACAGCACATGGTTTTAGCAGCCACTCCAAGACCTGGCAAACCTGTACAAACATGGGATTATTTAGGTCATTGCTTTTTGCTGCCTCTTTCTGGTCACAGGCTTACAGTAGTGTTGCAAAATATATAGTGCTGGCCAGCCAAGTCAGACTCTCTTATTAGACAGAAGGAAAAAGGAGAGGGATATGAAAGAGAAGAAGTAAAGAGGGGAAAGACAAGGACACATGAGAGGAGGAACAAAATCTCACATCCCAGGTGGTGGTCAGGATTCAGCAAGAGCCAATCGAGTTGGTGATGTTATCTGGCGCCCTCTCTCTGGCACCTCTGGCCAGGACATCTTTCAGGATTAGGATGATAAAGGCCCAGCCTCTCAGAAGATGGTAGGGGTGGCAGCCACAATAGTGAGCTCACTCCAGTACCCCATTTTTCTCCCCAGAGTTTCTTTCTTAAGGATCCCAAAAGGGCGTGATGGGTGAATAGCTCATCCCTTCATTATTTTCTCCACCAATTAGGCCTCATATTTGACAGACCAATTTTGGTCTATTAATTTTTGGTCCTCAAGTTCTCTTGTTTACCAGGCATGATCTTAACACATTCCTTGAGTTATATCAGTCTGTCTCGCTTTCATACCTTTTCCCATCAACATTTGTTGTTACAGATTATTGTGAGATCTTATGAACTTTCACTTTTTACAGTTGAGCTCACAATTAGGTAAATGTGTAGGCCCAATTATCACAACAGGTCACCTTTCTTTTGGTATTTTGACTATCATGCCATTTTGCCATTTAGAGGTTTTTCCTGGTCCCATACTTCATTGAAAAGTTTAGTGATTTCATTGATGGTCTCATCATCACAAGATTTCAATATTTCCCCAGTGACTTGGTCATCACCTGCAGCTTTCTAAGTTTTAACTTGTTTATTGCATCTTTCACTTCTTTGTGATGTGAGGTATTAGGGTATCTATTCCAGCGCCGTCCAGAGGATTCAGGGGGCCTGGGGTCTTCGGCGGCGGGGGGCCCCCGCCACCGAATTGCCACCGAAGACCCGGCACTTCGGCGGCGGGTCCCGGGGCGGAAGGACCCCCCGCCGCGGGTCTTCAGGGCACTTCGGCGGTGGGTCCCGGAGCAGAAGGACCCCCCGCTGCCGAACTGCCGCCGAAGACCCGGAGCGGAAGAAGCTCCGGGGGCCTGGGCCCCGCGAGAGTTTTCCGGGGCCCCCCGCAGCGAGTGAAGGACCCCGCTCCAGGGGCCCCGAAAAACTCTCGTGGGGGCCTGGAGCAAATTGCCCCACTTGCCCCCCCCCCGGCGGCCCTGATCTAGTCTGGGTGTTTGTTACTCAAAGGCAATAGGTATTGGGCTGTTCAGCACTTCTAGAAAGTGTTCTGCCTATGGCTCTCTTTGTTTTGTTTAGCTGTTAAGGTCTTTCCTTGTTTATCCTTAACAGGCCCTCAAACCGGTGAACTTGTCAGTTAGAACCTTATTGAGTTGATGAAACTACTGCTGAATGTAAAACACTTTAACTTGTTTCATGATGTTATCTATGTATTTCCTCTTGTCTCTTCTTGTATTGCTGTTTACTGCTTTGTCTTCTGTTTTATACAGGTTTTTTGCTGCTTCCTTTTCTGGAGGCATTTTTGAGGAGTTGTTTGCTTTGACTTACTTCCTTTCTTTCACACAGTTCCATGTAACCTCACTTATTTAAACTTTAGGTTTACTTGTCTGGAAACTAACTACAGTTATTGCAGCATCTGTGATACTGTCATGCAGAGAGGACCATGACATGTCAATCTTGACTTCCTGTGGTGGATCTAAGTCTTGTAGCCCCTGAAATCTGTCCTTCAGTTCAGTTTGAAATTGCTGCTGTAATGTTTATCTCTTAGCTCTTTTCAGAGAATCATAGGATTGGAAGGGACCTCAAAAGGTCATCTAGTCCAGTCTCCTGCACTCATGGCAGGACTAAGTATTATCTAGACCATCCCTGACGGGTATCTATCTAACGTGCTCTTAAAAATCTCCAATAATGGAGATTCCACAGTCTCCCTAGGCAATTCATTCCAGTGGTTAAACACCCTGACAGTCAGGAAGTTTTTCCTAATATCCAGCCTAAACCTCCCTTGCTGTAATTTAAGCCCATTGCTTCTTGTCCTATCCTCAAAGGTTAAGAAGAAAAATTTTTCTCCATCCTCCTTGTAACAACCTTTTTTGTACTTGAAAACTGTTATCCTGTCACCTCTGTCTTCTCTTTTCCAGACTAAACAAACCCAATTTTTTCAGTCTTCTCTCATAGCTCATGTTTTCTAGACCTTTAATAATTTTTGTTGCTCTTCTCTGGACCTTCTCCAATTTGTCCACATCTTTCCTGAAATGTGGCACCCAGAACTGGACACAATACTCTAGTTGAGGCCTAATCAGTGCAGAGTAGAGCGGAAGAATTAATTCTCGTGTCTTCCTTACAACACTCCTGCTAATACATCCCAGAATGATGTTCGCTTTTTTTGCAACAGTGTTACACTGTTGACTCATATTTAGCTTGTGGTCCACTATGACCCCCAGATCCATTTCCACAGTACTCCTTCCTAGGCAGAAGTTTCCCATTTTGTATGTGTGCAACTGATTGTTCCTTCCTCAATGGAGTACTTTGCATTTGTCCTGATTGAATTTCATCCTGTTTACTTCAGACCATTTCTCCAGTTTATCCAGATCATTTTGAATTTTGAATATCCTCCAAAGCACTTGCAACCCCTCCCAGCTTGGTATCATCCGCAAACTTTATAAGTGTATTCCCCTATGCCATTATCTAAATCATTGATGAAGATATTGAACAGAGCCGGACCCAGAACTGATCCCTGCGGGACCCCACTCGTTATACCCTTCCAGCATAACTGTGAACCACTGATAACTACTCTCTGGGAATGGTTTTCCAACCAGTTTTGCACCCACCTTATAGTAGCTCCATCTAGGTTGCAGTTCCCTAGTTTGTTTATGAGATGGTCATGTGAAACAGTATCAGAAGCTTTACTAAAGTCAATATATACCACGTCTACCACTTCCCCCCTATCCACAAGGTTTATTACCCTGTCAATGAAAGCTATCAGGTTAGTCTGACATGATTTGTTTTTGACAAATCTATGCTGACTGTTACTTATCACCTTATTATCTTCTAGATGTTTGCAAATTGATTGCTTAATTATTTGCTCCATTATCTTTCCGGGTTCAGAAGTTAAGATGACTGGTCTGTAATTCCCCAGGTTATCCTTATTTTCCTTTTTATAGATTGGCACTATATTTGCCCTTTTCCAGTCTTCTGGAATCTCTCCCATCTTCCATGACTTTTCAAAGATAATCGCTAATTGCTCAGATATCTCCTCAGTCAGCTCCTTGAGTATTCTAGGATGCATTTCATCAGGCCCTGGTGACCTGAAGACATCTAATTTGTCTAAGTAATTTTTAATTTGTTCTTTTCCTATTTTAGCCTCTTCTGATCCTACCTCATTTTCACTGGCATTCACTATGTTAGACGTCCAATCACCACCAACCTTCTTGGTGAAAACCGAAACAAAGAAGTCATTAAGTACATCTGACATTTCCACATATTCTATTATTATTTTTCCCTCCTCATTGAGTAATGATCCTACCCTGTCCTTGGTCTTCCTCTTGCATCTAATGTATTTGTAGAATGTTGTCTTGTTACCTTTTATGTCTCTAGCTAGTTTGATCTCGTTTTGTGCCTTGGCCTTTCTAATTTTTCCCTACATACTTGTGTTATTTGTTTATATTCATCCTTTGTAATTTGACCTAGTTTCCACTTTTTGTAGGACTCTTTTTTTGATTTTTAGATCATTGACGACCTCCTGGTTAAGCCAGGGTGGTCTCTTGCCATACTTCCCATCTTTCCTACACAGTGGGATAGTTTGCTCTTGTGCCCTTAATAATGTCTCTTTGAAAAACTGCCAACTGTCTTCAATTGTTTTTCACCTTAGACTTGCTATCTATCACTTTTCTTTTATGGGGTTTTGTTTTTCTTAAGTTTGAATCTTCAGTCTTGCCATACATTATGGTCACTTCTGATGTCAGCTCCTCTGACATACTCTGACCTCCTGGAAGCTTCCTTCCAGTATAGTCTGGATCCTGGTGACTCCATCTGTAGAACTCCAAGTTATTTTTATGGACGTTTGTGCAGGAATAGTGTTCCACCAATTAGAAGTCTTAACACTGGAACACTTCTATGTGTCTTTCACCATTCTTATTCTGGGAACCAAAGCTGTGTTTGCCCACTGCTTGTTCTACTCCTTTGTTGTCATTCCCAACCTTGGTATTCAAGTCCCCATTTACTAGGCAAATATCATGCTTGGAAATATAGCCAATCAGAGTTTGTAGGCAACTGTAGAATTGATCTGTGGTCTCATCATAGTTGTCTGTTGGTGCACAGCATTGTATAATTTTCATTTTCATGTATTACATATGGAACCTATACTTGAGTCCCAACTTATAAGTGATTTTTCAGCTTTGACAGTAATGATTAATGCTACTCCATCTGAGTGGTAGCCATCTTGCCTATGAATATATTATGACTTTATTTTCATTTTTATATTACTTTTTATCAGCTCCCGGGCATTAACATTCACTTACTCAAAAGACAACAAGATTATATTTGTCTATATCTTTCATCACTTGCACAGCTTTTGTTGTTGTAGCCATTGTTCTAATGTTTTAAAAACCTACTTTTAGTTTGTTTTACCTTTAGTAAAGAACTTCTTACAGTCTTTGCTTCCTGATGGCTTTCACCCAGACTCATTATTTCTGCTGACAGAGTCTATTACTATGGCATGCTGCTTCCTAGAATGTCTTGCCTTGCTGTGGTTTTTTTTTCGCTTAACTGTTTTATGAGGATAGATTGTTGACCTATTGCTCAACCCTTAACCTGGAGAACCAGTGGACTGCTCTTCATCTGCTCCCTGTCCATCTTGGGTGACTTGCTATGAGGAGTTAAAACTCCTGCCAGCATACCTATCAGCATCATTGGAACACACAAGCCTTCCCACCACATTGAGGTGAGGTTCCCAGGGAAGTGGACTGCTATGTGTGAACAAAATTTGAAATAATTACAACCTCCTTGTCCTGAGTAATCTGTCCTCTCCCCTTCCTGGTTTATCTACACAGCCCAACTTCTGTAAAAATGAACAAAAATCTTTCTTCATTGGGATTAGTGTCAGGCACTGAGTAAGAATTACCACAAACAAAGGGAATGAAACAAGGTTGTATTGTACCGTGGGTTGGCTCCTATAAACCACTGTTTTCTGTAGTTGGGATATGATTTCCTGTAGCAGAGGAAAGTTGTCTATAGCTCCTGTGCCTCAATCTCTCTGGGAGGTGACAAAACATCTCCTTGCATTTTCAAACAATGGCGCTGTATAATTTTATTGCTTTAGTATCTTATATCAGTGTGTGTGAGATTAAAGAGAAATAATTAGGGCTGTCAAGCAATTAAAAAAATTAATCACGATTAATCGCACTGTTAAACAATAATAGAATACCATTTATTTAAATATTTTGGGTGTTTTCTACATTTTCAAATATATTGATTTCAATCACAACACAGAATACAAAGTGTACAGTGCTCACTTTATATTTATTTTTATTACAAACATTTGCACTGTAAAAACAAAATAAATAGGAATTTTCAATTCACCTAATACAAGTACTATAGTGCAATCTCTTCCTCGTGAAAGTGTAGCTTACAAATGTAGAATTATGTACAAAAAATAACTGCATTCAAAAATAAAACAATGTAAAATTTTAGTGCCTACAAGTCCACTCAGTCCTACTCCCTGTTCAGCCAATCACTAAGAGAAACAAGTTTGGTTACAATTTTCAGGGGATAATGCTGCCTGCTTCTTGTTTACAATGTCACCTGAAAGTGAGAACTGGCATTTGCATGGCATTGTTGTATCCGGCGTTGCACGATATTAATGTGCCACATGTGCTAAAGATTCATATGTCCCTTTATGCTTCAACCACCTTTCCAGAGGACAGGTGTCCATGCTGATGACAGGTTCTGCTTGATAACAATCCAAAGCAGAGTGGACCGTCGCATGTTCATTTTCATCATCTGATTCAGATGCCCTCAGCAGAAAGTTGATTTTCTTTTTTGGTGGTTCGGATTCTGTAGTTTCCACACTGGAGTGTTGCTTTTTTTAAAGCATGCTCCACACCTCGTCCCTCTCAGATTTTGGAAGGCACTTCAGATTCTTAACAATTGGGTTGAGTACTGTAGCTATATTTAGAAATCTCACATTGATTCCTTCTTTGCGTTTTGTAAAATCTGCTGTGAAAGTGTTCTTAAAATGAACATGTGCTGGGTCATCATCTGAGACTGCTATAACATGAAATATATGTCAGAAGGTGGGTAAAACAGAACAGGAGACATACAATTCTCCACCAAGGAGTTCAGTCACAAATTTAATTAATGAATTATTTTTTTAATGAGTATCATCAGCATGGAAGCATGTCCTCTGGAATGGTGGCCGAAGCATGAAGGGGCATACAAATGTTTAGCATATCTGGCACATAAATACCTTGCAACTACAAAAGTGCCATGCGAACGAACGCCTGTTCTCACTTTCAGGTGACGTAAATAAGAAGCAGGCAGCATTATCTCCTGTAAATGTAAATAAACTTGTTTGTTTATGCGATTGTCTGGACAAGAAGTAGGACTGAATGGACTTGTAGGCTCTAAAGTTTAACATTGTTTTGTTTTGGAGTGCAGTTATATAACAAAAGAAAATCTACATTTGTAAATTGCACTTTCACGACTAAGAGATTGCACTACAGTACTTGTATTAGGTGAACTGAAAAATACTATTTCTTTTGTTTATCATTTTTACAGTTTATTTGTAATAAAAATAATATAAAGTAAGCACTGTACACTTTGTATTCTGCGTTATAATTGAAATCAATATATTTGAAAATGTAGAAAAACATCCAAAAATATTTGATACATTTCAATTGCTATTCGATTGTTTAACAGTGCGATTAATTGCGATTAATTTTTTTGAGTTAATCGCGCGAGTTAACTGCGATTAATCTACAGCCCGAGAAATAATTGCAGTACATTTTTAATAAGCTCTAAGTAGTTTTCTTGAGGATATTTCCCACCTGCCTACATTGGCTGAATGGCCTCAACTTGTTCCCCAACAGTTTCTGCATGCATGCAGAATTACAGAACACCTACATAGTTTGCTGTCCTTTAAAGTAGAACACGAAAAATGTGTGCAGCCTCTTACATACCTACATACATTTGTTTATATGTGTATAATCTCTTATCTGCACACAGACACACACAGGAAAATAAAGACTAGTGATGTGTGTGAAGAGTGTATGTGCTAACAGAATGCCTTTTGGCTTATTCTCAGAGTTGCCTGGAAGCTCAATTCTGTCAAACCATTTCAAGCTGCCTTTATTTTGAGTAGGTGATTAGATATAAGACAATTAGGTATGTGTTGCAGAGATGTTACTGTAGGCTACCATCACTGCACTGTTGTATCCATGGTAACATTGGTTGCTAGGATTCCATCAGCTCTGCCAGTTGTATCTGTGATTAGGGTCCACTTTCTGAAGTTTCCATTTACATTCCTCAAGGCTCTTTTCATGTCTCATACAGCACTGCTGTTGCGTTAGGAAGATGTTAGCATTAAAGAATATTTGGCAACCTATGAAACTAAACAGCATGTCACGTGTGAACTACTGTGTTCTCCTCCATGGTTTCATGTCTCTGTCCTTTTACAGTAGCTCAGAAATGGAACTTGGTAGGGGATGGAGTAAATTATTGAGGAGGGGGGGAAATGGTTTGGTATCCTGTTTATACTAGTTATTGCTAGACACCATAAGAACATTTAAATACTTTTAAAATGTATGCTGGCTCTCAGCCTCTCCATCTTCCATTGATAAGTCCCAGTGTGCCCCTGAGCAGATAATACAGCCAGAGGACAGGGTAGATTACTGCCCCTACTCAAAATAAATAATATTCTCATTTGAATAGCACCAAGAGCCAAATGAAAGATTAAGTTTTTTTTCATAGGTAAATCTAGTGCAAGGCCTTGTTTTATAGACAGCTATTTTGTGTGTGTTTCATTTGTACAGAACTGAACAAAAATGAAAAGCAATATCCACCCTGCATCGTACACCCGCTACACTAGAAATGGCCAGCATGGGGACTGGACAACTCAGAGGACTGATAATGTGGAAAACAAGCCTTTGGCCCCTAGGTGACTGGTTCAGTTCCGGCCCAGGTGCCCAGTGACTAAAACTGAGGGACAGCTGACAACTTTTTGAAGGCTTCTGCCTAGCAGACAGCTCTTCAATTCATAATTGCAATACAGTGACACTTTTGGTGGTAGTCACTCAGTGAGATGAAGGCTTGAATGAGCCTTAAAGGCTGAATAACTCTCCCCATTCCTCTAAACCAGTATTGAGGTGTTCTGGTGTGGTAGCATAGGGCAGCTTGTACTATACTGCTGCCCATGCGGTACCAGTTCTGTGGATAAATAGACTGGGCTTTCTGCTGGCTTTCAGTCAAAGACGTTTCATAAGGAATACAAAAATAACAACATGGCCCCTTAGATACTGGAAAGACCTGACACATCATACACCCCATTTCACATGCAAAGCTCTTCTTTAAACACAGCCAGGATGATGTATTGTGATTGTTGTTGTATTGCAGTGTTTCTCTGTGTGTACCTTTCACCATTTTTAATGCTAATTTAACTGAGCTTTCGCTGTAGGAAATAGATGGTGAAGGTTTTCTTTGCAGGTGAACAAGAATGTAGGTGCTAGCAGCTTATCAATCCTTTTCTACAGCCACCTTGGCCTAGCGAGTAGAGAGCTGGGAAATGGCAGTGACTCATTCCCAAATGAATATTGATTAGCATGGTTCCAGCTGTAAACCTGTAACTGTGTTTTTAGGAGTAGAACAAATTGGTTTCCTCATCCAACCATTTGTATTGGTTACACCCACATGGCGCTATGGCATACAGCTTCCGGGGCTGGTTTCGTTCCCTCCTCACCAGTTTGAAGTGGGTTTTAATTATCCTGCCCAACTAATTCGGGGGAGGGGAGGGACATGATGGAAAACCTGCGAATTTTGTTCTTAAAGCAAAATTGTGGTATAGTCAACAGATCAGTATACAGTCTCCCATTAATTAACAACATAAAAAATAACCTTACACCGGAATAGCAGAGAAAACAGGTCTGTGCATACCTTTGTCCAGGAACTATTTGCACCCTACAGCACTAGTTCATAGCCTGAGCACAATTATGTTAGTGCAGAGTACGAAGGCGTCAAGTAGAGCTGGAGTGCAATATGCATAGCTAAATGTTCTCTCGTTGCAATTTCCCTGGTTTTTGAGCGCACAAAATGTTCAGAATTTGAGCCAATTTACAAAATGTTGTCATAACATTATATTCATCCTTTTTTCTCTCTCTTTTTACTAGGATGACAATGAATTTTGCTGCTGATTCTTTTTTCATGTTGCCCTTTTATCAAATTTTGAATGCGGTTACTTGTGGCTAGTCACATGGTAGTGGTTCTGGTTCCCTGATTGGCTGAGCCTACCCCCAGGTTGATTGGGCTGGCTAGTAGAAGCTATTTGGTTGTATTTTCTCAGATTGCGTATCCACACATTGAGTGCCCTTTCTGAGCCAGCCAGAAAAAACAAACAAAAACAAAAAAAAATCCAACTTGGCAGCAATAGCAAGAAGTGGCTTCATGTCATTTGCTACAGAGCAGGAGGGCTGTTTATCAAGTGCTTTAGTTTTTAGAGGGGGCATTAACCATTCCTAGCAGCATGCTGCAGGCACCAGATTGGGAGTGGTTTATCCATCGTGATGCCAGCAGAGATAACAGGCCACCAGGACTTTCTGGAAGATGATACTTCCAAGTAAGGTGTTGGAGGAACATCTGACACAGGGCCAGTTGGAAAGAAGGGAACTGTGTGGGGACAGAGGATGATGTGGCCACATGGGGGTATCCATAGTTTCTGGACCTTTTTCAGTTTCCATCACTAGGTCTGTAGTTTGCTATGGCCAAGTGTTTGCAATGTGCTTTCATAGATATGTAGCTGGGCTACGTTAATGCCTGGAACCAGCGAGCATCCTCACTTCACTCGCTGAATAAACTTCTTTCATGTGTTTGCTCTAGGGCTTCTTCACATATTGTGGTAAATTTGTACTTGCTACCAATGTTTGCAGTGTTATTTAAAAAAAGATTCCTGCAATACCTTTCTTGGTAACTATGGATTTATTTGAAATAATATGCACCTTCTTCTGACCACTATATTATCATAATACCCAGTTTATAGTTATTCCCTCTGTTTTAAAAAAGAAAACATTTGGAACAAAAAGTGCTCCTCAAGCTAGAGAATACGAAATCTTAAGTGTCCTTTTTCTCAAACATGGGTGTGTTTATCTATTGAACTCCTATTTATAGCGCGGGACTGAAAACAAAAAAACCCCAAAACAAACACAATGCTTCTGTTCTTCTAGGATACAACACACACACTGCGTTTAAAAAAAGAAAAATAATGAATTGAGGTGATAGAAGAAAATTCAAAAGAGGATACGAGAGAACAGGGATGGGCATAGGGGATTGATCAGAGACACGGACCCTTTCACCTCCAGCTCACCAGTTCAAATTCAGCCAAGTTTATTCATCTTTGAAACGCACATAGGTGGTCAATGACCTCTCTGAAAGGAGTTGGTGGGCTCAGTCCAGTTCTGCTTGATGGGGGCTAGCATGCAGGTCCGTTCTACCTGATACCCTTGCTTTATAATCTCAGCACAGAGACCAGAAACTGAAAGAACATGGAGCATAACTCTTCCTTACAGCTGGTACCCTCTAGCGCAAGGTTGAGGTATATCTGCAGGGCAGTGTGGGGAACCTTTTACTGCCACTGTCCATGCTAGACCTGTTGTGTGGGTACTTCTGTCTCTTCCAGGCCTACTAATCAGTCGCCTGTAATAAGCTCTAAATAGCCTTTCACTTAGGGAACCTGAGAGCTACTGTAGTCAGGTATGCATTGATAGGTAAAGGTGCTGACTGCCCTTGCTGTGTTGGGTTCAGTGAGAACTAAGGCTGCTTCTGCAACAGGCCTACAAGCAGAGCCGTAACTAGACATTTTAGTGCCCGGGGTGAGCAAACCTATTTGTGCCCCATACTGAGTTACCAGCTCTGTCCTCCTACCCCACCTCCACCCCTTCGAGCCTTACCGCCTTCATAATTGCTTGGGGGAGGAGGGGCTCCTGACTGTGCGATGTTGGGAAATAAATTATCACGCCCACTTCCCTTTCCCATTGACAAACATGCAAATGAGGCAATTTGCATGCTAGTAACCTACAGGCAGATCAGGGAGAACAGTGCAGCATGTGTTAATGCAAACCACAAACACCAGCCATTGCTAAAGGAGATTGCAAGCCGCGCCTACTAGTTTCTGCTTTGCTTTCCTATGTATTTCTATACATATTTCCACTAAAAAAAAATCCCTTCCTTTCAAAGCTTAGTTGGAGGCTTGACATTACCACGACACCTAAGCTACAAGAGCCAAATGCAAACTTGAATTCTGTCAGATGGGGTCTCTAGCCACCTGGGCAACTCACATGTCTATGGATGATTCAGCTTTTTGCAGCCCAACGCCATTGTTTACATGTTAGTTTGAATGTTCTAAGGAAACCACAGAAGTGGATTGGCATCTTCCAAAGTCCATTGTCAGTTAATTGTTTCTTGATTGGGCACTTACTGAGAATAGTCCTTTCTCAAGAAGCTGACCAAATGCTTCACTGCAGCTACTTAGAATCAAACAAGTGCATAGACAACATTTATAACTTCGAATACAAAAATGATACACGCAGCATAATCATAACCAGCAAACTACAATCTTCCCATAGATACCTCGCTTGGCCTCCTCGGTACAAGACCTGATGCAACTATAGGACCCTGGTTGCAACAATGATCTATACAGTCACAGTTCCTGTCAATAACGTCACAGTTATTAATTAGTCTCTGCCACGTCGGTTGTTCTTGTGCTGTTTAGTCAGTTGTCCAGAGACGAAAATAAACAAATCACCGAATGTTCTAATTGGTAGTTACGGTTACCAACTTGCTAATTGCTGAAAACTGATCACCCTTGCCCTGCCACTTCCCCCAAAGCCCTTCCCCTCGCTCACTCCTCTCCCTTGGTTGCTTGCTCTGCACCTCCCCACACACACACACACACACACTTACTCCCCCTCTCCTGGGATTCACCTGCTGCCTGCAGAGTCACGCTCGGATGAGCTGATATGAAGCCTGCCCATTTGGGACACACTGCGGGGTCGATCCCCAGTGCAAGGGGCCAGGGTAGAGAGGGGTCGGTCCTTACAGTAAGGGGCCAGGGCAATTGGGGCACGGTGGGGCAGAAGGGAGGATGGCCAGGATTTCCCACACACACACTCCCACTCCCAGGAGGCAGCTCCTACCTCTTGGAGCCCAGTCCAGAAGCCAGCCACTGCTCTCTGTCAGGCGTCAGCAGCTGAGCAGAGAGCAGCTCCTCCATGTGGCTCCAGCCCCTCACACACCCTGTGGCAGAGGCCGGTTACTGCGGCCAAATGGCCTTTTAGTGTCCAGTCAGCTGTGCTGCCAGGACACTGCCAGGTTCCCTTTTCGACCAGACGTGCCGGTCGAAAACCTGACACCTGCTAATCCTATTTGAAATGTCTTGCAGCGACCACCCAGGGAAAAGAAAGCGGCTGTAGTTTGAGTAGAGATGGCTTTGGTTTTCTTGTCCTGTGGAGAGGAAAGTAGTGGTGACACTTGGACAAGTGCATGGTTCTTTTAAGTGAAACTGGTGAGCTGGCGGAGGGCATTGGCAAGGCACAGCTCTGCCCAGTGAGAGGCTCTAGGTATACGCATGCACTATAGCTTCAGTAATCTACAGGTAGTTTGGGTGCTCTGGTCAGAAAGTTACCGAGAATATCATGGCAGTGCAAGTATACTAAGAACATTGCATGGCTTGGCAGTAGATCTGAATCTAGGACCGTCTGCTCCAAAGCACAAACCTCTACCATTTGAGCTAAAGGGGTAAGAATTATCTGGTGACAGTAGTAGACTGTTACCTTCTATGTTGCCTGGCCACTAATAGCAGACACCATATACATTGTGCAAGTATGTTACACAAGCACATTTGATAGCAACTTTTAAATGGTATAGCTTAGGCTTTGTCCCTGCAAACACTGAAGTTCATGCTTGCTGGCAGTTCATGAGCAGGCCCTTTAAAATCAATGGGCTTACTCACAGGAGTAAAGTTACTCAGGTACCTGTGTTTGCAGGATTGTGGGCTGCATCACTTTTATTTGTTGGCATACAGGCTTTTTCCCCCCTCACAAAAAGTGCAACCTGCGTCAATTACATTTTGCACAAAAACATTTGTATCCAGCCTGTCAATTAGTCCGGTTGATTGAACTATGGCTATATTTATGGTGGACTTTTATAACCCCCTGAAAATGTGAGCTAATTACGGAAATGGTGACAAATCCGTACCTGTGCTGGTGCTGCTGTACCAGGTCCTGCTACAATACACAGTGTGACAGCTAACGCTGTTGTGACTCTTCGCTGACTGTGAGCAAAGCATTCAGATTGCAAAGTGACATTATCTTAGTCAAACCAAACAGTCTTTGAATATATTAACTTTAAGTCCCCCCCGCCCCCCCGTCCCCAAAAATAGCAAGCAACCAGGGCTGCTGCTGAAACATAAATTGGCCTTTTTAACCTCATTGCCTGGTCAACCAGATCTCTCTGGGTACAGTATTAACTCTGTAGTGCTGTGTGGTTGGGTTTTCCTGGTGTTAAAAAAATCTAATGCAATGCACAGTTCATGCAAAAGGGTTCATTTACTAGCCCTGGTTGTAATACATGGATGGGTGTTAAATTGCAAAATACTGTCACACAGAAGCTATGGAAATTAATATTAATATGCTCCAACAGAGCTGTTCATCAGCAATGCATCCATCCACTCAAACTCTTTGCAGCTTGTCCATTAGCCTTGCAATACAGAGAAAGCGAAAAATCATGCCACTGAGCATCACAATCTACCAAAAACTGTCAGCCGACACAGCTGTTGACTCCATTGTTGAGCAGGAATTTAATGGGACACCTTGGAAAATTTCAGCCTGATTTTTTTTTGGCAGTGTAGGGTGAATCCATTTTTGGGTGCTCACCTGAGATTCCTACGGGCACATTGCACACCTGCAGTTCCTATTGCAGTCTGTTGGCTTTAACACGCAAATCAGTTGATTAGGTTATTCGATAGCCTTTTTCCAAGAGATAGTATCAGTCTTAATAGCAAATTGGTGTTCACACATTTTCATATGGGAATCTTCTTGCCAACAGGTGACCAGCAAATGAAAATGACAGATGAGATTTGGCATATAATCATGTTTGCTTGGATGTGTTATGTCTGCCTCAGCTATATTTACGTTGATGATGTTCTGCAATAGCATTTTCTATCAGAACCTGTGTATTAGAAAAGATTGCCAAAGAATGCTCAGGACTACACCGTAATTGGCAGATATCTTTCTTACTCTGGCTGCTGTTACTGGGTACAATTGCTGACGTTCAACCTGCAAACTGTTTGTCTGTAGGGGGAACTGCAGTCAGGCTGCCCCATGGGCATTTTAAATAGCAGCGTTATTTCCCACCATTACAGCTGAGGGAATCTCCCTTACTAACACAAGCATGTAAGACTCTGACATTGTTCTGGAATGAACCCCTGGCACATGATGCCTTTTAAAGGTGCAGTTATTTAAAGCAACAGTGTGACAGAACCTACAGCAAACAGGCATAGCAGACCCTCTTGGTTTGAATGTGCACATTGTGTCCAAAGTCTGTATCAGCAAAAAGAATGAGGAGAACTTGTGGCACCTTAGAGACGAACAAATTTATTTGGGCATAGATCTCATACACTTGCACCCCACACACATGTCTGTCTTCATGCTGCTCCCACTCAGCCACGCTGCTTAACTCACAACATCTTGATACACCGTGTACCTACCAGGGCAGGGGCAAAGCGCTGATGGGGAGTGTTTGCAGGCACAGAACTCTCACAGCATGGGTGGGAATCCAGGAAACAAGGGGAGAAGTAGGGTATGGAAACCTTAGAAGCAGACAAAAAGCAAACGGAGAGGGGAGCATTGAAAGGGGAAAAAGGTGTTTAGGGGGAGACAGGGAGAGCAAGTGTATGTAATTAGGCAGGCAAAGGTTAGGAGACCTAGATCTACTGTTGACAAACATAGCCCTACTTTAAGAGGAAGCAACTTAAACAAAGCTGCAGCTGTTGCTAGCAGAGCTGCATAAACCCAGAGTTACTGCTGCCACCTCAGGAAGGATGGGTGAGCGCTTTTGTTTGTACCCAATGAAATGATGAAAAAGCAGGATATATTGAGCCATAGCGTTTTCTGGCTCCGCACAGCAAGTGGTGCCAGCAGTTAAGTGGAGACGTGCAGGAGATTATACTTAAATTTCCAGGGCCGCCCAGAGGATTCAGGGGGTCTGGGGCAAAGCAATTTCGGGGGCCCCTTCCATAAAAAAAAGTTGCAATACTATAGTAACATGTATTTGGAAATGTAAAAAATAACTAGTGAAATACATTCAAAAATTAATTTCTAATAATTTGAAAATACACTAAATACATTATTTAAAAACATTAAATGCTTTAATGGTATGTATACATTTGCAATTACATAATGGGCTGTTGCTGGGTGATGGTGATGGTTGCTGCCAATGGGCTGTCACTGCCTGGGGGTGGTGCTGCTGTTGCCCAGGGCTGTGGGGAGCTGGGCTCTGGGTTGAGGGGTGCCCGGCTCACAGGGGCTGGGCTCAGGGCTGTGGGGAGATGGGGTCAGGGGGGTGT
>NW_020664418.1:34254310-34284877 GCF_002925995.2 Terrapene triunguis | reverse complement strand
CGGCTCAGAGGGGCTGGGCTCAGAGCTGGGGGTCAGGGCTGTGGGAGGTGGGGTCAGGGGGTGCCCAGCTCAGAGGGGCTGGGGCTTGGAGCTGGGGGTCAGGGCTGTGGGGGATGGGGTCGGGGGGGTACCCGGCTCAGAGGGGCTGGACTCAGAGCTGGGGTCAGGGCTGTGGGGGGGTGCCCGGCTCAGAGGGGCTGGGCTCAGAGCTGGGGGTCAGGGCTGTGGGGGATGGGGTCGGGGGGGTACCCAGCTCAGAGGGGCTGGGCTCAGAGCTGGGGGTCAGGGCTGTGGGGGATGGGGGTCGGGGGGGCGTGCCCAGCCTTGGCCCCTGCCCCTTACCCCCTCTCCCAGAGCTTCAGCGCGCCACGTCCAGCACTGCAGCGGCGTGGTGTCTCCAGCGGGGCCTGAGCGCCTGCCGCTCGGCCACAGCTCGCAGCCCCGCCCCCTTACAAGCTGAGACGCCGAGGGATGGGGGAAGCCGGAGGCGGGGGAGCCTCCGACATACTTGTGGGGGCCCCTGCGGGGCCCAGGGCAAATTGCCCCACTTGCTCCCCCCTCTGGGTGGCACTGTAAATTTCTACTGGCACGTCATAGGTCTTTGGGTTAACATTGAGTTCACTTTGCTCCTAGTAGAATGTGCAATAACAGGCCACACATAAGGGTGACAGAATATTAACTTTTATTGCTGTCAAGCTGCACAAGCCCCTGCAGCAGCTGGCTGTGGAACAGCTGGTTAGATGCATTGGGAACCACATATTGGTGCTAGCCAGTCACACTCGCAGAGTGCTTGTCCCAGCTGTACCTAGGATGTTGCACAAAGAAGAGGTTAAAACACATTTATTCTAATGGCAATATTTTCTATAATAATGGGATAGGAAGAGCTGATTAAGCATGTCACAAATATGGTTGTCAACGCATGACTGAGGGAGGATGTCAGAAGACCGTGCTGTAATTGAACTGAACCATTCAGTTTATGTACCATAGAACCATGAAACCACCAAGCTTAAAAAGCTGTTCTATACAGGTTCTTATACCATTGCTGTAGTATCAGCACACCATCCCATAATGCATTAAACAATGTGACTAACGTCTGTCAACTGTGGGTCATTCGCTCTACCATCTGCTCCCCAGCAGGAGAACTGTGTGTGTTGTGTAATGTTTTGTTTCTTTTCGTTGACACTCTGCTATACATGTGTTTGTTAGCAAAGGCAGTCTAAGAAATTCACTTGGAGCAGGTGTGGAGAGGTTTGTGATGGTCCTTAGTGTGACTGACACTGTGTAACCATTGAGTGTGACCTGGCCAGCAAGAGGAAGCTTTTGTCTATTGGGTTAGTAGAATTTCCTGTATGATTGGTCTTCCTACAGCACCCTACTGAAGCAGATCAATGGTAACAGGAAACAACACAATAGATAAGAACAGCCCAACCCGCACTTGAAAGACAATGTGTCATGCTGTTAGTGTCACGACCCCTATCTTTGGTCTCCGCTAGGGTGCAAGTTTATGTTGTGAAAGATGGAGAGGTTAGTGCTCAAAAGAACACTAAAGCATTAAAAGCCTTTCCCTGAGCGGCGAGAAGGGCTGACTCAGAGAGACTGCAGAAGGACTAAGCAGTAGGGCTTTCTCTGATCTAGGGACTGGCAAGCCATAGAGAAAAGCTAGATACAGTCTGTTTTATTATTTACGATCTGTTTTCATTGAAATAATACCTAGCTCTTATATTGCACTTTTCAGCAGTAGATTGCAATGCATTCACAATCTTTTTTAAGGAGCTGTTTGATTACTACTGTTATTGCCACCAGAAAGAATGGAATTACAGAGTCTGGACATAAGTCACAGCTGATACACAGGGGACTGCATCGTAAGGCCCGGTCCGACAGTGAGAGAATTGTATGAGAAGCGACTGCTCCAATGAATGAATGACCACTATGAATGACAATGAACAGTCATTGTGCCAGGAAAGATTCTGAGAATCATGTGATAGCCTGGTGATTAGAATGCTCACCATGGGTGTGGGAGATCCAAGTCCAAGTCTGTGCTTCAGTGATTATTTATACAAAGGGAAATAGCTTCAACAGGGGACACACCCCTCCCCCACATGAGGATATCCCATAGGCCAGAGGCTAGGGTCTTCTCCTGGAATGTGGGAGACCCACGTTTTACAGATGATGGGAGGAGGGACTTGAATCCAGGTTTCTGACATCCTCAGGGAGAGCCTTAACCACTGAGGCACCATTTACAAAACTTCGAGCTAAGTCCTCTCCCCCACCCCCCCAATTTGTTTTGTTGCATATTTCGGCAAATAGACGTGACTGGAAAACTTGGCCTAGCTCTAATATTGCATTACTGTTGTCAGATAAAGGTGGATATAAATGATGGTGTTTCCAATGCGGCTGGTGGTGATAAATGGTTCAGAACACCTTGATCCTCATCTTGTACATCAGATAGGTGCAAGGGCCTGCCTGCCTATGTGATTGTGGCCTTCCAGGCCAGCTGTGTTCCACAGACTAACCAACCAACCTCATGAGTCAAACTTGTGTCAGCAGCCACTGGATCTCTCTGTACACGCTAGTGAAGCTGGAACTCACTCCTGGAAGAGATCAAGAACCTCAGCACTTTTAGACAAAATTGCTAAGCCCATTTCTTCACTCTAGCCTTTTTGTAACACGCACCACAGATACCATCTGCTCACCCCATGGGAGAAAGAAAAATATCTTACGTGTGCACTTCATAAATATGAGCGGTACTTAACTATCATGGTAGCAGCCTAAATCAGTAGCAACTCCACTGACCCATCTAATGTTCCATTAGAGTTCCGTTGCCACTTCTACTGCTGCTTTTGTCTTCGCTTATTTTGATGCCAGTGGAATTATTCATGATTTACACTTACATAACTCAGATCAGGATTTGGCCTGTAAAACTTAAAATGCTTGGCTTTTTAACATAAGACTCATTTTTATTTTAGACACACACATCCTCACATGCCCGCAAACTTGACAAACAATGGAGCATTACTATCAATGTAAGCTATGGTCTTCCAGCCGTGCCCACTATAAAAAAAAGTAACTGAGTTTTCTTTCACTTCCAGATAGGAATGTCCACTAAGTGGAAACTTAACTCCAAGTGGGCAGTGGATGTTTTGAGTACTACGTTCTATGACTTCAGAATGTAAGAGGTGGTACTACTGTTAACTGCAATTAGTTAATAAAGTCCGCCTTTGTGACTCAAGGGGAAAAACTTTCAAAAGTGCCTAAAATTGATGTTGTTGCCTAAACCCCATTGAGCTTCAATGATACTTAGGTCATGTCTACGCACACACAAATTGTACCAGTATAGTTATACTGCTAAATCCCACTAGTGTGGATGCAGTTATATTAGTATAAAAGTATTAATACAGATCTAGCTTCCTCTGCTTCCCATAAGGAACTACACACAAAATAAAGGACAGTGCAATATTAGAGATGCAAGTTCTCAAGCAGCAGGACAGAAGCTTTAGTGATGCACCTCCCATTATGTAAGTTAAGTTTGCGCTTGCTATAACAAAGTGAAAGGGAGAAGGTATGGGAAGAGTATATGACTGTTAACCACTCACTGGAGTAACTTTCACAGTTGTTAGATTAATAAGAAAAGCAAAGGACCAAATCCTCAGCTACCTGCAAATCAAGTAGCACTATTGAAATCAAGTGGTGTTACATCAGTTCACACCAGCTAAATCTGTGACCCAAAGGGTGTGAGTGAGTTGTTTTGGTGAAAGAACCTCTCCAGAGTGGGGAGATTCTGTTGCTCCTAACAATGCCTCTGATATTCTTTGTTTAAAAACAACAAATTAAGCTGAAGCTGGTACCTTTTTGTCTGCCATAATAATAATTAAAAAAAAATCAACTCATCTGCAGACATGTGACATGCCAATATTTTCATCAGCTGAAGAGCCATTAGCAGTTGCCTTTAGTACAGTTTTCCCTCCCCCTGTCCCAAGCTGCTATAGTTTGCTGCATAGTATATACAGGCCTAGATTTCACAAAGCCAGCCTCTCTTGCAGTCGCATGATGCCTCAGCCCTCATGAAAATGTACCCACCACCTACAGCCACAACAAGGCTCCAGAGATTGGCTGTATAAAGGTACCAAGACTTCAGACCTTAACAAATCTTCTATCAAAGAAGAGAGGGAACCCACATTTAGAACCTTCTAGGGCATAATGGGATATAATTCAAATGCTTTTAACTTTATTTTAAAAAGGGAAAGAATTTTATAAGCTGTTTTTCAAAAACCACCTAGACTCTAAGAACTTTTTGAAAAATGCAAGAGATTTGTGAAACTTCAAACTTCTCCCCCCTCAACATCCTTGTTTAAGCTCCCACTCCCCTACTCTTCACCCCTCTTCTATTTGTTTTGCCTTGCTGAATCATCAACAGCTTCCATTATGTGGTGTCTGGTAGCTCTTGTTTAGAGCTACATCACCAATCTGCACGGCAGAAGAACAAGGAGTGAAGTCTACCATCCTTCCACATTTGCTGCCAAATTACAACACAAAAATCTTTGAGAATGCAAGGGCATTTAGCTGTACTTATTGTGGCAGAACACAATCACTGTAAGGTTGCCACTTACTACAAAAAAGGCACTTGTCAAGATTTTTGAGGCACCAGGCTTAAAGCTTTGCATTGAAAGAAATAAGGAATCGGTAACTTACACCAAACTATTGAAAGTTTTAAAAATGAGAATAAACGACATCTCATCTGTAGTGTAAGGTTTTGTTTTTAATCAAGGGCCAATATAAGCCACAAGAACAAAACTTGATTAATTTGTACATATCATCATCAACCCACGATAAAATAAGGTCTATAAATATAGTTTAGTTGTATTTTTTTAATAGTTGGTTCAGGCATAATGTAAATACTTGCCACTTATTATAAGGCTGTATCAACTACTATAAAATTATAAGCACAGATATAAAAAGTCTCATTTTCCCCACACAGAACTGCAACAGCATTGTATTACACTTCTGGATCCCAGAAAACACAGTACATAAAATATTTTGGCATCCTCTCCTATGCCAACAATTCACTGTGACTGTTGGAGTATTAAAAACATTGTGCTTCAAAACACCTTAAACATTAAAAAGAAACACAATCATGTAAGTTTGAAAGCACATTATTTTCTTAGCTCATCACTGAAACAAATTTTCAGTAATTTAATACAGTAGTGCTTATTTCAATATCCAACATTCCTCTTTACAACCATGAGTAAGGCTACGTTTTAGTCACGAGTATTTTTAGTAAAAGTCATGGACAGGTCACTGGCAGTAAACAAAAATTCACAGCCCGTGACTTGTCCATGACTTGTACTATATACCCTTGACTAAAACTTGGGTGCTGGGGGAAAGAGGCTGGCAGACTCCCTACCCAGCTCCGCTCAGGTCCCGGAAGCAGCCGGCACGTCCCTGTGGACCCAAGGCAGAGGCACGGCCAGGGGGGCTCCGCGCACTGTCCCCACCCTGAGCGCCTGCTCTGCAGCTCCCATTGGCTGGGAACCACTGCCAATGGGAGCTGCAGGGGCAGCTCCTATGGGTGGAGGCAGCGCATGCAGCCACCTGGTCGAGCCTCCACCTAGGAGCTGGACATGCCAGCCACTTTCGGGGAGTCCCCCCGAGGAAAGCGCCACCCAGAGCCCTCACCCACTCCGCACCCCAACCCCCTGCCTCAGCCGGGAGCCCCCTCCAACAAACTCCTGCTGCTGCTGGGAGAGGAGGGGCATGGTGGCCCAAGAATGCCCCAGCAGCGGTCGGTGCGGCTGGCCCGGGGGCCGCCCGAGTTGCTTAGATGGCCCCAAGGCCAGCTGCACATGCCGCTGCAGAAGTCACAGAGGTCCCAGAAAGTCACGGAATCCGTGACTTCCATGATAGACTCACAGCCTTAACCATGAGTACGGAGCTCTTCTCTAGTGCAGGCCTTACAACGTCATGGTAAATTGTTATTTACTAATCAGTAGCAAAGCCCTTATTCACAAATGTTGAGAATAATCTGTATTATGGACAATATAGAGTTCAAGGAAAACAGGCTCTGGAGATAACAATGTGAAGAATTTCAAACTGCTTTAAAATGATCTCTCTGAATTTGTTTTTGCCTTTTCAATGCCAGGATTTTTTTTTTTTTTTTTGAGTCTGAAGTAGATTTTCTGTTAATTTTTATTATTAAAAAAAGCTTGTGGTAGCTTTCTTATTGACTATGCAGTAGTCAGCACCACAAAGTAATTTGGAGGTTATGTTCCTGGATTAAGCTCCCTGTAGCTACATTGAAGAACTCTCAGTCTGCCTGAGTGAGCTGGAATCTCTTGTTAAGCCATGAGAATATATTTTAAATCTATGCTTTGTCTGTATCAACAAAAAACACTTAACCTCTGCAAAGAATCAACAGGACTGTTTAAAATAATATACAGGAGCTTTTGAACTATCACGGGATTAGTTCTCCTGTGCACACACATGCATTCATTTCCCCAAAGACAGAACTCAGCTTCTCAAGTGTGCAAACTGATAAAGACACAATGTTCCAGTCAATACATCTCTTGCTCTAAATCGGTTAACTGTCCCATTCTCCATTATTGTGATCGCTATTTTCATCCTCTTCAGAGTCAGCAGACACTTTTTTAATTCTCTGGATGGCTGCCTTTATGCTTCTCTCCAGTTCACTGTCGGATCCTTTACTGATATCTTTCTTGAGATCTTGATTCACTTTCCTTAGCTTAACTCCTTGCCGTATAGCAGAGAGGATGCTGTCTTTTACAGAGGCATTTGAAGGTGACAAACTGGGCTGTTCCACTTTACGAAGAAGAACTTCACCACGTCTTAAAGAAGCCAAAACTTCATCCATGGATCCTATGACAGATCAAATCAAATTATTATTCTCAGAAGGACAAAAATAGCTAGAGTGTGGGATATGAAACCCTGTAAGAGTGTTTACATTATTTTCTTTTTTCTCTAGCAGAGATTCACGGAAAAAGTACTGTCAGTCCTGGCATAGATTGTCATGGGCTTCAACCATGTCACTCACAATGTTTGGAATTGGGCAGCTAAAGCTCTTGAGTTCAGAATCCAGCCCCCTTCATCAGTACACAAGCTCGTGTGCTGTGCCTGAGAAGTAATTATACACAAAGGAGGACACATTTTTCATTACAGTTTTACATGTCTACATGTTTTAAAAATAATATTGCTGAACACAAAAAAGCTAGCACACATTCTGTATTAGAACCAATCTAGCTTTCCCCCTGTTTGCTTAGATGCCTGCTGTGACTGTCAATTGTGTTTTTCCTCAAGGAAGATTTAAAAAAAAAAAAAAGAGAGAGAGATGAAGGTTACAGCATAAGGGCTAGATCCTCCTGCACTTGTGAAGGCCGTGGGAGTATCACCATTGACCCAGTGGGAGTTGGATCAGGTTCTAAGCAAGCAGGGGGATCTTTTGTGTGTTAATTTTGAAAATAACTCAGAGCTGAGTGAAAACATGGTTTAAATGCTGTTAGTTTCTGAACTTAAGAATCACACTGTGCAAGTTTCTGGCTACATGCTTCTCTTCTGTTTTCTTAGTACTCTGGCATCAGCTCATGTTTCTCTTCTTTTGTTGGACTCTTTGTTGATGACCTCAGACTCAATCAGCAAGGAGGAGGTCACCTTGTCTAGTACTCAAAAGAGGCAGTCTCCGTACATCAATAGGCCCAAGCCCTCTGCTGAGCTGCTCACAGTCGGGAGTCCTTCTTCATGTGCACTACAATGAAGGCTGTGTGACTAATACTTTACACACTGTACTGAGAATGTAATACAATACTGAACTCTGTGCAGTCCTCTGGGACACGGAACTGCAGATGCCAGGTAAGGACTCAGCAAAAACTAATTTCACTTAGTATACATCTTTCTAAGTCAAATTTAAACTAAGTCTGCAGATGAAGACACACTGCCTGATTACAAAGGCCTTTTAGACGGATAATGTTAAGACAGGTGCTCACTTAAGTGTTAGCATTTTAAAAGGAAAGTACGATAATATTTTAGAGCTAATTTGTGCGAGTCCAAATATCATGTGTGCTGCATACAAATCTATCAGAATACTGTACTCTTCCAAAATCTGAATATATTGTATGAAAGCCTTCCATATTAAGCATCTGTGCAAGCGTATTTTACATGCAAAGGTTTTGAATAGCTAAGTGGAGCTTCATAAACAAGTTGCTACAGGATATTTTAGTGCGACCTTATCAGAATGCCCTGGTGTTCATTTGGATACTATTACAGCAATTAAAATCCTGGCTTTTTTCTTTAAAGAAATACAAGATTAAACTTCAAAGCTACAACTTTTCTGAATTTTCATTTTTGGAAGTATCAGAACGTATAGTTCTGAGTGGTTAAAGCTGGAAAACCCAAGGCTTTGGTTATGCAAAAATAGTAGCATATTATTGTTATTGTGAATGAATTTTAGCAAAGCAGTTCCTATAGAAAAAGATAAAAATTCTGCTCTTGCACACAATTCTTGATGCCAACTACAGCCACATGCATGCATCCATGGGCAGCATTTATCCCATGACCTTACTGATTGAAGTCTTACCCTACTGGTCTATGGACCTGCAGCTAAAACTACTTTTCACAGCACCTTGGAAGAACTGAAGACACTGAACAGGCAGTCCTGCCTGTGGTGAACTGAGTGATTACAATGGTTGGACAGATGTATTGTGAATATTTTGAAAAAGGAAAGGTGTGCACCACATTTAAGGAATCGCTTCACTCGCAGTGCAGTGCCGCTCTGTAAAGCGTCATTGTAGAATTGCTATCTTCCTACTTACATCTGTCCCCTGGGAGTACTCAGAATATCATATCTACTTACTTTGGTAAGCCTGTTCGCAAGAAGTGGCCAACACAGTTATGGGAGGTTTGCTGAGTTCTGTTCTCATACATATGTAAAAACTGTTAGTTAAGTTCCAATGGCAAAAGTCAGCCTTTGGTTACACCTGTGCAACCCCATCAAGGGGGACAATGGTGTCACAGAGCAAAACTTGGCTGCAGGAACTTTTCCTGTGACCAATGAATGATCTAGAAAAAACAAACAACTTGACTTTCAGACCCTGAGCGGAGTTTGTACAGAACCATTTACAGTAACTTTTACTTGGAAGCCAAGCAAATCTCATCTGGTCACACAAACATGGAACCCCATAAGCTCAGAGTTTGGGTAACATCAGAGTACAGTAAACATTCACATTGCATAAACAGTCAACATTAAAGTGCAGGATTACTAGGAACACAAAGCTGCCCAATGCTGCAGTCTGCCTGAGTATGTCACGAATCTTAACACACACATCTCTTCTCCTAAGATTATGGCAAGAGTTTGTTCGGGAGAAAAGGGTTCTGCCCAACGTACGATGCTAGAAGTGCCACTGTACATCCAGAACCACTCCCCAGACGTCAATGGGAGTTGGGTTCATAAGAAAGGCCGGCGCAGGTGCTGAATTTGGATCATTATATCTGAACTGCAGAACTGGCAATAAGAATTGTTTACATTAATTTTTAAAAGCTCTTAATAGTTACACCTCTGGCATGGGAAGCGAGAGCGGAACTGTCATTCTAGCAGAGACTAAAGCCAACATCATTTTCAAGTAACCAGAGATCTTGGGGGCCCAGCTTTTGACAGTGATTTCCAGAAAGCGCTGATCACCCATCCTCTGAAAGTCAAGTCCCTTTGAGATGCCTCAAAATCACTAGTCACTGCTGAAAATCTTGGCCTGTGTGGACAAGTGCAGGAGAAACGCATATATTGACAGCTGGTTCATTGAGAGGTCAATGCTAATGGCCCTTGTCTCTGGGAGCAGAATTATTGAAGATTTTCCTAGCCCACAGCAGAGAGAGTAGCTGTGGAGAACCTCTGCTTCCTGTGACAATACTCCTTACTTCAAGAGGGTGGGCAAGAGGTCATAATACCAAAGGAGGAGGAAAAGATCAGTCAGCATTAGTGTATTTACCTGTATAATTATTTACAGATCTTTTGGATGAGTCATCTAGTCTCCGTGTTGCAGCACTTTCTGTAGAGCCTTCGCTGTTGAGGGGAAGCAGCTGATCTTTGGTTGTCACTGCTGTCTTTAAGGGCAGAGGCTGGCAGACTGGCAGTGGTGGTGGTGGTGGTGGTGGTGGAGGAGGAGCAAGTGGTAGAGGTGGTGGCATAATCAGCCCCTCATTATGCTTCTGTGGCTTTGGATCATTAGCAGGAACAAAAATCTGGACAGGGATGTCTGCTGGGGTATTCCCACATGCTGCTTTTAAACCTCTGGCTTGTGCTGGCCGAGTGCTTTTCAGCTGCTTTGGGGATGGACTAGTTATTGATACAGGCTGAGGGGACAGCGCTGGAGTCTGACGGGAAATACCTTGCAGCTGCTTGGGGCTGCGAGGCTGCGACCGAGATGTTTTTAGCACAAACTCAGCTGGACACTTCTGCAAAGAAAATGAGAAGCCAAGAGTTAACATCCCCATCATATTGGTAAAAACAATATATGCCAAGGAAAAGACTGCATACTGGAGCCAATACCAGACACACAATCCATGCAAGAGGAACACCTTGTTTTTTGATTTGTCACACTTTGGGATAAAGCAGGGAGGTGATTAAAGAACAAACATTGTTGCAATTGAGATGGGAAGCCTTGGGAGATGGGACCACAGTCAGGGTGCGTCTCCTCTCTTGACTTAATGATGTTGTGTCCCTTTACAACTGTGGTTCTCAACCAGAGGTACACGTACCTCTGGGGGTACGCAGAGGTCTTCCAGGGAGTACTCAACTCATTTAGATATTTGCCTAGTTTTACAACAGGCTACATAAAAAGCACTAGTGAAGTCAGTACAAACTAAAATTTCATCCAGAGAATGACTTGTTTATACTGCTCTATATACTATACACCAGGGGTCGGCAACCTTTGGCACGCGGCTCGCCAGGGTAAGCACCTTGGCGGGCCAGGCAAGCACCCTGGCGGGCCGGGCTGGTTTGTTTACCTGCCGCGTCCGCAGGTTCGGCCGATCGCGGCTCCCACTGGCCACGGTTCGCTGGTCCAGGCCAATGGGGGTGGTGGGAAGCAGCAGCCAGCACATTCCTCGGCCCACGCCACTTCCCACCGCTCCCATTGGCCTGGAGCGGCGAACCGTGGCCAGTGGGAGCCGCGATCGGCCGAACCCGCGGATGCGGCAGGTAAACAAACCAGCCCGGCCCGCCAGGGTACTTACCCTGGCGAGCTGCATGCCAAAGGTTGCCGACCCCTGCTATACACTGAAATGCAAGTTCAATATTTATATTCCAATTGATTTATTTGATAATTGCATGGTAAAAATGAAAAAGTCAGCCATTTTTCAGTAATAGTGTACTGTGACACCTTTGTATTTTTATGTCTGATTGTGTGAGCAAGTAGTTTTTAAGTGAGGTGTATCTTGGGGGTACGCAAGACAAAACAGACTCCTGAAAGGGGTACAGTACTCTGGAAAGGTTGAGAGCCACTGCTTTACAACACTAGTGCTTGTCACAGGTCCTCTGGCCCTCCTCTCTCAACCTGGTGCTAACTTATACAAGTGGACTAAAATAACCACTTTGATAGCAAAAGTCCTTGCTATGGAAACTAATGTGGGTGTCACAAACAAGAGGTTTTGTCTTTCCTGTAAAAATAAGCAGACGTGCTTACAGTTTTAAAAGGAGTGAGACGTAAATTTAGACACAAGAGCCTGATTTCCAGCCTAGCCTCCCACAAGTGGCGGAAAGGAATATGCTCCAGGTATTCTAATTAAACAATTTGATTTGCAAAATGGGTAGGACTATCTTCTCTTTGCTAGGTTTATGTAACCAGAGGCAAACTAGTGAAAAGGGTAACAATGTGACATGGTTCCATCTGGAGGGTGAGAAGATGAGATTTCAGGTTCTTATAAAAAAAACTCTACTGATTAGCTTTCTTAAGTAAAAACAAAACAAAAAACCCAACAAAGTGAGATGTACCTTAATTCACTCTTAACTGCAAGAATGTGTGTGTGTGTACATATATATGTATACGTTTTATTCTTCACCTCACTCAGCATGGATTATGATGGATTAATTCTTAATGATTTCACTCAGAATTCAATGGTCAGAAATGCTAAAGACCATCCACTACTATCCTATAGACATGTTCTTCTCTCAAATTGTCCATTTAAACACTGAAAACCAGGGGTTTAGAAGTCCTGAAAATACAACTCAGTCTTAAAACAGTTTACTGTGCTTCTGCATACTAGTCATTGAACAGAATAGAGGTATAAGTAATAGCAAACATTTATAGCTTCAGTCGTGTCCTATGTCAATTGTGGTTACCATCACAAGATACGCAAGACATTTTGGTCCAGATTTTCAAACCCACATGCCCACTTTTGTGTGCCCAGTGCATACACACAAATCAGGCATATGTGCGCAGCAGAACATGAAAACCAAATATTGAGATGCATAAGTGCCACATTTCTTCTTTGCTTAACACCTGAATTCTCCACAACTGAATCAACTTTACTGTCTTCACTAAGGATCAGGTCTCCACTCCAGCTGCCAAATGCCCACTGGCATGTGTGGGAATGACACATGCGTCTTGAGGGCGGCTTAACCCTCCCCATATATCAAGCACCTGAAGATAATTATAAGGCTATTCCTTAAGCGAAGATGCAGATAAATGATTGTGGAGGTTTTCTTAGGGGGTGGGAGGAGGAAAGGAAAAGCTGTTGCCTTAAATTCTGTTCATAGTAAGCAAAAGTCACTGCAATACTATTCTGACCCTTTCTGGGGTAAAGTACTAGAGTCCACAGTAGTGTTCCAAAAGCGTCTCAATGATATTTAAAGAATGTTGTAAAGGACTAGTGACTAAACAATATTTAAGTGGAAGGACTCATTCCCTCCCCTATCCACTCACATTAATCCTATTACTTACATGGCATCTTCATAGTCATACATCTCTTTTTAAAATGTTAGTACATTATTTACAGTACTTGCCTCTTTGAATGTTTTTAGCCTCTCCAGTGTTTTCTGGCGTTCCTGGCTTATCCAAGCTTTTTTCTTCTTCTCTTCCTCTTTCACCTTGTCTCTTTTCTGCATTTAAAGACAAGCAAGTCAAGGTGCGTGCATGCAAATGTGCAGCTACACAGTCTCTGCAAGAAATGTTCCTTTTTGGTACTCACTAGCTGGATGCTGTGATGCTGATGGAAGCGTTTTGTGTTTTCCTGTGCCTGCTGTAGTCTATACCGGTGGCTCTCTTCGCACTGATCCTGATGGAACGGCATAATGCATGCAAACCTTAGTCAGTTCACTTTAAAAGTGTGCGTGTGAAATCTGTGCTATTAAAGCAGTTGAAAAGTCCATTACATAGGGCCTTCCCTTGTCCTGCCATGTACGAGTCCCAAGTTCAAGAGACAATGCATCAGGCCCTAAGAATGGAAGTCTGTAGGAATCTTTGCACTGACTTCAGTGGACTTTGGATCAGGGTCTTAGTCTTTCACTACTCTAGGCTGGCAGACTGGGCTTAGGAATGCTACAGAGGAAGCATGTTCAGCCTTTCATGGGAGGGGACAGCTTACATTGTTTCTCTCCCCTGCAATCCATTCAAAAACAGCACTGACAAGCACTGAAGGAACTGTACCCACCTGGCCTCAGCCAGAAGGATGGTGGAGATACAGGAAAGAAAGTGGGCACTATAAGTTACATGGAAACTCCCTCTATTCCCCTCCACTTGATGCCCCTCCTCCCGATATTTCTTTATATATAAAATTACAGATGAATCATGCACATATAGCACGGGGAACGTTTAACAGTACAATACTCTTCAACAGGAACAGGTCAGAGAAGACACAGGTTCATTGTTTTCTGCCCGAGTCCCCATTCAGTCATTTATTTGTCACTGTCCACATGGAGGATTTTATCCATGCGGTCGGTTAGCATTCACAAATCAGCTGGGGTTTGGCTTCAGTGTTAAACAACAGAAAGAGAGCAATTAAGTGAATGAAAACAGAAGCAAAATACGTTCTCTGCCAAGGAAGTGGTCACAAGAGACAGAATGACTGACTGTTCTCCAGATGTATCTCCAATGAGATTCTTCTAGCTCTTCTAGGAAAGCTCAGTCTAGAGGGGGGGTAGGAAGCTGGACAGATAGGCCAAACTCTGTTTTCTGAATTTAGTTCGGTGTGGTTACATGGGTGTAAACGAACCAAATGCATCCCAGCAAGGGATGGGCTGCCAGGGCCAATTGTGATCTCATGGTCTTTCCACTGTGCTGCTCTCACTGCAACTAACACAAATACGAAACAGTGAGTGAACAAAAAACCCACCGAAATGAAAAGGCTGGACAGATTTGCAGCAGCAACACCCTTCCGAATGACCATCGCCCTCAAAGGTAAAGAAGGAACCATGGCACTGCATTTGTTGTTTGTACCTGCAGCCTTCTACAGTCTGGGCCAGATTCTCTCCTGCCCTTCAGCTGCTTTCTGCCATACAGCTAGGGAACAAACAGCCCTAAACCTGGCACAGCCAGCCAAGGGAGGATTCTCCCCCATGTAGGTGGATCCTCTGGTGGCACAGAGCCAGTGTTACTGCTCTTAGCCCATACTCCTTCCATCTGCTGGCAAGGGATCTGGCTGGGACTTCACTGCACTCTAGTAACCCCAGGCGTCTATCAATCCCTTGGGGTCAGCGGCAGCCAGTGTAAGTTAGAGCAACTCTAATGTATCATGGGAGACTGTCCCAGAGCTGACCCAGGATCAGTGGAGCATGAAGCTGTCTCAAACCCCCTCCTCCTGACAAGGACCAGTACCTAGTCACGTACTATCCTGTATGCTCCTCCCAAAGCTTCCCTCATTGTTTTCCATCTATTCCTCAGCAAGCAGGATTTGTGGCATGAGCTAAAGAAACTGCACAGCTCCAGGAGCACATTTACTTTTTTGTTCCTGAGGTAGGCTCGTCTCGCACAGATAGTCCCACGTTTAGCCTCCAGCCGCTGAGTCTTCAGCCTCAGCTTAGTGATTTCTGATGAGCAAGCACAATGTTGTCCCACTGTCTGCTCAATGACCTGGAGCTCCTCAGGATTTTCACAGGTATCATAGTAAACAACTTCATCCTGTTTCTCTAGAAAGGCAGTCGGCATTTAAAAAAAAAAAAGAAGAGAGGACTCCAGAGTTCCTTAAATGTTTAAACACTTCGAGAGCTAATGACACCTTAAAAGCCATTGAAGCCAATAGGTAATTTGTTAGAACAATTTTAAACAGAGCGGATTACTCTTACATATATTCAGCTTCATCCTGCAAACACTTACGCACACACGTCACTTGACTCCCGTGAGTAAAGTTACTCATGTTTGCAGGATCAAGCTTATGCTCCCACTCTTGCCATCACTTAGTTTCCTATTTTAAATATCTTCTTTTTTAGGATAACGTGTATAACTTTTCATTCACCGACTGGAGTCTCGTGGCAAACTAACAAGCGTCATGAGACAAATACTAAGCAGTTTATTCTACTATTAAACAACAAGGGACAACATTGTTTCACTGGACGCTGTACTTACAAATAATGGAGAATACTTAACATGGATTGGTATGAACATGAGAAATGTCTAACATTGTGTGAGAAATATATACAGTAGTTTGGAAAAACAACAAGAACACATCAGTACTTCAGAAGCATCAAATTATTATCACTTCTTTTTGGTTTTAATATTGTGTGTTTTGCAGCTTTACCGTAATTCTGCTGCAGTTCGACACTTTCAATATTAGGACCCAATTGTTAATTGGGTCTCCTTAATTGTGACACAGTCACATCAGTTTGTACACACAAATCAGGTAATTGTAGGACCAGAGACACACATGCACATTCAGTTACTTGTTTTATACGTGCAAAAGAGCTGCACACACATATCAGAGAGACAGTTAAGAAGGTAAGTTGCCAATCATAGAATCTCAGGGTTGGAAGGGACTTCAAGAGATCATCTAGTCCAACCCCCTGCTCAAAGCAGGACCAACCCCCAGACAGATTTTTGCCCCAGATCCCTAAATGGCCCCCTCAAGGATTGAACTCTGAGTTTAGCAGGCCAATGCTCAAACCACTGAGCTATCCCTCCCCCCAACTTTTTTTGTGTGGCCCTTAATGTCTATTTATCAAAAAGTATTACCAAATTTGCTTAGTAAGGCAACAAAACAAACGTTACTTCAGCACCAAGAAAATCCAGTAATGCTCCCGTGGCATCAAGAGCCAAGTAGGTGTGATTTACTTTTTTATAGGATGTGTGCACCTCTGCGTTAGAACGTTTGGCTTTCTGCTTTTCTTTAAATGATGATTTTCTTTCTTACCTTTTATCTGTCTCCTTAAAGTGTCCAGCTGTGTAATAAGTAGCATTTCTTCATGTTTAAGTATCTCAAATTGTACATCATACAATTCCAGTTGGGTTTCATAATACTCTATTTCCAGCTTCTCTACTAGAGCTATATTCTCCTCTTGTTCATCAAGGTTTTCCATCTGCATGTTTCCGAACAAGAGGAAAAAAAACAACAAAGAATCAGGGACAGAATACACACAGACACACTCCAAGGTTAGCTTTATACAACTCAGATGGAAACAGCAGGAGTGAAAACAACAGACTGACTACTTAGTCATTTCAACTGAGAACAGATGGTTGTTTCTAAAGGTGGCCAGCAAAAGGGAGACATGAGACATAGCTCTGGGCCCTTTTTTGGGCACTTATTTATGAATGAATGAGGACCACCTGAAAGAACTGTGTGCAATATATAAATAAACTCCTAGCTGAAAGCCCGTGCTGTTGCATGGGTAGAATTTGTCAAATTGTGTGTAAAAGAAAGTTGAAAATGGCTGAGAACTTAAAAATTGGACAGTAACAAACCACAAATCCCAGTGGTGATTAAATCTGGGATAGTCTGAACTAAAAGAGCTCTCAGCCATGCTTGTAGCGGTTTCCATTGCTTCACACTGATTCAACAGACATTTTAGGTTTCAGAGAGACACAGTGACAATCCTGGAATCTTATTACATACATCAAAAAATCCCACCCACCTAAAACAAGCTGGGGAAAAAAACTGTTTATCTCCATTAGTAATTAAAATCGTGTCTTCCCAGGACAACTCTCTATGGCAACTGGAGAGCTAGAGAAATGATGACATCACAAGTTCCTTCTTTAACTCCAATGCCTACTAAACATAGCTGCTCTGTGTGTAGATCTAGGGGACATGACTGGGCACAGTCACCTGCGAAAATTCTGACCACAATGACACATGCTTAGCTGCCAGAGTGATGGACACAACAAATGCTTTAGACAGACATGGTTGGTTTTCTGAAGCAGAAACTGAAAGGGGTTAGATAGAACCTCATTAGCCAGGAGTTCCTGTTAACCATTCATTTAAAGAAAAAAATCTCTTAAGGCCTCCTGCAAAACATATCAAAGTCAAGGTGAGTCTTACGATCAGGTCCTTAAAAAACGAAGTTTTGAATTTTAAAGGTCTGTACATGATCTCCAGTCACAAGGGCCTGTGTCACATTGCTTGTTTGGACATGCATGTGCAGCATTTGATTTTACAAGACAGAATCAAGATCAAGGACTGAAACCCAAAGTCTGTGTTATTTCAAAATGAAATACAACAAAAATGGCCAAACAAGTGCTATGAATTAGTGCTCCACACACTGATCAGAGATAATACAATAGTAGTTAATTATTTCCAGTGGTCTGTTGTGGATTTTACTGATGAAAAGCTCTGTCCAATAAAAATACCACCCGGTATGCATGACTCTGCATCACAAATATTTTTTTAAATTAATAGAATATTGTGCCGTTCATAATTCCTCCCCCGTAATAATGCTAACAACAGTTCTCCACTATGCAGAAATCTATTATAAAGGACCTTTTATAAAACACAAATGCACTGGTCTTAAGAACAACTAGAGACAGTGTAGTATATTACACTTGGAAATAAAATAAAAATCAGAGAATTGTAGTAGTAGTTAGAGACCGTATCATTTTGAATTTTTATATTATGCAAGGCACAAAATTTCCCATTTCTGATTCAGTGCTATTAATATATCCCAAATTATTGTAAGTTATTCCTCTCTGAAAATACCTCACTTCTCAGTGTTAACATTGAAAAGTGAAAGTTCTTTTAAAAAGGTAAAAACAACACTTTAATTTGTAACTTTTTTCTAAGCACTCCTCTTCCCCTATCCCATGCACACTTGGTGGGGGAGTAGTAATAAAAAAAAGGGAGAAGGTGTGCATTTCTCCACAATTTCAAAACAAGAAGTTTTGAAAATATCAAAAGGGGGAGGTGAGCCTTTTTTGTTTCAAATATATAAAAAAAACAAAAAAAAACAAAAACTAAAAATTAAATAAGTCAGGGGAGGGGGAGGTTCCCCCCACAAAATTGTTTGAGGCAACCCTGGTTGGTTTGGTTTTTATTTTTTTTAAACAAAGAAATTTTTCATCACAAATTTTTTAGACAGTTCTACCATTCAGCATAGCACTTCACCACTGAGCGGAAATGGGCCTTTTGACCCTGAACATCTCCCGCTGACTACAATGGGCTTTGGATGAGGTCCTTACATTGGGGTAACAGAAAAGAATTCAAGTCACTCTTTGCTAGGGTCTTACATTTTTCCGGATGTCAGTTCTCTTGTGATTCAGACACAGTTCTCTCGCTCTCATGTGCTGAAGAGTCTCTTTTGCTAACATATACTTCAGGTTTTCTAGTCTTGGAGAAGCAGACGCCCAGGTGGCTTGGCCAAATCTCTTCCGATCTTGTTCCATCTGTTTGTGCATTGCTGCCAGATTAAAGGGTTGCAACAAAGCATCATAAATGCTGTGGCACTAATAACTTTCTTCAGGTCCTACTGAAAGTGGAGCGCATGAACTCTGCATGGTATTAAATATTTTGAGGGAATTACTTATGTATCGACTGTTTTGAATTTATAGGACTAGAAAAGCTGAAATCATTGTATTATAAATAAAGGTCTAATGTTTTGGTCACAAGTTCCAGCATGCACATGATTAAATACAGCATTAAAAAACCCTCTGATTTAATTAGCAGGATGAAATCCTTAATAGTCTGCACCAACAAAAATTAGAGTAAATATTTGTCAGATGAGGTGTTTGTTGAGAAGCTTGTCAGCCGTAAATATCAGGCCCTGTCTACTGCTTTAACCAATGGTGAGGTTTAGACCAATTTAGTCAAACTGGTGCAAGTTATCATGCAGACACTTTTATTACTTATGCTGGACGCTGGCTTGTGCTGGCCCCAGAATTTGCAGGTGGGAGGGGCTGCAAAGTGGTTCAAGGGTGTTCTCTTCCTATCTGCTGTCTTGTACTGAGCACAGCTCAGCCACACTAGGGCATGTGCTTTGAAGTCAACTCTTCAGTGAGTTCTCCCTCATTACCTGCCAGTGCCGTTACAGTTTCTTTGAAGTAGCTCACAGTGATGTCCTGAATGGAGCACACCGCTTCTTCAGCTTGCTCAGTCCAGTCTTCAGCTTCTTTTTGCAAGGCTTCTATCCTTTTAGGGCCCAGCCTCCCAATCTGTAAGGATTTCTACAGAGAGACATGTTATTCTTCAACCAAACGTCAATCACGACAGTGTTGTAACTCAGCCTGTACCATACAGTGGAAATTATGCCAAGGCAGGCCATGACGGCTGTCGTGACCTCTACATCTACTGTAGTGAAGTGAGTCATTACTCATTAATCGAAGCTACCCTATTTTTGTTCTCATTGTCAAAGAGCCACCTTTGTTCTATAACAATAGCTTGAGCATTGCTAGTTAGAAAAACATTGGATTAATTTATTTCTTAAAGTAATGTTAACCTTCCTCTTCAAAAAAAATTACTTCTGTCTGAAAATGTTTATCTGTGACCAAGAGTAACTCAAATATATTCTGTTCTATTTCAGTTACAGCGATAGTCTCTATTTTTTTCTCTCACATGTTTTACTTCACGCATTTGACAAGCACTTTGCACTCTTATCTGTTTGTGAGGCTCTTTCACACAGCAACAGGGTACATGGAAAGATTTAAGAGGCAGGAAAGTGCATTTGTAAAATCCACAAAAATTGGCAGGGGAAAAGGGTGAGTGTAGAACCTGAAAATACTTTAAAAACAATTGAAATCTAGTCTAATATTCCATTTAAGATTTTAACATAAAACAGAACAACTTTTTTTTTTCTTCCAGAGTTTGGTCCGTTAACTGCAGTCTTCACTTATCTCACCATAAATAAAGCAGCACATTGGAAACTGTAACACCTTGTGCATTGATCTTAGACTTTCAGTTTGCAGGCCCAATACGGTGAATTAATCATGATGTTGTAGCCTTAACTCAGCACTACTTTGCTTCTGTTAGTTCCACCTAAGGCATTATTTTAACACTTCTTTAACACTGTATTACAATGAAAAATCAAAGCAATGCATGACTGCTTTCCTTCAAAGTATAATACAATTGCAGGGTACATCAGATACAAAAACACAAAATACTGACATTAGTTGGAATTTTCAAAAGTGAATAAAGAGCACAAGTCCTTTTGAAAGTTAATACAACTGGTGTTCTTTTGTCGCTGAAGTTCCTGTAAACTCAGAATACCAGGAAAAATGCCTCAGAACTGAAGGTTTTTTTGCTTAAAAAAATATATACACACCACCACACCCACAGTGGAGGAAACTAAACAGAGCATTAAGCATTAAGCGGAAGCCAGTGGATGAGATGCTATTCAAGCCTTTACCACATGGATCTTATACAGGCTATTGACAACAAGTCAGCTTTAACTTTGAATGTTTCAGGTTTTTATCGTGTTACTCACAAGTTGATGAACTTGGGGAATAAAGCCAGTGAATATAAATCTTGGACATACTTAAGTAGTTCGGAGCCTAAATTGCACAGGGGGCAGATGGAGTATATCACATGCCAGGGAGTTTGATCTCTCAAAGAAAAACCTACCAGGATTTCCAGTCTGTATAATGTTGCCAATTCTCGCATATCTCTAAACGGCTGCAGTAAATATTGGTAGAATTGTGTTGCCATGGTAACTAATTCCTGATAAGCTTCATCTTCTTCTTCATAAACCTTCATTAAAGCCACCATTGTGTCAGCATTTTTATGCTTCTGTAGAACCTAATGGATAAAAGGTTTGTTAGCATTAGCCGCAGTACGTGCACATTTCTCGGGAGAATGGACAGAAAGAGCACCACTGTTATACCTAGGAGCCTGCATTTTGTGCGTGTGTATAGTCACCCTTGACATATGTGAGTGGAAAGAACCTGTCACTTATCATTAGATGAAATAGTCAAGATTTCCACTTAGAAGAGATGTACTCAAGGCATTCAGCAATTGCACCCAGCAGGAAATATCACCAAGGACAAACTCGTAATGGTACTAATTGCTGAACATTACATTAGAAGAATGACTACACAATGGTGCCTAGGACATTTTACTTTTTATTGTAAAAAATTCTAAATGTTCACAATGATTTTGTCATTGCCTATTATAAATATGGATGGCTTGCACAGTAAGTAGATGAGACACCATGGACACGAAGGACAAAGAAGGTATTCCTTAAAATCTCATTCTTGCATCTTCCCCCCCCCCCCCCCCCCCCCAAGACTACTAAAAGCCTACTAACAAGAAGTGGATTTTGTATCCGGAGATCTGACTCCAGACACAAAGATACAAACTTTCATTTAAAAATAGAAATTCAGATACAGGCTTTTATTCCTGATAACTTCTGGAGCGTATTATAGTTATATTCCTAAAGATGCATGTACCTTTAACTTAATCTTAACTATGCCAATAATATGTATTTTGATTTTTAATTCTTGTGGGGAGGGACTTCCTCTTCCAACATGTCTGTAATGTGCAGCCCAGTCTCATTTAAGGCCTTTAAGTGCTACTGCAATATAAATGATGTTTTTTTCAAAGTTGCAAATTTAATAGAATGCCAATAGATCAGTGAATATTAGTCACTAGTCACAAAATCATTACATTTGCATGACACAATGTAACCATTTATTTTTCTTATTTCAGGATGTTTGGGCAAAAGACCACCAAAGTTTTTAACAGTTTTGTGTGTTGCGAGAGAGAAACTGACAACAGCCCAGTCTGTGTGCCAATTAAGCTGAGACTGGCTCCACAGGGAACCATCATGCTTACCTAGAAGGATGCTGATTGTGATACCAAGCCTCAAAGTGTGGAAAGGAGGAAAAAAGAGGAGATACTCAGGAATGTGACAGGGAAATGAAGTCTTCTATGCAGGGAGGAAAAATAAATGGGAAATGTGGACCTGATCATGTTGCTATTGAAAGAGGTGAAAATCCTCACCCTGTTCTGGCTACTTTATTCTGGGTAAAAGGGGTGGAGAGGCTTCAAAGGGCCCTAAAAGCCTCAGTTTCAGATAGGAGAGAATTGCCCCAATGCACAACTCACATGTGTTGACACAGGAGGGCCATGTTAGGGGCAAGGCCACACAGTACTGCCGAGATTCCAGGCAGCGTTGGGGATCATAGGGCGGCCCCACGAGGCTGTTGTAACTAAAATGGTCCCCCACAAATGACTTGCAGCAATTTAATGATTTGTTTTTTCCATTGTCCAAGCCAAGTGAACAACAAAGTTGGAATGAAAGCACAGTGGTTAGCTTCATTTCTGATTCTCACATACAACGTGGGGGAGATGGAGTTTCATGTCGCTGCTGGTGAACATTTATAATTGGGAGGAAATAATCAGTGAATATTAACGACTACGCATGAGAACATTTTAATTCATCTTCAGTTTTGTAAAACCCTCCACGTATAAGACCTAATTTTCTTTTAATAGAAGTCTGGCGGACTGTTAGCTCTAACGGTTCAGTTGGCATTGCTATAATTGCAGGAACTCCACTTTGGAACAAAAATAGATGAAGTTTCTATATATTTCCATGTGTCTTTGTTGGGCCCATTGTATGCTGGAAAGGAAGGTATTACACTTCTGATTGGTGCAGTAGATAGAAGCAGGATATATTTACTCTTGCCTCTAGTTCCATCTACACTGGCACTACCACCATTAATGGAAGGACTTGGTTATAACCCCAGAGGGATGATTTTGTATTTAAGACAAGTCAGGAGAAGACCATTTTATTGATGGCTCTGCACTAGGTGTCCCTTGGTACCTGGGGGAAAATAACAGAACCTCAACGTCCTTACCTCTAAAATGTGTATAAACAACCCACCTCACAGTTGCATTAATTTGCGAGGCCACTAGAGACAACAGTGCTGTTTAAGGCATCCCCTGACATGGCTAAATTATTGTCCCAGATTGCAGTATAGGTGGAACTGAGCCATGGTTTAATCATGTTCCCAAAGCATGCTAAAGGCCTGCCAAAGTCCAAGGCTGTTGTTGCATGGGTCAGGAACACAGATTTATACAGTGTTCACTCCAACTTAATGGAAAGACTGAGCTGTGCTTTAATTGGGTAAGGAGGCGGATAGGTTGATTCTGGTGATCCAATTACAGTCCTTTTTACTTATTAAAATGTAAATAGCATCTTGTGTAAGGAGCATGCAACAACATTTTGTGTCATTCTGGAAAAAAATTAATTATTGTGTAGATAAACAATGATGGATCAGGTTGTGTGAAACACGAGGCCAAAAGCAGACTGTTTAACCACCTAAAAAGTATAGTAAGTGTGCTAAAAAAAAAAAAACCCACATCTTATTGTGGTTAGCAAGTGGAATTTAGTTACTGCAAATATGGTTGTGTGGATGCAGCATAATTAGTCTTGACAATTGTTTTTAAAGGCTGTTTTACGAGTTATATCCCATCTGCATCTAGGTTACTAGGAATCATTTTTTAAAAAGGGATTTCTTAACACTGCTGAAAATATAGATGTGACCCTAACATACTAAGGAACAGACTTTCAATAATAGTGCCTTGAAGTAGATAAGTATCTTTTTTTTGGTTTTAATTGTCTGTTCATGAATCATAGTTGGGAGTTTTTCAGAAGGTCTTTTATACGTATAAGAAATAAGAACATGTATCACCATTAGTTTATACACCAACTAGGCCAAAATTTCACACTTAGGCATCCATAAATCAGATATTTGGCACGGGCACAAGGCCACTTAGATACAAACTGTAAAATCTTCAGTTGCGTGCATGTACCAGTTGCTATTATACATACATTAGATGTTCACAGACTTTTTGGTGGGTACGTAGTTTTAAGATTATGGGGTGATTAGTTCACATTATTTTGTGTCTTATTTTTGGTAGACATTATTCTATGGGCACAGGTGGTGGATATTCTTAGTTGAGGCATGTTTAAAAAATATAAAGCTTTGAGTATCTTGCACAATACTTTGTATAGGACACTTGAAACTCACTTTCATTCCATATTCTTATAGATATGGCCTTCAGAATGACTGACATTCAGAATACCCAAGCTTGGTAGCTTAGCTATTTTTGGATATACAAGTGTTTACTCATGTAAACACAAAGCTTACCACTGGTCCACTATTCCACAGTGTCACATCCATATATTTGCACACACTCCAAAACTTTGTTCTAGCATCAGACTAGATGACAGGATGCATTACTGATTCAGTTAGGAAGTCACCATAATTTAAAGATCTACTAAAACAATGTATCTATTAACTGAGGAAGCACAACCTAGGAAAATGGCATCTTCAGGAGAGTGTGGTTGACTCAATAGAGCTATGGGATAGGAGTAAATTTACACTATGTCCAAGTTGGAAGGGTTGGGGTCCAAATGAGGCACCCCAAAAGAACTGTGAACCGTGTGGTTCTTTCACTGTCATATGAAAGAATCAAAAATACATGAATCTCCTTCAGCGGATGCTCTTATAGTGACATCACCCATTCATGCAGACATAACATTCTACTAAGAGCCCAAAAGGACACATGAACAGGTTCCACCAGTGGTATTACTGATCCTTGCCTCATGGAGACAGCTACTGTATTTTAGTCTCCAGTGAAACAACCTGTGACATGAGGTAAAAGTGACCCATCTGTATAGTTTGTATATCAACTTGTAAAAGCACTTTCAGCCCCAAAGTGCTATGTAAAAAGAAGTAGAGCTCAGAGCCCTGTAGTGCATTAGAATATTGGTCTAGAGATGTGTAAAATTATGTTCAAAATCAGGCTAAGCCTGCCAAGCATTGCTGAAATCACTCAATCCCTTTCTGGGCACATGGCTCTATTTCATGGTGTCCATGCAAAAGCCATCGAATTTCACGTTCTCCACCCAAAATGGCAGTTTTGGCTACTGGTAAATTTTAGCCTGAAATCCAAATGAAAGTGAACATAAGAACGGCCATACTGGGTCAGACCAAAGGTCCATCTAACCCAGAGTAGAAGTGGCTTGTACTAACCCTACCAAAACCACCACTTTTGGGCTGGAGGGACTGGAGGCCTCACTAAAGGCCTGTGGAGGAGTCTGGGTTGCCCTTGTGTTCAGGCTTCACCCGCGGGCCTGTGGCTGGGTTACTAATGGTAACGCTGTTGCCGTCGGAGCTGGAAGGGGCGCTCAGCACAAAGTGCCACCACCCCAAGGGCACCGATGGCGCGGAGAACATTTCCACACCCCCTCGGGCACCTGCCCTGTGCGGGTCTCAGCACCAGCCCCTCAGGGTACCTGGGTCCCATCGCCCCCACTCCCAAACACCCAGCCCAGGGGCCTGTACCCTCCGCAGGGCCTCCTTGGCCCGGACCAGGTGCCCTTTCAGGGCCTTCCTGCGGAACTCGTGCAGGTTCTCGAAGTACTCGGCCTCCTGCTCCTGGTCTTGGGCGAAGAGCGAGTCCAGCACCACCCTGCGGCCGCACAGCTCCAGCGCCCAGCCCAGGTAGCGCTCCAGCCCGCGGCACAGCGCCTCCAGCTCGGCCTCCTCCGGCATCGGCCCGCTGGGGAAGAGCAGCGTCCACAGGCTGCCGCTGCTCTGGCCCGGCAGCACTGGGGGCAGCTGGGGGAAGCAGGGCTCCAGCCGCTCGCTCAGCGCCGCCAGCTGCCGGTGCACGCCCAGCAGGGCCTGCGCCGAGAACAGGCCGGCCCAGCTCTGCTGCTGCTCGGGGGCCGGCGTCTCCTCGCCCCCTTCCCCGGCTGCCGGGCCGGCCGCCCCGCGCTGCTGCTCCTGCAGGGTGCGGTTGTGGCAGGTCACCGCGAACTTGCTCTCGATCTCGTTCCAGCCCACGAGGAAGCGCAGTTTGTGCGGCTCGGGCTCGGCGAACGCGTTCTCCCGGATGGCCACCCAGCCCTCCAGGCTGTCGGGCTGCGGCTCGGCCTCCATGGCCCAGCCCGGGGCAGGCGGCTCAGAGCCCGGCCCGGCTCCCGGACCCGCCGCCCGCGGGCTCCTCTCGCTGCCCCCCCAGCTGGCCCCAACGTTCCGCCCCCCGCTGCTGGGTATCACCCGGAGCGAAACAGAAAGTGACATTTCTTAAAGGGCAGCGGAGGGGGAGGGGGGAGGGGGAAGTATGCGGGAGGGATATACGTCACCAGAGCCCCTGCTTTTGATTGGTTCCTTGGCCTGGGGGAGGAGCCAAAGAGTTGCCCCAGGAAGTGGAGCCCATTGAAAAACAGATGCTCCTGGGAGGCGTAGTCAGCCTGTGCCTTTAAAAGGAGGGGCCGCGAAGCGGGGAGAATTGGTCCCGCTTGAAGAATATAAACACACAGGCATGCACACGCCTCTCCCTCTTCAATGTAGTTAACGTTCCCTGATTTAAACCAGAATCAAAAATGCAGTTGATATGAATAATTAGGGTGACCATACTATGCTAAATACAGGACACCGGGTAAAATTACTCATATTCAAGTGCATTCAATGGCAATCAATCAGAGCTATGCAGTAGAAACGTTCAAATTAACATCAAGTTAACTGAGCCCCTGACAAAAAGAAATATGGTGTAGTTGAATTCTTTTTATCTACCTTCTTATCTGTAAGGCTTTAGGGTTCACAAGGGGACAGGTGACACACATACCTACCACCTCACACACACACACACACGGGGAGCGGTTACACACAAATACTCCCGTACCCCTCTCTCACATGGGGGAGTGACCAACCAACCCGACCCTCCCTGCCTGGCACTCTCTGTTCTCCACGCCTGGCTGGGATGGACCCGCCTCTCCTGGTACCTGGCACCGTGTCTTCCCAGGGCAATATGTGGGGCCGCGGGGTGGGGGGGGCACATAGGATCACATGCCCCTGCCCAGATTTCTGTCAGGGTTCACATCATAATGTGGCCAGCAGCAGCCTTTCGGCACCATACAGGAGGGAAGGGACAGGAGCTGCTTCCAGCTGCAGGGAGGGGGGGTGGGGGGTGGAAGGGATGGCCTGACCCATGTCTTTGCAGAGCTCATCTCTACTCTCCCCCTCCCTTGTGGCTGGAAGCAGCTTATCCCTTCCTGCCCACACAGTGTGGAAAGGCAGCTAACATCTCCAGGCTACTGCTGGCCACTGACACAACCCAGCCACCTCCTGTCCCCTGGCTACAGCACGGGCAGGAAGGTGTTAAGCCCTAAGGATGCATTATGCACCAGGGCCCAGGGAACCTGACTGCAGGGCTTCAGCGAACATGGCCAGAGAGGTGGCTCAGCAGGGGCTGGTGCCTAGGGGATGGAACAGCCCCGTGCTCCCTGGGGGCAGGACCCAGGGTGGGGGGAAAAAGGTGAAGAGTGTAATAAGCCCCTGCCTGGGGGGTTGCTGTGGAGCTTGTAGGTTTGGGGTGTGAACAGGCTGAGGGGCGGAGAGGCTTCCATGTACCAGCACTGTGTGGGACATTGGCACATGCAGGGCTTGGCTTGTCCTGGCCAGCGCCCTGGGCAGGAGGGTCTTGGGCTTTCCCAGGGCACCGGCCCAGTCAGAGGCAATGAGGGAAGGAAGGAGTCTGCCAGCCAGGCTGTTGGTGAGCTGAGCCCTCTGACTAGGGGCTGGTTCTCCGCACAGCGCTGGGAGCAGGACGTGCCATACCGGGGGCGGTGAGGATATAGAGGAGGAGCAGGGCGGAGGGCAGGCAAAGGGGCAAAGCAGGGAGAGGACAGCGAGAGGGGGAGCATGTAAAGAGCCGATGGGTGGGCAGCAGAGGCAACATGTAACCGGTTGCCGCCTCCCTGCACTCACCAGCCACCGCAGCTCACAGCACGCAGCCAGTGCTGACCGGAAACGGGACAGGAGCGAGGCCCTGCTGGCCGAGAACCAGCACGCAGTGGGGGCTGCACTGACGGACCAGCAGAGGAAGCTGCCAGTCCCATGTGCTGCAGCTTTGCCCCGCCACCCCAGCCTTGCACACCCACCCCCCTTGTCCCCTACTCACCACTGGTGAGTGAGCGGCTCGCGAGCAGGGATCCAGCCAGCAGCAGGATCTGCCAGTACTGATTGGGGGGGAAGGAGGGGGGACATGACAGAAAATATGGGACAATTTACCCGTTTTTAAGAAAAAGTCGGGACACCTGCAGAAGGGCTTAAATATGGGATTGTCCTTTTAAAAACAGGACATCTGGCCACCCTACGAATAATGCAAGCACCTGCAGTTCCACAGTACAGTCACTGTGGCAGTGACTGAGCAAAAACGATATTCAGTTTAGGAAACAGATTTTCATGCTATGCATTGTGAACTAGTATGCCACCGAGAATTATGTTAATGTAACACTGAGAAATTATGCTCAGTCAAGAATCATGAAATACATACTCACTTCCACTATCACAATATCTTAGCATTAGTTTGCCCATAGTTGAAACATAGCCATCTCTGGTTCCGGGCTCATCCACTGCCTCAGTTTCTCCTTGAATGGTCATCTCGCCGTCTTCCTCTCTAGTATTCTACCAGCTTTCCCTTTGAGACAAGTAGTAGGCCTTTCAACAGAAACTATCTAATCTGTTTGCCCATCACTGTAGTATTTGAGACCCAGATCCTCCAATATATTTAGATACCTAATTCCCCTTGCTTTTAATGTTGTTGTAGCCATGTTGGCCCAGGATATGAGATACTAGGTGGGCCAGGTAATATCCTGGTGGTGGAATAGACAAGTTTTTGAGCTAATCCTAAAGAATAATCCTAAACCTGAAAGCTTGTCTCTTCCACCAACAGAAGATGGTCCAGTAAAAGATACTACTTGACTCACCTTGTCTCCCTCATTGATTTCAATGGTAGTTAGGCATCTACATACCATTGAGGAACTGGGCCTGATTGCTTTCCACATAAAATTAATAGCAATTGTGAAGTCAGTAATGGAGAGAGAGCAATACACTTTACCCAGGATATGTGATAAATATAATTGCATAGATAACTGATACTTTACTAATAAAAATTACTAATTCAAAATGCATTGTCATTTAGACATAGAAGAGGAAATATAGAGCTGTGTAGAAGTGTATAGCAAGTCTAGAACCTGATTCTGGAAATAATGGGACTAGTTAGGTGAGTACAGTTGCTGACATGTGCAAATGTTTAGAAGGTTATGCTCTTCAGTGGCAGTCATACACCACTGCTGCGAAGTTATCAGCTCTTATAAATTAAGGCTGGTTGGGCAGGTTCATTTGTTGGATGGGAGATTACAATGATGTAGTCGCAATTCAGCACTATTTTCTCTCAACCTGAATGTCTCAGCACGGTGTTAAGAGGATGCTGCTACTAGAAATGGCAATTTTTAGATGAAAGATAATACTGGGCTGGGGTCAGAATGATGGAAAGGCTGATAGTACTTTGCCCCCAGCCCCAGAGCTGCTAAATGTTTCTGCCAAAATTAGCAGCAAAAGAGTTAACAATGTTGATATTTAAATTGTCATCATTAGCATTCAGCATCAGTACCCCTTTGATGTAAAAGGAGGAAAACCACACCCCTCTTAGAGCTAGTGCCCCTATCTACCGCTCTGTAGACCCAAACAGCACTGCATCAGTTCAAATTCTGAAGATTGTCTCAGCCTTCATAATTTAAAAGGGAAGCATAAATTATAGAGAAACTAGGAAAGTGCCGGACACAAAACAGTGAAGGGATCAAGTGAGAAGAGCAAGTATAGAACTTATCTACTTTCAAATGGATACATTTACCTCATAAACAAAACACCACATTTTCCTCCAAATTGAGTAACTTGAAGTATGCAAAAACTGAAACAGTATGCAGGTGAAATGCAGCTCTGTGCAGAGGGTAAGCACAAGGCTTAACTCCCACTTACAGCTCCTTTTTTAAAAGGTTAAGTAGGACTTAGGTAGTACAGAGCCCTGCTGTACACTGGTGAATTGCAGCAAATATTCTGTTGTGGCCTCCTAAAATAAGGGCATGCGCCATCAGTGCCAGTTTTGCACCAGGATAACCCTGGGGGGGGGGGGTATTCCAGATTTACACAAGATAATTGAGAGCAAAATTTGGTTCTAATTTGAAAATTAATACAGACAATCTTGTCAAAATACCGAGAATGGCTGCAACTAAGGCTACACCATTCATGTGGAAATATTTCCTCTCTGACTTCAAAAATAACAGAGGAGATGCCAGGAGTCTATGCAGAATGAGCCTGGCAGGGCCGGCTCTGGCTTTTTGGCCGCCCCAAGCAAAAAACAAAAAAA
>NW_020664418.1:34245977-34254210 GCF_002925995.2 Terrapene triunguis | reverse complement strand
TCTGGTTCTCCGCGCCGCCGCCCCCTACAGGGTGGCCGGAGCGGAACGGAAAAAAAAAAAAAAGCAGCCGTGCCGCCCTAGGATTGGGCAGAATGCCGCCTCCAACAATCTGCCGCCCCAAGCACCAGCTTGCTCAACTGGTGCCTGGAGCCGGCCCTGGAGCCTGGCCACACTGGTAGTTAGTTCATAATTCATCACTTAGTGGACAAACAGCAGGAGTGAGAAAAAATGAGAGGAAGAAACACAAAAATAAAGTGGAGAATTTTCCTTGGTGGGCCTGTGTGGTCAGTGAAACACAAATAGATATTTCTGAGGCTGCAATAACTGCACTGTGCTTTTAAACAAAACTATGCCGTCACTCCAGGCTTATACAAGAGAGGAAATGGGTGAATAATTTGTAAGGCATTCAAGAACTTCTGCAATTAATGTTTGCTCTGTAGCTTGTCTGCAAGCTAGAGAGTATTACATATTTCAGTTTCAGTTGATTTGTTTGGACACATAAGTCACCAGGGCTACTGCAATCTAAATAATTTCTAATCATTATTATTAATAATATAGGGGCTGTTCTTTGATCAGATAAGCCAGGGCACTCCACTTACCTAGCCAGCAGCTGTTTTCTCTGCCATTTTCAGCCTCCAGATAGTCTGTATGTATAGGTACAGTATGTATCAGTACAGTAGTAATAGAAATAAATGTATTTAAAATATATATACAAATTAATTACTTGTACCATAATGTTTTCTAGGATCTGATCTTGCTTCCCATTGAAATAAATGGCAGTACTTCTGCTGACTGAAGTGGGAGCAGGACTGTGCCATTTAAACTTTTATAAAGAAGCTAACAGATATTTAAACTTAACTAGGTCAGTGCATGCATGCGTGTGTGTGTGAGAGAGAGAGAATATATGCTCCCTACATAAGGTATAAGAAATGTTACTTACTCTTGACTCACTACTTTGTAAAACATGTCTAGGTTCACTGACAGACACCTCAGACACTTTTAATAATATCAGCAGAGTTCTCTATTTTTAAGGGAGCACTGAATAATTGTTTAAAGTACTTCAAGCCTGGGAACACCACACAACTTCTTGAGTCATTTTTTTCAGTGTATGACATTCTTCCTGGTGACATTTAAGTAGTGTGCAGCTGAATGACAGCTGGTACCGATCTATATTTGTCACTCTTGCTCATAGCTGACATGTCATTTGAGAAACGGGCTAGAATTACTTTAATATGTCTTTCAGCTCCAGTCACAGGAAGCTGGCAGGGAATTACCTTCATGTGAATAAATTTTTGCTAGGAAAAATAGATGTGAAGTTTGGTTCATCTTGGTTATAAGAAGAATTTATGGATTCTTAAGATAAGAAGGCAAGTTTTTAGGTAGGAAGAGTTCATCTTTTCTTAAGTGTTTTGTATTGTTGAACCTCCAGGACTTTAAACATACCGCATTGTAATTGTATCTATGTTTGTAAATTGAGCAAACCCCATAATCCAGAAAGTTTTCTGGCAGGAGAGTTCCAGACACTTTTAATTATACTTGTTTTAATGTATGTAATTGAATTACAACATGCTAGGCAAAATACTTGATATTTCAGTTTTGGATTTAGTAGCAGATAATTTATAGTTTGTAAAACGGACTGTTTGGTTGTTAAATTATGAAAAATCTTTGCAGGAGTTAGACTTCTTTTCAATATATTTCAAGACTATTGTCCTGTTGAATATTTTAATACTGCATGACACCCAAGATATAAACGTGATTTATTTGATTGCCTGTGGCATATATAATATGGTCTGCCTTTTATCAATATTTTTAGGGACAGTAAAATGTGTTAAGTCTAAGTTCAACTTTCATATCTTCAATGACTGTGTTTGTGTATAAAAGCAGAGGCTAGACTGTGTTCTCAGTTACACCAACGTAACTCTGGAGAATGGAATGTTTTCCACAAAATTTCTCACCAGTTCACCTCTAAAGTGATAGTAATATTTGACGTCTATTAAGCCAAGATCCCCGTGAACTAAGCATATTGCTAGAAATTGGCTGTTGTTCCATGATACATGTTTTAAAAGGGAAAATTTAATCTCTCACAAAAGTAGTGAAAAAAAGTCTTAATAAAGCATTGTTAGCCAATTAACTGCCAGGAAATCAATAAAATCACAGAAAAAAATGTGAAGGGATAGGAGCTAACGGAAACGGTAAGAGCTTTAAATGGCAATTTGGAAACCTCCCAAAGGCTACAGCTTCTAAAATGGCTTCAATAAGCTTGATTCTTTCTGGGAGAGGAAGAAACCCACATTGTCATTTTAGAAGCCTTAAAATGCCTAATTGAGGTGTGACTAGATGTAACTGTGATATATGTTCATTAACATGCAATGGAAATGTTTGAACTAACACTTGAAGTATTTCTATGAACTCTTTAACCATAGCAATAAACTGCTGGAAACAAAAACAAATGTATTTATGCTCTCCAGGGCCATGATCTTATTAGTGCTGATGAGCTGCATGGCGTTACAGTGAATTTTCAAACCTGACAGAGCACACCAAATGTTCTCTGAATATTAACATAAATTCTTATTATGATATTAATTCCAGGCTTGCTAGAAGACTGGGGGTGGGGACTGTTCAATAAAAGATGAGAGACTTTTGAAAAGACAGTAGGAGTGTGTGAGGTGGAGTGCATTACTTCAGTAAAACAGTATGCTTTATGCCATGATGAACGGCATGTAAATTCCAGCTCCAGTAATTGGGTGTCTCCATGCCTCTACATGTCTATAGATACAGAAATAGTTAGATACATATTTAGGAATCTATACATATGTATTTAGAAAATTATACTTAAATTACATGCAATTCTCCCAACCCCCCAAAAAACTCCTATGTTAAAAGAACATTATGAAGGTTGTAAAGTCAAGCACTCAAAAGTCATCCTCTAGGTGGACTAGCACTGGTGGGTGAGACACTCTTTACCCATTTTCTCCAAACACAACCCCCTTCTACTCAGTCTCCTTCAGTAGTCTCTGTCCCAGGCCTGTCTTTCCTCTACCTAGACAGTTCCATTCCACAGGCTTCTCATCCCAGTTCTCCCCTCCTGGTTCTTCATACAATCTGTCTCTCTCCACCACCCTGGCCTCCAGTCGTCCCACCACCTGCTCACATTCTTTATCTGCCCTGGCTCCCAGTTCCAAGATCAATCCCCAGGCTCCTTGTCCAATTTCAGTGTGTCACCTCTAGCTCTTTGTCCCAGGCTCTTTGCCCAGCCAGTCCCAGTTTTCCCGTTGCATTCTGAGTCCTTATTAGGCCTGTCTCTCCCTCCCCTTCACTTCTTTCCCCTTGCCCAACAGATTCTCAATCCCAGTCTTCTTGTCTAGCCAGTCCCAGTCTCCTCTGGCACCGCATCTGAACTCAGTCTCCCCCTCCCACTCCCAACTACCAGCTCGTAGTCCCCCCGTGGCTTCCCTCCATGGCTCCCAGTCCAGTCTCCTTGCCCAGCCAATCCCAGTCTCTTTGTACACATCTACTCCTTCCTTCATCCTCGCAGGTCCATCTTTTGTCCTCTCTGCATTTGATTCAGGCAGTTTTCTCCTTTGGGCTGCCTGGGCCCAGCACGGGAGTCACCGAGAGCAAGGAGAGACAGGCTCCCTCCCTGCACTCAGTTCAGGGGCATAGAGCTGGCATGCTTCACAGCAGCTCACTGCTGCAATTGCAGGGAAATTTCTCTTAGCCCCAGGCTGGAGCATGCCCAGTGCGGATGGGCATTTAGTTGTTAAAATCTCAGAAGTCCACTGAGCATGTGTTGCAGTTCTCTGCTTGCCACCTTGGTTCATTAGCACTAACTGTAGAGTTACACTTTTAGCTCTGGAGATCCCCCAGTTTAGTCCCTGGTATTGGCCCCACCTGGCAACTGACACTTTACCATTATCCAATATAATAACAGAAGGATGTGACAAAATTGCTTTTTAAGATATTCATATTGTGTCACTCCTGCATGTCACCTTGACTAGGCTGTTCTTCCCCCTGTTCTGGTGGAAACTCTGGTTTCCACTAGCCACTTCTGCAGAACATCAGTCTCCATTTTATCTTTCTGTCTCCATGCACACAAGAGGCCTTAGGTGTGTTTTGGATCAGCCATGGCAGATCCATTGACAAAAGTAGAGCCCTGTTGGGAAATCTATCTACTAACTTTGGTATTTTCCAGGAGGGCCTAGGTCCAGATCCAGGGTCGGCTCCAGCTTTTTTGCCCCCCCAAGCGGCGAAGCAATAACTAACTAACTAACTAAATAAGATAAAGGCGCGATTGGCGGCGCAATCGGCAGCACTTCGGCGGCAGCTCTACCACGCCGCTTCATTCTTTGGCGGCAATTCGGTGGCCGGTCCTTCCCTCCGAGAGGGACTGAGGGACCCACCACCGAATTGCCACTGAAGACCCGGACATGCCGCCCCTTTCCATTGGCCGCCCCAAGCACCTGCTTCCTTCACTGGTGCCTGGAGCTGGCCCTGTCCAGATCAACAGCAGTCCTAAACACAACCTCTTCTGTCTGTGCATTTTAAAGCAAACACATGACTAATTCTTTTTTTTTTATTCTGAAGGACTAAAACACATTTCATCTGATCATCTGGAAGGCCTTACAGTACTGCTGTCATTCAGCCCTGCCACTGCAATGGAGAATGAATTTGTTTTCAGTAGTGATACAGCAGCTTTAGATCCAGCCACTGATCCAGCAGCGGCCATGATGTTTCCAGAATCTAATGAAAATGAGCCTGAAGGCTTAACGTTTTATCACATGGATCTCTATGAATCAAAGGGAAGATTAGAAATCTTTCCTGAAGAACCAGCTGGAAGAGGAGATGGGGCTCTGGGCGAAACCAGCGAAGAGTCAACAGGGCCAGGGGAAGATTTTCGCAGTTCTGACCAAAGTGCATATGACTTGGAAAAGGAAGTTGATGAACTAACAAAACTATATGGACTTGATGAGGATAAAGAAATAGATCAGGAGCTTCTTGGTGGGAATATAGCTATAGCTGGGATTTTAAAGAGCAAAGAGACACCAGCTCACAAGGAAGGTGTAGCAGCGGGATCATATGGCTCCATATATAATGCACCGAAGAGCAGTTCACCAGTAAACGGCTCTCAGCATGAAAAACCCATGGAAAGCACAGAGGAACAGGAACTTCCTGGCAAGGATTCTCAAGATGAATCTCAACCCCTACACAGTGCGAGAGCATATGATGAGTTGCATAATCATGCGAGTTCCAAAGAAGAGCTTAGGAGTGATGACAGGCAAGATGAGCAGAATATTCAACCAAACAGTGAAGAGGAAGCTGCTGATATTTATTGTGCTACTTGCAAGATTCCAATTAGAGCCTTTGACAAATTGTTTGGTGATCATAAGGACCATGAGGTGACCCAACTTGCCAATGCAGTGGAAAGTGCAAAGGTAAGAATAATCCACGTGGTCTCTTCCATTATTCTGCATATCTGTTAAATAGTGTTCAAGCCTATTAATAATGATGCTCTGTTTGGTAGGAGGAGATTCAGAAAAACATGTGTAAATTAGAAGAACAGGTTACTGAAATGGAAAACTTTGCCAGTCACTTGGAGGAAATTTTCATCACCGTAGAAGTAAGCAATTTGCTCGTTGATTAACTCCGCAATGTGGGACCAGCTGAGTACACAGCTGCTTTGACAAGCCTGTAGTGTTCACTTTTATACAGGCTGAGTAATTACAGCAATAGAGGCCATGGTTACCGTGCGCAAAATGTAACATGATACAATGCACTGCAGTATATCAAGGGCTAGATTCAACCCTGGCTTATTCCATCTCATCCCAGGGTGCCTGGCCCTGATAGTGGAACATCTGAATGGAAGGAGGTTGCAGTAGCACAAGGTAGCGGATGGTGGCTACAGCCAGGCCGCGCTGCCTGAACAATAAAAAGCTGCTGGCCAGGAAGCCCAGATTTCCACTTAAATCTTCCCTCCCACTGGACCCCCACTTTGGGAGGGTGAGGATATAAACATTAGCTGCTCAGCTCCCCTAGAGTGAATGCATGAATCCCCAATGGGGAGCTACGGTTCCCCTCGGTGGCTCGGTGCAAATATATAGGTGGAAACACCTACTTATTGTAACTGGAATGTGCACCTATTTGTGTTTCTAGTTTTTAGTTTAGAGGCTGGTTTTATTCATCACACTATTGTTTTTATTATACTTTACGATGTTTGATTTATATCTGGAATGAATGTTTAGCATCCCCAGTGCCTTTGTGGGGGGTGAGGGAGCTTAATAAATGGTTATAAAATATGGTCATTATTTATAATCGAATAATAATATTACATAGTCTAGTAACTATTTATATGTAACAAGATTGTCTCCGTTGTAACAATCACTTCGATTTGATATCAGTAAGATTTTCCTTCTTACTGACCTCAGTGGGCTTTGGCTCGGGCCTTAGATGAATGAAATAAAACCCAAATGCCTTCCAGGAGAATTTTGGGCGCCAAGAGCAGAACTTCGAGATGCATTACAATGAAGTGATGCAAACACTAACCCAGAGATATGAAGAAAAGGTAGAAGGCCTTGGGGAAGAGAAGAAACAGAAGCTAGAAGCCTTGTATGGGCAACTGGTCAGTTGTGGAGAAAATCTTGACACCTGTAAGGAGCTGATGGAAACAATTCAGGAGCTGTGCAAGGACAAGGAGAAAGCTGATTTTATTAAGGTAAAGTAATTAAACTGGCAAGACCCCTTAAGGATGGTCTATTTCCTCAGAATTCTGCCCAGTCAAGAGTAGAAGGATCCAGCATTAAGATCATGAGTGATTGACTTTCCATAGAACATTCAAAGCTGGTCATGCACTCTACCTGCTAGGTTTATGATGATGTCAGTGCTCCAGGTGCTTTGCACATGGTACTAACTCAATCATGATAAGTTCAACATTACTAACATTCATCAGCAGAGGTTTGTCACTGGTAAACTCAATGATTCATGAGTGTCATTCTGACTTGGAGAAAATACTGTTTGTTCTCCAGGTCTAACCACATAGGAAACTTTTGAAGTGCTTAGCAATGTTCATTGCCGCATGCAGTCTTAGCTTTCTAGCTCTAGTTTGGGCTCACAGAGGCAGATTAATGCTTCAGTAGGATGTTGTTTCCCGTCACTTAGTTTTGCTCATTTTGCCAGGAAGTTCAAATATGCAGTTAAATAGGAGGCCCCAACTGCACACATGAGGGACTCCTGCAAAATGATTAATGAAACCTGCAGTTGAAGCAACTTAGAGAAATATTTTTCTTTGACAGGTGCCCCTCCTCTGGGAAGATAACAGGAATTTTCAAAGTCGATGAGTGATCACTCTAACTTGAACTGTCTCATGATTGGTGTGTGGGTCGGGGGAAGGACTGGGGAGCAATTCTGTAGCACAGCAGCAGCAACTTCTGAACTGAACATTACAAAACATAACATAAAACCATATATCACTTGAAGTCCAACCTCATGGATCTCTTCTATTCTGATCATTTTGATTTGGCCTATTGAATGCTTTTCATGATCTGACATTCCCCAGTTTTGCATTGGCCCTAGCAACCATTTTTTCAATCTCTTCTGAGGTCAGAATGTCCCCTTATGTAGCACGGAGGGGAGGAAATAGATGTTGATCACAAGTTCGTGCAGCCAACAGGTTCAGGCATGCTGCTCAGATTGAGATGGAGTAGCACATGCTGTGACCTGGACTCTCCATGGGCTGCATCTCTATATTATAGATGAGAATGGCTATAGCCTGCCTCACTGAATTCAAATCAGGGTGGCCCTCAGACTCCTGGAAAATCACCAGCCTACCCTATCTTATATTAATGGGTGGTGCTCAGTCTCCATCAAATAAGTGTCCATCACAGGGAGTGGGGAGCATTGTTATTTCTACGGGAAAAGGAGACAGATCATTCAACAAATGTATCTTCCCTTCATATCTGTCAAGAACATCCAATCGCTCCACAGATTTTCCTTTCGCCTCCAAGATGCTGCTTGTTCCTGCTTGAGACAATCTGTGGGCACGATAGCAAGTCTTTGCACTCTTGATTTAGTAGAAGCTAAGTGTGGGGACGGAGGTTGGTTGGTGCTGATTTACATCCCATACAATCCTATTGCAAATTAGCTCAGGATCTGGTCAGCTGACAATAAGAGTAAGCCTGAGCTTCATTCTCGGCAGGGCCAACTCTGGCTTTCTGGCCGCCCCAAGCAAAAAAAAAAAAAA
>NW_020664418.1:34215762-34245877 GCF_002925995.2 Terrapene triunguis | reverse complement strand
AACCACAGCGCGGCAGGAGCCAGGGTGCAGGGGGACTCCCTGCCCTGTAGATGTGCCCCGGCTAGCGGGGGGGGGGAAGGGGGAGGGAGCAGGGGGAGAGAGAGAAGGGGGGCGGCCAGGGCTTCAGTGGGGCGCTGCCATGCGGCCCCTCCCGCCGTGCCCCCTGCTGGGAGGGCTCCACTCCGCTCCGGTCGGCTGGGAGGGAAGGCCGCGGGCTGCCCTGCCGGGGTTGCTGCAGGGCGCTCCCATCCTCCACGCCGCTGCCCCCTACAGGGCGGCCAGAGCGGAACAACAACAACAACAACAACAACAAAAAAGCGGCCGTGCTGCCCTAGGATTGGGCGGAATGCCGCCTCCTACAAGCTGCCACCCCAAGCACCAGCTTGCTTGGCTGGTGCCTGGAGCCGGCCCTGATTCTCGGTATCAGAAATGTTATGAGAAAACAAGCTCTTTAGTTCTACGTGGCAGTATTTAGAACAAAATCAGTCAGACAAATCTGGTATTGTATAGTCTGCATTTGGGTTAATAAGCTAAATTGCTCCTGCATACATGGAAGACTTTCTATCTTTTTCTCTCTCTTTTTTATAGGCTGCAATACCCGTGGTCGACAGGTAATATCAATAGTATTTTGTTTTGCTTTTCACGCCTTCTCATCCAAAATAATCTTCTGAAAAAGCTAATGTTGGGCATCCCGTGTTCTCAAGTATTTACTGATTTTGTGACAACGTTCTATCTTTGATAGGGGTGCACCGAATGTTACTGAAGCTAGGAGTTAGAGCTCTGCAAATCTTTCATCATTCTAGTTTAAACTGCCGCTGGAAAAGTCTCCAAAACAAGTTTAACAGCTTGAAACTGATTCTGAACTAATTTAATAAAGCACATATATAAGAGACAGAGCGTAACTAAGTCAGTGTCACTTTGCTTTAGTGATAGAAAACTGATTGCAATGACTGAAAAACAGGATTGCTCAAGTCTTAAAGAAATGCTCTGGATACAAAATCTGCCTAAACTGGGCTCTCTAAATACACTGATTAGTAACAAGCTTATTTATACATTAATAAGGAGGTTTAGTAAATGCAGCCGGGGTGCTCAAAACTGATAACATGAAATATAGTAATGGTCAGAAAAGAGCCCTGGGATATGCCAAATCAATTGCAAAATGTATGTTTTAATTCACTTCAGTCCATCATAAAAACAAGTAGAAGAAGAAGGGTCGGCTTCGTCTTTTTAACAACTGTATAGCACCTAGTTCACTCAGGCCCTGACCTGGCTACTGTAATATGAATAATAAACAAGAATGCAGTTTTTGGAGGCAACAGCTTGCTTCCTTCAGAATTAGAGCTTGAAGGGAAAACGTTCTCTGTCACCTGCTTAATAGGCCCACCCTATCTAGCATGCCAGCCAAACCAATGCAAGACCAAGAATGACAAGGAGATGGACGGTAAGAACTAGCTGCAGGATTTGGCCCAATTTGGATATAACTAAATGTGAGCATGAATCTTATGCAGGTCCGAGAATACATTTCTGAATACATGGTATGAGCAAGTGACAAATGGAAGCCAAGATATATCTTGTGCAACCATCTAGACATTGTTTAAGAAAGGACTTTGCTCTCTTTTTAGTGTGTCAGGTAAGGCAGCTTCTTTATTGAATGGTAAAATAAAGAGCTCTCTCTTCTTGTTAACACTGATGTTGTAGCCTGAAGGATCTCTCAGAGAGGATGGTACTATCTTATAGGAATTAGGCTCTTTTACACTTACAGGCTGGGAGAATTTTTAAAAAAAGATATGGATTTAGAGCTTTCAACACTGCCAGACTTTGAAGACAGAGTTATAGATTTCTCTGATGTTCAACAACTAATGGATTCCATTAATACCATCGCAGGTACTCATTCTATTTGATCCTTATTTCAATCCTATTTAAGATGCATTATCAATGTCATGTTGAATGGAAGCCTATTATTTACTCCTGGGGGAATTCTGCATCACTGCACATGCATAGAATTCGTGGCCCCCGCAGATTTCTTTGCTTACCACAGAAAAATGACTTCTGATGGGGAAGCAAAGGGAAGCCGCAAGAGCGGTCATGCGCCCATTCCCTGGCAGTGCAGACAGGTTGGTTTGGGCACCCAGAGCAGCTGGTAGACACATAAATCACCACCTGGGTGCAGGGGGTAGGGCTGGGTAGTCATGTGTGTGAGAGAGAGAGAGAGACACACTGTCCGGCTCGCTATTGCAGAACGCTCGGTGTGGAGGGGCAGGGCTTTGGGGTGTTTCTGAAGAGGTAGGCATGGGGCAGGCTCTGTTCCCTCCGGCAGAGGAGAATGTAGTAGCCTGTCTGCTTAGTGAATTTTTCCCATTGTTCTTAGTGAATTCCCCCAGGAGTATAAAACTGGTGTAAAAATTTCAAGGCTCCTTTACATTGTCAGAGTGGTGTAAAGGAGCTTTACTGTAAAGGACAGTGTGGCCTAATGCTGCTTTAGTGATTAGAACTGGTCTAAATTTTTGGACTGAAAAAAATTCCTATCAAAATGTGCTCCATGAACTGTTTGCTACTGACCTTTTTGGAGATGGTCAGTGGCCAATATAAATTGTGAGTTTGAGTCCCCAGCCCTCATTTGCTCTTCAGTTGCCTATGATGTAACATTGAGCATATGGCTGCATATATTTGTTGACTAATAATTAGAAGTAAAGGGTCAATACTAGCTACATTACTATTAGACAGAGGGGGGTTGGTGATTTCCTCCAATGCTCCCCACTCCCATTCTCTATCCATTGTATTGTAGTCTAAATAAATTACCAAAATAATTGAAACTAGCTGGATTATATTGGTTTATTTTGACAAAAAATATGCAGAATTTTGCAAATTTTAAAATATTGTGTGCAGAATTTTTAATGTTTTGGTGCAGAATTCCCCCAGGAGTAATTATTTATTTAAAAGGGAATTTGCGAGGACAAAAAGTTAGCTTGTGTGCTTATATATTTTGTTTGTTTGTATATTTATGATGGATAAAAGAGGCTTGGAAATTATTGTCAGAAATTTTTTTTCTGCTTGTTTTTTAACCTTAGAATTATCAACACTGTCAAGTATGGTCTTCCCTAGTTTTGCTGGGTGACTTTATTGGAAGACTCAGAGAAGTGGGTTCAGAGTTTTCTCAGCTTTTCCTTGAAGTAGCAGTGGTGCTGACTCTGTAACAAACTTGTCTTTCCTTCTAGCTCATTGTACTAAATGGAGATTAATAAAAAACAAAAGCAAAAGTTTAAAACAGTTTGAACCACTTCTCCCAATTAATCAGATTTCAGTTGCTTGCTCTCCTGATATTACCCTGTAGTTCTCCAGTCATCCCTGGAGTCCACAAAGGAAAACAGGGTACATAAGGTTTGACTTCCTAATTATTAAAAAAAATCCCCTTTGAAAATAAGATCTTTCAGGCCTTCTTTATATATCATAAAGAGTCAGAAAAGGCATGGCACTTTTTTTTTTCTTTTTGCTGGTCACCTTTAAAAAGTTGTATCAAAATGTTTGTCATGTAACCTGTTTGCCCTTGAGCATTATGCAAGTCAAGTATTTTACATGTTCCCTCACGTTTGTGCATTCAACATTATCTCCAGAGGCTCCTAAATACTGGAACTAAAAGCTTTATCTGTTGGTAGGCAATAGTGCAGATCACTATAGACTTCTCTGCTACAGCTTCCTTCATCCTGTTAGCTCTGCATCCTGTGTGGTATGAGACAGCTTCCAGTTTTCCCTCCCTTTTTCACAAAGAGTAAAATTAACCTATATGCACAGGGCCAGCAGCTCTCAGGACAACCAAGCTTAGGGAGCTGCCTTAGGCTGAGGTTTATGTTTTTGTTGATTTAAAGCAAATCCCAGGAAGTGGGTGAGTTTGGACCAAACACTAAGGGGCCTGGTTCTCATTCCCACTAGTTTTACACACTGACTTTAATGGTGTTACTCATGATGCACACCAATGTTAGTGAGGGTAGAATCAGGCCCAGTGTCTGTAGACTCTAATCAGAGTCAGGGCTCTGTGTTAACATGGGGCTAGTCTATGCTGTGCAGCAGGGGTGTGTGCGTGTGTGTGTGTAAGTAAATTGTAGAGCACTCTAAGTGTTGCACTCTAACAGCTCCGGGTAGATGCTGCTGATGCGCTCTGAAAGGTTCCCACAGTAGTATAGTACTGTTTGCAATAGGACTATGTCAATGCACACTAGGTACCTTTTTGGTTTTTCTCTGTTAGTAACATACCATGCTTCCACAGAGGGAAAGTACCCTCATGCCATTTAACGTTAAAGAGGGAAAGATCCTGTTCCTCTCATCACTGACATGTGTTCATAAACTGAAATATATGTCTTCATTTCAGCTCCTTCTGCTCCGGTGATAAATCCCCAAGCTCCCAACTCAGCGACTGGCACCTCTGTGAGAGTATGCTGGGGCCTATTCTCCGATGACACTGTCGAATTCTACCAGCTATATTATAAACAAGTCAGTGACGACACACCTAGTGAGGAGCAAGCTGGTAAGAAGGGACACATGTAGGCTCCAGTTCAGAAAGCAACTGGCTTCTGAGACCATTTTCAACAGCAGTCTCAAAAAGGGTTTCAGTGAATACAGCTGTACCTGCTGCTGCTAGTGCTCCGGGGATGGGTAGTGGATCTAACTTGAGGTATTTTAGAGCACAGCTCACCAGATTATCTATGTGCCAACTTAAAAACCCACAATCATTTCGCAGTTTAGCTCAATGCCAATAATAGGCTGCAACTCTCCCCTCCTGCCCAGCCACCCCAGATACAAAACTGCATTAGCTAATCCCGTTTGTAAGACTGCTTGTTCCAGAGCACAGTCAATTTTCCAGCATAGATGGAGACCTGAGAGTGCTGAATGGGCTGTTTAGAAAGGAAAGCCAAACCCATGTAAACTTTACAAGATCCAAATAATGAAAACATTCTTTGAATGGCCTCTGCACATTTCCACTGTTGGGATAAATTGACAGTGCTTGGGAATGTGCAGAGTCCATCCTGAAGAAACTCCAGTGACAGGTGAGTAACCTTCATCATTCATTTTTGTTTAGTTTGGGTAGTATTAATACTACAGAAGATGATGCTTCATGGCATTTATGTACCCATATAGGATAGATGGATGAAGGCACCAGCAACTGTACCATGACTGAGTTAGCAATGTGACCTCAGAGCTAGTCAAACGGACAAGACCGAAGAATGGTGTGACACTCAGCTCAGAGGCACAATAAAAAGCAATGTTTTCCAGCAGTCGGGGCCATGGTTCAGTAGGATGAATGTCTGTGTAAAGGAACTGCATGAATACCTGGTGTTTTTGATTTCAGAGCACATGCTAAAAGTGAAAGAAGCATACTGCACAGTAACTAACCTGGTGCCAAATTCACAATATGAATTTTGGGTCAGTGCTTTAAACACCACCGGCGTCAGCCCAGTGAGTGAAAGAGCAGTTTATGTGACAGGTAAATGTACTTCATGACTATAATATGAGTAAATGACTTTAGTATTGAAGTTAATGATAACTCTCTGGACTTTATAATAATAATACTTTATTCAAACTGATTCTGCTGGCTTGGTGCTTTTAGTGCGGTGTAACTCCATTGGATTCAGTGGCATTCCTCCTGATTTATACTAGAATAATAGAGAATGGGCATGAGGCCCATTATCCTCATTTTAGAGACGGAAAACTGAGGCACAGAGGTTAAATGACTTATTCAAGGACACAAAACAAGGTATTGGCTAAGTAGGGTGACCAGACAGCAAGTGTGAAAAATCGGGACAGGGGGTGGGGGGTAATAGGCGCCTACATAAGACAAAGCCCCAAATATCGGGACTGTCCCTATAAAATCAGGACATTTGGTCACCCTATGCCTAAGCTAGGAATGGAACCCAGCTCTGCTGGTTCCTATATCTAAGCAATGGACAATGCTACTCTCTCTTCAGAGGTTTGTAAAGCTTTTGCCATTTTGTCCATCAGGCCGCACTTTGTAATTGCAGCGCAGTAAAGTAGATTTTGATTCGTGATTAGACAGAGCCACAAAGTTCAGATCCAGATCTGAGCATCCCTAAATTTTGGTATGTTCAGATCCAGGGTTTTGGTTCAGCCCATCGTAGAGTGAGGCGGCCAGTCATGATAGCTGGATTTGGCTCCAAACTCCACAAAAATTCAGGCATGCTCAGGTTTAATTTAAACATTTTTTAAAAAAGTAAACATGAGTGCAAGGAGCACTTTTGAATAGGCAATGCTGTCAGACTAGAGGCAATTTAAGTAGAGTCTGTGGAATGCCTCATAAAATCTGAAATGCATCAGAATCAAGCACAGTCCCTAGTTAGCTGTTCTCTTTCCTAACACATTGGCATCTAACTCCCCAAGAGCAATTTAGAGTGAGAAGTCCTCTCTCCAGAAGATCTCCTAGGGCCTTAGGATAGCTGGCTGATGCTCTATTGTTTTAAATTAATAATCCATGCAGTGAAGATAAAGGACAATGGCAAGGATAAACCAACATGAAAAAGTGCTGGACCAGCAAGGATTCGCATTTTTTTCTGATCAATTGTTTTGTGGTTGCTATCAAAACTTTAACAGGTCAAAGAACGCTTCTGACTAGCACCGGCATTTATTTACCCAAGAGTTTTCTGTACATTGGGGAGGTCATGAATGCGTTTATCATTTAATATCAATTCTGTGGAAATTAAACAACAACCCAGGAGTGTTATTTACAAAGCATGTTTATAGATAATCCCATAACAAAATGGCTTAGAATCTATTTTATATACATTTTAGCTCCTTCACCTCCTATCATTAAAAGAAAAGAGAGCCGAAGCTGTGAAAATGGAGCACTTGTGTGCTGGGAATCTGGAAACATGAATCCTGTTGACTCCTACACGGTTGAACTGTCCAAACTAACAAATGGAGAGAATGGAGATATCATTACAGAGTGAGTCAGTCATCTATCACACAGTCTGGGGATATGAAACAATCCCTTGTTATATGGCATGCAGTATATTTCAAAGCACTTTTAGGTTGAAAAGATGAGACAATATACCCTGAAATATACGAGTGGATGATGCACAGCACAAGCGTTGGAAAATCATGAGCATGTTCCCTGTTTCCTGACTGGATAAGTTCCACTCCTATTAGTATTTTGGTGTGAACACATACAGAAAGCAAACTTAAAATTTGCTTTCCATATAAGAGAGGAGTCACTTTCTGTGACGTTAGTAAACTTGATTGCACAAATGTTGATGCAAAGTGAATTTATAAGGAATTAGAATGTGGGTGAAGTGCAGTAATTTTAAAATCTGAATAAACAGGCATTTTCCCCTCCTATATTCACTCTGGTGGCAGCTAAGCTGGAAAGAGTAAAATACTGTAAATGGTTCTAGGTTTAAAGAGAAGCTAATCATTTAATTGTGTTGTTTGGAAAATAGCTTCTAAAGAATTTACCTTTATTCTTATAATTCTCCATTTGTTTATTTTCTACAGATCTATTGTTGGAATTCCTAACTGTGAAGCTCTAATTCAACTGGAGCCAGGACAAAGTTATATTATCTCTGTAAGAGCTGTAAACATGGGTGGTCCAAGCGAGAGAAGTGAACCTGTCTCTATCCACACCACAGGTGCTGTGATAAATCTCTAATTAGCTTTAAAAGCCTGATCCAAAGCCCACTGAAATCAATGGAAAGATTGCCACTGATTTCAACAGGCAATGGATCAGGCTCTAAATCTCTTGCGTCTAGTCACACGTCTGGTATTTCTTGTGAACTGAATTTCTTGTAATAGTAAATATATCATTTGAACTCTACATTTCAAAATGATGTTTGTGGATTATATTTGTTGCTTAAAAATTACTGATGTTTCAAAATGCTGCTGAAAGACTAAATCAACCCAGTGACCGTGGGTATTTGCCATGAACCTACACCATGTCAAATGTTGACATGCAGACAAACCAGGAGGGCTAGTTGGTAATTTTTCTTCACTCCTAGAGTTACTGCCTCATAAAGATGGCGCTTCTGGGAATTATGGAAGAATCAGTCAATCAGCACTTTTCATAATAGTTACGCAAATCCCTCCTGCACAGAATTTCTATTCTTGGCCATGAGGATGATTATGTGGTCTGGTTCCCTTTACTCTACAATTGTAATCATGTTATTATCAAGTGTGTGACATTTCAACCAGCATAAATCAATCTAGGTATTTGAAATTACAAACAGCCGCTTGACTTCTGTTTGCGCTGCATGTGTTTGCTTTCAGTAACACATGCCAATAATTGCCATGCTGTTGTTTGTATTGTATTTGCATTGAAGTAACTGCATTTTGATTATGCTGATTTCCCTTGGGATTAGTGCCAAGAGATTTACCTTCACAAAGTCTACATTATGCAAACTCCTGGTATTACTGGAAACGGGAAACACAAAACTGGGATGCTAGCAATGTCATCAGCAGTGAAAATGGACGCCCTGGGTTATCATCAGAAAGTGCTTTTGCTGGGGATGAAACACACACTTTCATTATTACCCCTGCAGCACATGTTGCTCTTCTCCAGCATGCCCTGGACACAAAGCATCCCTGCTGCACCAGGGCCAGAATTAGGGGCTGTCTCATGGGAGACAGGGACAAAGGTTGTTTTACGCTACTTATGCGCTTCCCCTTTGCTGGGCTGGCCAAAAGTTGCTTTGGCCCCCAGTCAAGTTAGAGCAGCCTGAGGACTGCTCTAATTTACATCCAGTTGCCTATAAACTGTCTCCACGAGTCTCCAGGAATTAAAGATTATGTCATGTGATAAAACCTCCAGGAAAATGTCCAACCAAAATTGGCAACCCTACTATAAACTCTGGTGCCATGGTGCCAGTTAGGAATAACTGAAGCTCAGCAGCCTTCACCATCCCTCCAGACTCCCTAAAATATCCTGGCATACCCCTTGCCCTGAGTGTTCCTGTAGCCAGCTAAGCCTTCTCCACAATTGCCAGTGAACCTTCTCCCCCCCATTCCCAGGTAGAAGGAGTTCCCTGGGAAGCACCTACCGTTGCTTGATAGCAATTCATTTCACACCAGTGGAACCAATGTACAGTAGCTGCACTGCAAAAATGAACTGGGCCCCACGTTTCTCTCTTTCTCTGCTGGTTATAACAGCATTAACATAAATACAAAAAAGCAGCCTTTTGCTTCTGCTGGATGGGCAGCTTCAGTTTTGCTCATTTTTGTTAGTGTGTCATCTGGGCAGTGGCAGTGACCCAGCAGGTCTTACCTGCTACCTAGCATAAGATTCTAGTGCAAAAAGTTCTTGACCCTACTGTGAATTCCTGAGTCCGGCTTTGGCCTCTTCGTGCTGTCTGGGGATTTCCCCAGCAGGAGATTCTCCTTGCATAGGGGAATCCCTAGGTGATGTAGTGCACCATCTAGCTCCACATTCCCAGGAATAGGACAGCAAGTGCATTGTGCTCTGGTGATCCCCTGCTGGCACGCTGACCCATGGGGGCCATACTCAGTCAGGACTAGTTTGGAGCAATCCTACATTAGGGGCCGAAAAGACCCCTGGATTGGGGAGCTGCAAATGGCTCCATTGCAGCTTCTGCAACCAGTACTTACAGGCAGCAGTTGAGGATTGAGGCCATAGTGAATAATTTAAACCCCTTTCCCAAGTCATTATTTTTTTTTAATACCTTTTGGATTATGATAGAGATGAGCCAAAACTGGAACTTCAAAACCCACCTCATAGTATTTCTGAGAGGGTGTAACATCTTAATACTTGGTTCTCAACCCAACTCTTGGCTTTTGGTCCTAGGCCAGACGAGGCCTGTTTTCTGTATCAGGGTGGCTGTGGACAGAGATGTGTTGGTAAGCTTTTGGCCCGTAATGGAGGAAACTCACAAGATCAGCCTCTGGCCCATTTCCAGTTCCCTAATTAACCCTAATCTGGATCCAGCCCCTGCTCTCCAGCCCAGTGTTAGTTTATGTCTACATTACTTAATGCAATTTCTAGGTGCTGAGACAAATAAATTACAACCATTCTGCTCTCTTGTAGGCACTTACTTTTATCTTAATGAGGACACTGCCCATCCTTTGCTGTCTGTTCTAGAAGATGGATTAACAATTGCTTGCAGTGAAATAGAAAACCTAGAATGTGATTTGTCCTTCCGTGATAACGGTTTTACAAGGTACACATAGGAATTTAGCACTCACAGCAGATGTACTTTTTTCATAGCTGGTTGTTTTTTGTTTACTTGCAATAATTTTAAATTCTCTTCAAAGGGCTTACTGACTTGATATCTCTTTTTATGTTCAATCTAGGCACAGATTAACCTCTACCGTGCCAAATGAAAGCCTCAGGGCTGCATGTTGCTCTTTTAGCACTGTGTTTATAATGTACAGTGGTCTCATTTTTCAAAAGTGCCAATAAATGCCTCCATTTTTGGGTTCCAAACGCAAGGCACCTTAGAAGGGCCAGATTTTTCAGTGCTGACCACCTGCTCTTTGAAAATAAGGTCCCTTTATGGCATTTCAAATTGGGCCACCAAAATCACTTGTCACTTTGGAATGTGGTAGGCCATTATACTGATGTGATTCACACCATGAGCTTGATAAGTTGGCTTTTATCACACAACTTTTTTTCAAGCATAAAATGCAGATTCAGCAACACTGAAGCATTTAGTAAATTAATGTGGATTGCACAGAATTGTCATAGTAAATACAAATAAATAAAAATCAAACCATTTAGTTTAGCTACTTTCAAAACAAAACACTGATTTTTTTTCAGTTAGAAACAACTTTGACTTTCAAAATCTCCTTTAGTTGTATTTAAAAAACAATAACAACAGTTACACTCGGTCAAAATTTAAAAAAATCTTTTTGATTTTGTCAAAATAAAATATTTCGTTCGACCCAAAAGGCAATTTCTTCTGATTTTTCGATTTGCTGAAAATTTCAAAAAAATTCATCATTGATTCAACTAAAGTTTATGTTGGCATAACTTATGTCACTCAGGGGCGTGAATAAACCACCCCCATGATGACATAAATTACACCAACATAAGCACTTCTGTGCACAGTGCTAAGTCGGCAGGAGAACGCTCTCCCGTCAACATATAGCATTTTCACCACACGTGCTGCAGCTGCATTGGTACAGCTGTTTGTCTGAGGGTGGAGATGGATGGCAGGAGAGAGATCACTTATGTGTAGACATGCCCTCAATCTCAGTGCAAAGGTGATTGTTTTAAACTCACTTCAGTGTTAGCTCTCCAGCACGCCCAGAATAGGGGAGGTAGGGAGTGTAAAGCCACCTTTGCCTCTACACCATGCATGGGCTGAGCATAGCTTGGGAACTGAGACTCTGACCCTCAGACATTCGCAAAAAGCCCTAATTTTTTGACTTAGTCCCTTTTCAGAGCAGAACTCCTTTAAACGGCTTCCAGGCTCTGTCGCTTTGTAATCAAAACCACCCCAGCCATTCAGAGGGACATTGTTATTGAACTTCATATTTTTTTTGCTTGCTGTTCATTTTGTAGCATCATTAGAATTTCCTCTGTGATTGCTTCAGCTCGTGTTATATAAATTATATCATCCTTCTCATTGCATGACACTTGCGCACATAGACTGATTTCTTGCCTTTGAACCTCATTTCCCTTTTAATTCTGCACAGAGCCCAAAGCCCAAAGATGAATGTCACAAAAACTGCTCAAAACCATACGCTCTTAATCCGGCAGCAGTGGGATTTGAAAATTAGCATAATTACTAGATTTTTTTTTTTAATACAATGATCCAACATTTGCACACTTCATAGGCTTCAAGAGGTAGTGGGAGTTCCTTCCCTCCCTCTCCTATTACTAAACGCTGCCAAAGTTGCCATGGCAATGCCGCCTCACACGTAATGGAACACAGGGATGTGTCTATGAGTTCTTATTCTTGCTATTCATGGATAGTGATATTTGGGGCTGTTTTTATCTGTTGCTATTGAAAGGAAAACACCTAACCTGCTTCTTACTAACGATTAACTATGGCTAAAATTTTCAAAAATGCCCAATTGACATAGGAGCCTAAATCCCATTTTCAACAGTGACTTAGGTAGTAAGGCCCAGATCCCCACAGGTATTCAGATGCATAAGGGCCAGATTTTTAAAGGTATTAAGATGCCTAAAGATGCAGAGAGGCCCCTAGTAGAATTTTCAAAAACACATAGGTGTCTAACTCCCACTGATTTCAACACCTTTAGGTGCCTAAACATATTTTAAAATCTGGCCCTTAGAAACCAAAGATTAATTGAAAATTGGTGCAATTTAGTAGCCTAAGGGCCAGATTTACAAAGGTATTTAGGCACCTACAGATGAAGATAGGTGCCCAGAGGGACTGACAAATGTGCTTAAGCAGGTTAGAAATTTTCAATAGGAGTTAGATGCCTGTCTCCCTTTGTTTCAGTCGAGTTGACCACCTAAATACATTTGAAGATCTGGGCCTAGGTCACTTCTGAAAATGGGATTCAGGCTCCAACTGTTACTTGCTTAAACTGAAGCAAAAATATCTATTTTTATTAACAATCCTGAGATGAGTTTTTAAAAACTGGAATCTAGCTGCATTCGTTTAAATTACACTAGTCTCAGCATTTCAACACGGCCCAACCAGGAGTCCGGAGTGCTAGGCCACTCTCAGAGGCAGGATATTAGACTATATGGACCATTAGTCTGGCCCAGTATGGGAACTCCCATGTGCCTGTGTCTATGTGAGGGCCCCCACCTCCTAGCACCCTTCTCCCATGTGCAGAACAGTAGTTAGCCCAGAGGATTTGAACCTCAGTGTTTTGATTTTGAGCCAAAAATTAGGCCTTTTTATATTTAAAAGAACCAACCCACCATTGCCCAGGTGAAGCATGCATTTGCTACAGCCATACACAGTCCATTTCCAGGCACTGTCGGGTAAATATCACAGAAGCAGTATGGACACTGCATTAGTACTGGGGGCGGAGAAAGCACAAAACTTAGCCCTTTTATGGAAAACATCAGGCCTTTTTGCCAATAGATGAGTGTGTGACTAGATGGCACAATGGTAAAGGAACCAGGAGCTAGAAGATTCTCTCCATTAAAGTCCATCTGATGATTCTGAATGGGAGTTCAGACATCATCCTAGGGGCTCTTTTATGTTGCACATAAATAGCTGGTGCTGGCACACTAATAATTCTGAACTCTGAGACTGAGTTTTTGAAGCTGCTGTGAACTGAACCCTCTATTATGCCAGGATACTGGTGTCGGAGAATTGCTTCCACACTGGAAACGGCTCCTGTGCCAAAATCACTAATACAAGTGCTACAAGGAAATTCTGCAGCAAACTTTTTTCAGAAAGTTTATGTAATCTGAAACCAAATAATGCATTTCCTAGCCCGCTAAATCAGAGACGGGTTTGCCATGCTGGCTTCTCAATCTGAATTACTATGGCAATCCTTTGTTCCCAGATGCTTGCACATCTTTTTTGGCACGTCCTCTCCTTCTTCTCCCCTCCCCCACCCCCCCAACTCATACAAAATGCAGGAGCAAGAATTCTTCTCTGAAATCAAATGCTCTGGTCTTGAGACATTTACTTGGGCTTCTAATGAACTACAGAATTGCTTTAAGTGGTTGCTGCTTAGATGTTGCATGGCCTAGGAATCTTTTCTCGCTGCTTATGCCCCTCTTCATGCATTAAGCTCCCGGCATGCCGGGATTTTAATCATGCCTAGAGGCAGCTGAGTTCTGTACTTTTGCCAGCTAAGTCCTTTGCCTTTGTAATTTACTTCCATAAAATAAAAACTGAGCCTGTAAATCTGCAATTAAAACTTATTTGTGTGATTTATCACCAGCTCTGCTCTGTGACATTGACATGAAGGGGGCCACAGCATTGAACTTTCCAGAGGAAGACTGAATACAGCTGGCTAGCCCTTTAGGACTCACTGCCCTTGATTAAGTGTAGTTGAGAAGTTTAAGTAACATACAAATTGCTAAAGGCACTAAACAAATTAACTCAGCCTCTGTCTAAAGGCCCCATGGGCCAATGAGATATAAAGACAAATTTGAGAGGGAACAAATTCAGAAGCAGTTTTGACACCCACCCTACTCTGCATACAAATACGGGGTTAGAGTCTGCCACTCTGACTCACGCTGAGTCTTAGCCTATTCATTAGCCCACGAAAGCTTATGCTCTAATAAATTTGTTAGTCTCTAAGGTGCCACAAGTACTCCTGTTCTTTTTGCGGATACAGACTAACACGGCTGCTACTCTGAAACCTATTCATTAAGTAGCCCCATTACTTCTAACACTTTGGTGTGTGGGTGGGTGAATTGGAAGGTAACAGTAAAGCCCTGGCTGCATGGGAGAAACACACATTTATAGCTAAGGGTTAGCTTGGCCATGTCCCCTTTTCCCTACTACACTGACAGCAAGGAGCGTATTGGAAGGGCCCCAATCTTGCTTCCAGACCACAAGCGGATCATGACTGCTCTGGGCCAGTTAAGCAGATGTAGGACTCGATTCTGCTGGCAGTGTGGCACAAGGTGGCTGTGCCATACCAGAGGATTAGACCCTGGGTTTCTGTGGATTTTACCTTTACTACAATAACCAGCCTGTGGAATTTTTAGCTAAAAAACACCCTGATGGAACTGTGGCTCTTATAAAGCCTGATCCTGCACCACTGCAGTCAATGGGAGTTTTGCTATTGACTTCAATGAATGCAAGATCAAGACCCCACTAAAGCACATTTGTCTGGCTCTATGCTGCTTGCTGTATGCGCTACTGGAAATGAAAATGCACAGTGAACAGAAACTGAAGCTTATTGCTAAAACAGTCTCTCCCACAAGCCTGATTTATCTGGCCTTTTAGCTGTGGTATGTTAAACCCCATCATGTTCATTCTGGTATAACAACGGTGTGTGCAACCTGTATCTTGGAACTCTGTTTCTAGCAAATTACTATTTGGCCTACAACCAAAAAATATATGCTGCTATTCTCTCTCTTCCTGTAAGATCTCAGCACACACTTTTATTGTATGCTATAAAACGCATAGACATACATCTAATGAAATTTTAACTGTTTAACAGGATGAGTAAATACTTCCTTTCTATTCTCTGGGCCAGAGCCTCAGCCGGTGTAAACTGAAACAGTTCCACTGACTTCAGGAGTATCAGTTTATGCTCACTGAGGAGCTAACCCACTTTGTTGTCAAGTCAGCTGGATCCACTTTTATTGGTAAATATTTAATGTTTGTGCGGAAGATTTAAGCATTTTAAATGGTATGCATATAAAATCACATGCTCTGATTTTCCTTCCCCAGATGTATTGCTATCCTGGGAAGCATGATACCATTCCAAGGGAAACATTACTGGGAGGTGGAAGTTGATGAAAATATGGAATACAGGGTCGGCGTGGCTTTTGAAAATACTCACAGACACGGGTACCTGGGGGCAAACAGCTCATCCTGGTGCATGAGACATATTGTCACACCAGCAAGGTAAACACTCTAGGCTGCATCACTCCAGATCCTTCAGGAGCCACAGCAAAGAGAGCTGTATGTGGCATCCAGCAATGGGCAGATTAAAAAAAGCCTAAGCCAGCCATTGAACACTGTGGTTGTGAATTTCCATCTTTGGCTCTGTGAACTGGTAATGGAAAGATATATTGGAAACATTATACAAAGGTCTTTTAAGCTGCTTAATGGCTCTAGCCATCAGCAGCCACCTCTCCATGAAGTGGGCCATCCCACATTTAAATCCAAACAAAACCAGTGTTGTAAAAGTTGGTCACAGACCCCCTTTTAGGTCATTCAAACCCCAACTGGAAACAGCCCAGGTGATGGATCAATTTAGACTGTAAATGATGTAGGTATTTGGCTAAACCCAGAAGTACATAATTGATTTGATTCCTTTCCCCCTGCTGAGGCACTTAATGGACATAACTAGATGCAAGGTGTCTTTCCTGCTCCTCAGCTAAGCCTGCAGGTCAGGACCCAGAGAGAACACGGAGTGCTCCTGAGCACAAGGGCCATTGCCAGGGTAGCACTTCCGGTGGTATAATATGGCCCCAAGGAGGCTGTCACAGCTGAAGTCTAGTGCCTCCTTTGGGGCACTCACCAAACTGCTGTAAGGGGATCCAGCCGCTGGCTCCCCATGTATTCAAAGCCTCTGGAGTCTCAGCAGAGCCCAGGCACTGTCCGTTTCTGGAGGTCCCTAGGCATGCTCTCAGGGTAGAGATCCTCTATCTAGCACATCCTCATGAGAGTTGCAACCATGGGATCCACACCAGACACCCCCTCACCCCACAGAGTAAACACGCAGTCTCCCAGAATCCACCTGAAGGTGTGAGCTTTTCTGGTTTACCTCCTCAAGGCGGCACACGATAGGCATAGCATATAATACACAGACACTTTGCACAGGAATCTACAGCACTTTTGCTCCTTAATAGCATGAGAAACGGGCAGATTTATACAAAAATAATAAACCTTACACACATTTCCCTGCCTCATTTTACTCACCGGTCCAGAGCATTCTTTGGGCTGGCGCCATCCAAGGTCCTTCTGTTGCAGTGCATGGCTTGGGCTCCGAAACATGGACCTTCTGCCCCCAGCTTGCCTATTCCAACCGACCACATTCCCCTCTTCTGCCCGAAACTTCCTGTGCGTGTCTCTCTGAGTCTTCTCCCTGCAAGTCCTTTTATCATCTCCTGCTTTGTGACCTTTCTCTGTCATGCTCGGAGAATTTCCACTCTCTCCACTCCCCACCTCCCTTCAGAAAAGAGGATGAAGCATCTTCTGCCAGCTCCAGGCAACCTCCTTAGCAAATCCACTGCCCCAAGTCACTTCATCCTGACTGGATGGTAGCTGGGTTCTAATGACCCACCATTGCGTCTGGTGGACATGTGGCGCAAAGTGATGGAAACACAGCAACAGAGGGGCATTCATGATACAGCAGTTTTCACAGTAACTACTTTGCCATAGCAACCAGAATTCATAAGTCATAAACACGTTCCATAAATCATCCCCAAGACCCCTGCTTCCCTATGAGCACCCAGGGGCAGGTGGGAGATGCAGCACACACTGCACTGGTTTGCAGCGAACATAAAGAGCACTCCCTGAGGCATTCCCCCTGCGTGCCTCACCCAGGGCACCACCACTGAGGGAATCCCCATGCTCACCACCATTCAATGGATCAAGAGCTCGATTTGGACCCCGGCTAGACGACCGCCCTGTTAACATCTGGGCTCGCCTCTCACACAGAAAGGGCTGCTGCTCACTCCCAGGCCAGACCTACCAACCTTATTCCCTCTTCTGCCCCTGCAAGAAGGCTAGTTTGATTTCCCTGCTAAATGTGGCTAAAACGTGCAGTTAGTGAGTCTGGGGTTAGTGACTCTGGAGGAATCTCATGAATAAGGACTTTAGGGGGAAAGATAAACTGACATAAGCAAGGCTCTTTCTGAGTCACTTGCAGGCCCTTCTTCTGGGAACACTTAGGGAAAGCAGGCTGCCTTCGAGAACGGGCTGGGAGGAGCGGGTGGTGAGAGAAGAAGCTGTCCCTTGTGAAATGCCGGATCACTTCACTGCTGCTACTGAAAAACGGTTCCCATTTTCCACTCCAAAGTGCTCCCACGGGAACAAAGGCTGCGTGTTCTCAATCTCAACCCTGTTAAAAGGCCTGTGTTTCTGGCTGCAGCGCTCTGCACTGGGGGGCTGGTATACGAGTGTCTGAGCAACTGTTAAAGGAAGTCTCCTTTATTTGAATGTGACTTAATGGAGGAGAAAAGGTCGGACTCCATTACCAACACCTGACTCAGTAAGCACTGAAATCAGAACACTGTTTGCTTGTGACTTTTAGTTGTATCTCAGGAGTCATGACTTAAAGAGATCATCATCTAGTAAATGAGTATGCCTAGCTAGAACCCAGTGGGTTTTCTCAGCAGCACCATTCTGGTTGAATTAGGAGTTTCTTTTGGGACAAGAGCCAGAGATGCAATTTAGAAAATATAGCTTTACAACCGGAGCTAGTTACTTTAGATGCCATCAACCCCTCCGCTAAATTAGACAATCTTTGCTCAGTGGGCTAAATTCCTCCATCTGCTAACAGGAGCGAGCAGTGTCAGTACCCCCAAAGGAGCAGGGAAGATGGTTCTGCAGCATCTACGTCCCCGGGAGCACCTTCCACAGGACTTGGGCTCTAGGGATAATAGGGCTGGATCTAGAGGGGTTGGAGTAGCACAACAGTTGTTCTTTAGACCATGTTCCACGCCAGAGCCTGCAGCTATCCAACTGCAGATCTGAGTAGGGGATAAAGCTGCTCTAAGCAAGATTAACTTCCAGTAGATTCTACTGTGCAGCTGGAAGGGGAGGTGGCTGGTACAGCATAACTCCTAGATGATGGGGGTGGCTTCTGAAGATGTACAGATGCCTATTGCACCTCAGGTCACCCGCTCATTTGAGGCCAAACCCCTGCACATTTAGCAGGGATGGGGAAAAACATCAGAGGTCATAGCCCATTACCTTGATTTTTCCCAGATGGGGAGAATCTGGACCTGTGTAAGGATTGTGAGACTGCAGCTGACAATTATATATGTCTGCAAGACTGTTCATGCTGTGGGTGGGGTGAGACAGTCTATACATTGTGGGTGGAGCAGGGCTGTAATACACTGGGCAAGGAGGGACGGTCCATACATTGTGGGGTGGGGCAGAATGGGATGGTGTTGCAGGGCTGTCCGTACACTATGGGCGAGGCAGGGCTGTACATACACGTGGGAAGCAGCTTCTCTCTACAAGGGGCAGGGTGCAGACAATTGTTCATTTCTTCCTATTTTCATTTGCAGGCACAAATATGAATTTTTGCACAGTGGGACAACGCCAGACATTAGGATTACAATTCCCCCCAAGAGGATTGGCATCCTGCTGGACTACGACAACTGGAAACTGTCTTTTTTTAATCTGGATATTGCACAGCACCTTTATACATTCAACAGTCACTTCCAGCATTATGTGCACCCCTGTTTTGCTTTAGAAAAACCTGGGCTCCTAAGGATACGTAATGGCATTGCGATGCCCACATCTATTACTCTTTTGTGATCTATGGCTTGAGTGGCAGCTGCTGAGAATGGCACGTGTGTAACAAATTGACAAAAGCCCTATATCACAATCACTTTCTCCCTTTTAAGTACACACCGTTTATGCTTCAGCAAATAATTAAAGGCCCAGTACTGCATGCAGAACGCCTATGGAAGGCACCATCAGCTGAAGGCTTGCAGGATCAAGCCTGCAGATTGCTATATTTGTCCTATGTCATTCAGAGGCTTCATAAGCTCAGAAAGTTTCTCACCTTGCTGGAGGTGGACAGGCTCATGCTACCACACTAAAAAAAAGCAGTATGGACACTGTGGATTGGGCTGGAGCCCACGCTCTCAGGTCTAGGTAGCAGGAATATTTCTACCTGAGGTGAGAGCTCAATCCCACCTGTAGTGTAGACATTCACAAGCTTATAAGGGTATGTTCACAGAAAGAGAGGAAATAGCTCCAGGGATTGAGATCCTGGGAAATGAAAGTCTCTTCCTTTTAGGGCATTGGTTTGAATCCAGCCCAAGCTAATAGTGACAAGCAGTTTGGTCAATGGGAAATTAGTCAGTAGGGTCAGCCCTGTTCTTAGTGGAGAGGAATTCAGATCACAAGAGCCATCACACTTAGCTCCATTGTCAGCAATCTCCAGAGAGGGCCAGGTCCAAACAGGTATGGAGATTTACCTTCCTTGTCCTTTCCAGAGGTGATCGCATCAGCTGAGGTTTGACACACAGAGGGGACATTTGAGTTGGGAGGTGATATTCCCTACCCATGCTTCAGAGTAGCAGCTGTGTTAGTCTGTATCCGCAAAAAGAACAGGAGTACTTGTGGCCCCGCCTGGTCTACACTGGGGAAGGGGGGAAAATCGAGCTAAGATACGCAACTTCAGCTACGAGAATAGCGTAGCTGAAGTCGACGTATCTTAGATCGAATTAAAATTACTTACTTCGTGTCCTCGCGGCGCTGGATCGACAGCCGCGGCTCCCCTGTCGACTTTGCTTCCGCCTCTTGCACTGCTGGAGTTCAGCAGTCGACGGGAGAGCGATTGGGGATCGATTTATCGTGTCTACACTACACGCGATAAATCGATCCCCGATAGATCGATCGCTACGGCGGGTAGTGTAGACGTAGCCTTAGAGACTAACAAATTTATTTGAGCATAAGCGTTCGTGGGCGACAGCCCACTTCATCGGAAGCATAGAATGGAACATATAGTAAGGAGATCCACGTGTGTGTGTGTGTGTGTGTGTGAGTTGCTCTACCAACTCTAAGAGGCTAATTAATTAAGATGAGCAATTATCAGCAGGAGAAAAAAAACTTTTGTAGTGATAATGACAAGAAGGTGTGAGGATACTTAACATGGAGAAATAGATTCACTGTGTGTAATGGCTCAGCCATTCCCAGTCTCTATTCAAGCCAAAACTGATGGTATCTAGTTTGCATATTAATTCAAGTTCAGCAGTTTCTCGTTGGAGTCTGTTTTTGAAGCTTTTCTGTTGCAAGATTGCCACCTTTAAGTCTGTTACTGCATGACCAGAGAGGTTCCATTCTATGCATCTGATGAAGTGGGCTGTAGCCCACGAAAGCTTATGCTCAAATAAATTTGTTAGTCTCTAAGGTGCTAAGTACTCCTACCCATGCTAACTCACTAAAATGTAGGCATGTAGCCGGGGTAGCACAGGCGGTGACTCAGGCTTGGCACCCAAGTACATACCCACCCAGATGCCCTGGGTATGTCGTGAGGTGGCTAGCCTGAGGCACCATCCATGCTACCCCCGCTACATCTATGCATGCTGGGAATCACACCTCCCAGCTCAAATGTAGAGGTACCCAGAGTGAGGATGGCAGTCTGCATTGCTTTTATGCACAAGGAACTCCAGTATCTTTTGACGATCATTTCTTACACAAAAGCAAGTGATTTCTATTCTTGTTTATGTTCGACAAAGAGCTAGGAAAGAGCTGTACAAAGATGACCAGAAAAGCAAAGGGCTTAATCACCACACAGTTGTCAGATGAAGCCAAACATGCTCGTAATTTACACAAATACCATAAAGCTAATCTTAAAGTCAAGTATTTTGCAGCTGCATGAAGTCTATGAAACAAGATAATCAGATACGCCTCACTCTCACGTGAATCATCAGCTTTTGCCACTAAGTGAGGCCTTGTGAAATAATCAACCATGCATTATACGCTCAGTCATTAAAGACATTGTATAAAATGCCCATGCTTCGCATTCAGTTTTTCAGCAAAACTGCAGACTAGGCTCTTCATGGCACTATGCTGCCTGCAAATAAAAGCCGCAGGCATCATTTTTAGCATGCGCTACTTAGCCATGCTCACACCCTTAGATGCCAACTGTACTGCCACTCTCAAATCTATTCACACACACCTCACGACTGCAGCAAGGGGGAATAGAATCGAGGAGCTTGTCTTTGATGCTGTGCCCTTGGCGTGAGGGCTCCCCAACCCAGGTTTGAAGTACTCTGATCCAACATTTGATTTCACTTGCAATTTATTTGTTTGGACTTCACTTAGGAATAACTTTAAGGTACTGGAAGGCTTGCCATATTCCAGCTGTCAAGCCTGGAGGGATTCCGGCTTTAGGTAGCTTCACAAGTGCATCAAAGCTATTTACATGAAATCAAGAATAATTAGCTGAATGCAGTAATGCAGATTTATTTAGTATTCATATTACAAAATAATTGGTATAGCTTTACATACTAGAGGATGCTCCAAGAATGAACCAAGTCTGCAAAATGCACATTCCATAGGAATAAACACAGGCCTTGAAAAATCAGTTACCAGCATTACAGGAGTAAGAGAAACAATTGAGGTGGGTGCAGACAATTTAAGATGAAGGCAATGACTGCTGCTAGCTCCTCTCTGAAGATGTCTGGCAATACTAATCTATCGAGGTACGACATCACCTTTTAGAGTTTATCCTAGCAACAATCCACAGATTCTAAGGTCAGAAGGGACCATTGTGATCATCTAATCTGACTTCCTGTAGAACACAGGCCGGAGAGTTTCACCCAGTAATTCTGGCACTGACCCAAATAACTTGCAGTTGGCCAAGAGCACGTATTTTAAAAAGATGTCAAGGTCCAGATTCTTAGCTGGTGCAAACTGTCTTAGCTCCATTGATGTCAGAGTTATGACAATTTACACCAGCTGAGAATCTGTCCCTTAAATCTTGATTTAAAGACTTCAAGTAATGGGGTCTCCATCACATCCCTTGGTAAGTTGTTCCAATAGCTAATTACCCTTACTTAAAAATATGTGCATCATTTCCAGTTTGAATTTGTCCAGCTTCAACTTCCAGCCATTGGACCTTGTTATGCCCCTATCTGCCAAATTAAAGAGTCCTCTACAATCAGACATCTTCTCCCATGTTGAAGGAAAAACTAATCAAAATCTGGAAGGAGAAAAACAAAACAAAAAGACAACATAAGAGAAGTATTAAGATGACTGAGTAACCTTCTGAGGAGGCAGCATTAACCATGTCACTTAAGGCAGAAGGGGAAGAAGCTTTCCCAAAATAGGCCTATTAAATGACTGCTGGCTTCCATCCAGACACAGGTGTTCTTCTTGACCTAGGCTCGAATGATGCCACTCACCACTAACAGCCTTACATCCTAAAGAGTCTTTCATCCATATCTATATTCTTGCACCATCCGTGTATTCTTTAGTCCAGAACCTGGTCCAGAACATATTCCAGCTGGTAAGCAGTCATCAGAGTCCATAGCACTTCCCCACCTCCCTGGGATGCAGTGAGGATACGTCATTGTGAGGGGCTCAGATGGCTCTGACAATGGGGGCTTGTGGAAGTACCGTACCTAGGTCATTGTGTTGCTTGCTTTATGACTCTGCTGGACGGAGCAAGCCGGGTGGTTTACTACTGAATTGGGTGCGGAGCACAATAGGATTCTGTGTTCACTATAGGGGATGGCACATGACTGGCAAAGACAGCCACAGAAACATCTAAAAAAGAACAAATACACAACAATTAGCTACCAGGTTACAAACGACAGAAGAAATGAGCTTGCCGAGTTTTGCTTAATAAAAACGTCACTGGCTGGCTGTAGCCCAAGCATCTTTCTAGGGAATCCAAAGCTTGTTGCTTGCTTAAATATTTATAAAGCAGAAGAAGAGGCACAAGCAACCTGAGTTTTTTAAAACCAGCTGTCACTATGAGTAATCTTTAAACACATCCCTCAGTATTTAAGACACCATTTCCATTACAAGATCTATTGAGCCGTAGGAAGTTACATCAGCCCAGAGTTTTTGCACATGTGCTCACTGTAGAAGAGAAAGTTCAGTGCATCTTTACACAAGATAACGAGGGCCCGCCCCCCTACAGACTGAAACCTACATTTGAAAATAATGGATGAGGTTCCTACTGGAGCTAGAATGGGTTTTTACTTGTTAACCATGGCAGCCCCACAGCAGACTAATAACACTGCCATATGGGTTTATTTGATAGAAGAATGGTATTGTTAGAACATTTGCTTAATTATTGATTTAAGTGCCCGAGCCATTCCTTTGGGCAGGAAGATTATTTGAATGAAGCAAAACCAATTCTCCCCTCTGGACTGGCTAATGAAAGTTTGGCTCACTGTCAGAGTAGCCCATGTAAAAGGACAGCAGCAAATTTAAAACAAGCCACGCTTCTCTCTGAAAATGGCTTGCTCACTTCTGTTACACCACCACCCAAGACTAATATCTCCTGAGCTCCGTCGGTATTTTCTTTATGTCCTCAGTTTACTTTGTGCACTTGACAGCACAAAACCAAATTCCTCCTCACACAAGCGCAGCACTGAAGGAAGGTGTCTTGTGCCCTTCCTGTTTAGGGGATGATGCAGGCCCCCTGCATAGGCTAGGCTCAACTTACATTCCCGGTAACATAGCAGGAAGGAATTGCCAGAGCATATGACCACCCCAGCTCTTCTCACCTCTGGCCTGCCCCAGATCCACCCCAGAATGTCCCTGGACTGGGAACTTCTTCCAGGGAAGCCCAGAGGCTCCTGTGCTGGTGCTGTTTACCAGGGGCAAGAGGTACAGCCCCTTTGGGCAAACACAGCTGCTGCAAAAGACTGTAAGACAACACTGACGGTGAGCCTTTGTGGCTGTGTCACTGTATACTCAGCTTCCCCTTTTGGTTCATGGGGGGGTCTCTGCAGAGCAAGAGGGGAGGAAAAAACCCATTTTGATAAGCAGGAAAATGATGGTAAGGCCACAAACCCTGGCAGGAGGCTGAGAAGCAGGGATAATAGCCAAGCTACTCCTTTATTCTTTAATTGACTAGATTACAAGTTTCTTGTAATTGCTAAAGAGCACGCTGGATTCATTTTCTCTTTAAATGCTCTATTGAGCACATGACTCTTTCTGTGCTGGTATTTGGGCTAAATCTGTGTTAGGATTTTAAGAGAATGTCAAAATAATTTTTACTTTTTAGATTTTTCTTCACAGGGATATTTTACTCTATTACTCTAGAATGACAAGGATGTGAACAACAATATGGGATCAGGTTACTGAGAAAGCATATGTATAACCATACATGGATGGAGGGGGAATATCTTTTCTAAAATCTATCCCCTGAAGTGGCTCAATTTTTTTTTTTTTAAACAGTGCCTCCTCATCATTGTAATGTGTGAATACTTCACACATATTAACGAATTTACCCTCAAACTACCGTCCATGGTAAGGAAAGATCAACCCCATTTTGCAGATGGGAAAACCGAGATACACAGAGGTCCTAGGCACTACAATAATACAAATAATAATAATAAGTTCCAGCATCATACAGGGAGTCTATGGCAGAGCAGGGGATTGAATCCAGATCTCATGAATCTCAGAACAGTGCCTTAACAGCAAGAGTCTCCTTCCTCCCTGATCAAACACACTAAAGCATTAGGTATTTTTGCCACCAATGGTACCAAATATCTACAGTAACTGTTGTCCACTGCTAATTCAAAGCACCAGTACACAGCGTCACCACTTGAGGGCATCAAATGATGCTGTTTTAAAAGACTACATTTTGTGGACACGCAGCATGAATCTACCAGCTGCAGAGCTGACAAGTCCAAGAGACAGTCACTAAGCAAGGGCTACTAAGGAAACACAATTACAGCTTGCAACTGGTTAACAATCTTTTTTTCCATCCCATTTCTATCACCATGCAGTCAGAAGAGGAGCCTGGAATGAAGGGCTCTACGATGCTACAAGCAAACAAATCCAGGTTACACAAGATACAAAAGGCCAATAGTGTGAATTTAACAACATGCGATGTGACAGGCTTAAAACACAATGCCACCAGTGAGAAGGGTTGAAAGGTAAATGGAATTTTAAAATTCCTTCCGTTTTAACAAGATAATTAGTTCTTACAGACTCCCACAAGGGCATTTTCTTTACAATACTGGATTTTTAACTTGGCAGCATCCCTTTAGCTGCCATAAGAATTTCCAAAACAAAGTGAACAGTGACTGTTGGTAGCTTAAGTAGGTCCTGACTCCATCTCAGAGACAGGCCCTGTTCTTCTACCGTTTGATTTAGGAGGATAGTATCAGTAGAGTCAACTTGACTTCACTGGCTCTACTTTCTTAGTCCTCCAGGTGAACATCAGTAAGAAACTCCTCATAGCAGATCCAGGTATTGAATCCAGCTCTCCTGCATCAGAGTCCAGTGCCGTAACTCACTTGGCTTCCTCACTCCCCTTGGGAGCAGTTGCTTAACCCTCCTTTTTTTTATTAAAGGATTAATAGGTTTGAAGCCCTTAGGCATTTTTATACTCACCCTATTTTAGGCACTTGATCAATAATGTTTAGCACTGATAACCATATTACAGTATTATGCTTTGGAGATACATATTAAAACAGATATAAAATGTGCAGAAGGCACCGCAGTAATGGAAAAAACTCTTATTTAATATTCAGATTTAACCCATAGTCTGCATCCCACTGAGAGCTGACACATAATTTTCACTGGTTTCAAGGTCATTGGAGAGGCCCTGTCTACACAGAAGTTTTTGCCCTCTTACAGTTGCATTAACACTAGTGTAACTCCAATGGTGCTAGAAAGAGTGTACATAGGGCTCAGGTGTTTTCTCCACTGCATCACCAACACATGATGTAGGAGTTACAGCCATGGTTATGGTGGTGAAAACCCCACTGGCCAGTTTATACTAGTGCACTGCATTGCTACCACGAGTGGAGCTGGAATGGAGCTAGTCCTATAGCATGAGAGTTTCACAAAAACCTGTGTAGACACAAGGCTTAGTCTTAGTGTGAACTGTAAAACCTGAGACGGTGCAGTGACGGCTGCATGGACACCAAGCCAGTCTGAGCTTCCCCTTGACACAGCTTTGGTCTTTATGAGTGCTTCTCAGGACCAATGCACCCCCAACAGCAAGAACCCAGTAGACAACATGAAGAATGATTAGCTCCTGCAGTGCTTACCTTTCCAATTTGAGAAAATACTGTGGTCAGAGAAGCTTCTATGCTAGCTGGCAAGGGGCCCAGTGAAGCCACTGCTGGAAGCAATGCAGAGGCACTGAAGTGACAGAAGGGATTTCTCCAGTGTGTCTACAAGTCATGCTGGCAGATCCCATCAACTGATGCACCTAGAATGAATGTATACAATGAAGACAGACAGTTACAAATAAGAAGGTATTCTGAGTCTTACTATACAGCAAACTTAATCACACACAGCCCCTTTACCACACAAGAGGGTGCTAGAGACTGAGCAGCAGTCACCATCTGCCTCGAGGGCTAGCTAAATGCAGTTTTATTGCTGTTAAAAGGCCAAACCTTTAAGCACAATTAATTTTACTTACAAAGCATGGTTCTTTTTCAAACTCTTCTTCTATGGTGGTAGATCGCAAGGTGCAGAATTGCTGGGGTGCAGGCCCCATCCATGCCTCTTCCTTCCTCTAATCTGTCCATAATTCACTTCTGCCTTGGAACATCCCTTGTGCCCAGGGTTGCTGTGGAGGCAGCACAAAGCTGATGGTGCTGGCTCTGCACCAGCACAGGGGCAGCTGCACAGAGGATATTCCCTGGGGCGCCTGCCATTATTTTCCTGTGGACCTTCCCCAGGTGACAGAAGTTGCTCGGGAGAAGATTCAAGGCTGCTTCTCATCATCACCATCTTTAAGGTCATTTTATTTCTGGCCAGTTTCAGTCATGCCTAAGAAAAACATACACTTTTTATGTTGGTTTTTGATAGAAAGAAGTTTAAAAAAAAAATCTTGGCCAAATTTATTTTTCCTTGTTTCAAGATAAGGCAGTAATTACTGCAATGATCCTCTCTGTGCCTTACTGCACTATTAATTTTCTACTAAAATTAGCACAAAATGTTTCCTATGATCAGTTTATGTCCATGTTGCTGAGACTATCACCACAATTAAACCCACTCCATGCTTGATAAATCCTACATATTTTTGTTATGGATAGGCCATCACGTGGAACAAGAGATCATGCCAACTCTGCAGAGTTAAGGCAGATGCTCTTGTGACATAAGGTAACATTTTCTGTGACTTAGGAGCCTAAGTCTTACTGAAAGTCAATGAGACTCAAGTTCCCACATGACATCTGAAAATAGGAATTAGGCACCTAAGTCACTTAAGCACTTATCAAAATTATACTCTTTGGCTGGAACACACAATTCCTTAAACATGCATCTTTAATAGCACAAATAGAACTATCTATTAGAATATAGATGCGCTTATGCATGCTAGATAGCCATACACTGGCATTATCAGACTTGTGGTGAAGTCTTTTCATTGCTTATTTCAAAATTTAAAAAATCCCACACACATTTCTGGTTGTGTGCATAACTTAATTCAAACCCTAACTCAAAAGAGTGTCAACCTTTGTAATCTGCAGCAGATCGACTCAAACAGTAACACAGATTCTCACTTTCACACCGCACTTTTCACTGAGATTCCAGGCTAGTCTCTCCAGGAGTCCCCCAGGATTCTGAGCTGCTATACCAGTGCGCCCACCTTTACTATGTCCGGCGTCCAATGACGGGAAATTCTAGGGAAAAAACCCTAGCAAAGACAAGGCCTGTGTGTCACTGTGAAACTAAGAGCACGTACCAAAAAAAGAGAGACAAGACCCCATGAAAGCGGCACACAGAATTGCCACAATCGAGGTAGATTTCCCATCTCCTTTTCTACACCTTCAAATTAACCATTTCAAGGGACCACCTGATGCAATATTGCCCTGGCCTCTGCTAGAGCACAACACAAGCAAGTTATAAGCGGGCTACTGAACGATGTGCAGCCACGTGAGGGCCAGGCTGAAACACGCCCCGCCCGTGGCTACCACCCAAGGCGAGAAGTTCCTGTTACACCACAGCCGAGCTGGAGCGGTCAGGGTGCTCCGCCAGCCGGCGGCGGCCTCCTCGCTCATGCAGCGAAGGGGCCGCTGCTCTCCACGGGATAAAATACCAGCGACCTAAAGCCCAGCACTTGCTAGGCCAAAAATAAATCCCCGTGCAGAGGTGGGGCCACCCTTTCCCCCCCATCGGGGTCTATCTCCGGGGCAGCCTCCCAGCCGGCCCCTTCCTCCCCGTACCTAGATCCCGCCTGGCCTCGGGCCTGTACCGAGATGCGGGAGCCTGGGGCCCGAGGCCTCTCCTCGTGGCCGGGGGCAGAGGCGAGGCCTTGGGGCAGCTGCTCAGCCCAGCCGCCCGCGGGGCCGCCGAGGGCGGGGGGCCCCGGGCTTGGCCTGGGGGGGGGGGGGGGGGGGGTCCAGAGCCATCGCCACGGGCGCCCAGCGGGGCTGTCCCGCTCGCGGCTCCCGGGCCGGGGCGGAGCCGGCTGCGGGCGCTGCGCGGAGACACTCAGCACCAGAGCCCGTCGCTGCTGCCGGCGGCTGGGGAGACGCTGGCGCGAGGAGGGCCGCGGGGGCACTTACAGCGGCCGGCTCCGCTCGCTCTCGCACGCGCGGCCGGTTGCAAAGGCGCCGCACGCTGCAGCGACTTCCTGCTTCCGCCCGCCGGGCCTAGCGCGCTGGGGCCCGGCCCTCGCGTAGCCGCCGGGCAGCCGCCTCCCTCCAGCAGCGGCGGAGGCGGAGCCCAGGTGGGAGCTGCCCGGGGCTGCTCCCCGGGGGTGGGCGGGGGGGATACACCAGAGCCGTGACTCGGTGTGAGCCGTTCCCCACCCCTGTGTGCACCTGATCCGCCAAGCTGTGACTGACACTCGGGAGGGGAGATTGGGACCGTCCTATTGAAATCCCTTGCAAGAGCCTGTTTGCCGAAGGACTGGGACCTGTGGGAATTTTGTCCCTAACCCCGCCGCCCGGGCCGATACAGCGTGCAGGGCATTGGGTGGGGTGGCTCCTTAGCCATGATCCCTGTTGCTGGTTTTGGGGGAAGTTGTTTTGTTTGTTTTAAACACAGTTGTAATTTTTAAAAGTGTATTTTTTTGGGGGTTGTGTTAGGGTTAGGTATAAATCACTATAAATGCATACACCACCGCCAAGATTTTTCAACTTGAGGGCCTCAAGACTTTTTCAAAGGTGCTGACCACACACAGCTGAGATTAACTTCCAGGGGAATTGTGCATATGCAGCCCTTTGAAAAACAGGCCCTTGGTCTAGATTCCTCAGACCCATATCCTACAAACCCCCAAAACACCCGTGTTTAACTTTATGCAAGTGCAAAATAAACAGGCTACAGCAGACTTAAATATGGATGTAGGGCACATTTTTCAAAAAGTACACTTCTACCCTGATATAACGCTGTCCTCGGGAGCCAAAAAATCTTATCGCGTTATAGGTGAAACCGTGTTATATCCAACTTGCTTTGATCCGCCGGAGTGTGCAGCCCCCCAGCACTGCTTTACCGCGTTATATCCAAATTTGTGTTATATCGGGTCACGTTATATCGGGGTTGTCAAGGCTGTATCCCCACTTTGAACTTTAGGGTACAAATGTAGGGGCCTGCATGAAAACTTCTAAGCTTAACTACCAGCTTAGCTTTGGTCCCGCTGCCACCATTCTCACTGGATTGCCTCCCTGGGAAGCCTTGAGAAACCTCTCACCAATTCCCTGGTGAAT
>NW_020664418.1:34191913-34215752 GCF_002925995.2 Terrapene triunguis | reverse complement strand
GTCTTAGGTTCAAAGTACAGCAAACAAAGATAAACACTCTGGTAAAAGGTACATTTACAAGTTGAGAAAACAAAGTAAATCTAAGACGCCTTGCCTGGCTTTTACTTACAATTTTGAAATAAGAGAGACTTGTTTAGAAAGATGGGGAGAACCTGGATTGATGTCTGGTCCCTCTCAGTCCCAAGAGCGAACAACCCCTTAAACAAAGGACACAAAACAAAAGCCTTTCCCCCCCCAAGATTTGAAAGTATCTTGTCCCCTTATTGGTCCTTAGGGTCAGGTGTCAGCCAGGTTACCCGAGCTTCTTAACCCTTTACAGGTAAAAGGATTTGGAGTCTCTGTACACAGAAGAGCTGTTACCCTTCCCTTTATAGTTATGACAGGGGTAGAGGTGTACCTAGTGATTTTGGATGCTACAATTATGGGCACCCAGCTTGAACTACATGGGCCTTGCTTCTTCGAGAGAGTGCTATGGACCCACCCTCTGCAAATCAGGATCTTTTGAGGTATTTCAGGTTGGGCACCCAACATCACTAGCCACCTTTGAAAATGTTGGCCTAGGAGCCTTGTTTTAGGTACCCAGGTTTGAAATTTTTGCCCTAAATAAATAGAGCTGGGTGGGATGGACAGTGATGGACAGCAGTAGCTGAAGCTGGGTAGCTAGATAGTTCTAGTTCTCACCTTTGCTGCTGCTGCTGCAGTTTGTCTGGCCAGGCTGCAACACCAGGGCAAAGGTAGAACAGTTTACCCTGAGCATTTGATTAAACTTCATACAGGAGCTTAGATTTTGTCAGAAGAGCCTACCTTTTTGGCAGCCACAATTTTCTCATGTGATTCTTCCGGTGTTTTAGCCTTTTGTCCACAAACCTCACAGGGGCTTAACAGTAGTTAATGAGATCCTGTCATGGGAAGGAACATTACAACTGCTGCTCACATGCATTTTCAGAGAAAGGAGTCCGTACAGCCCCATAACTAAAGTAAAACATTCCCCAAGACAGGATAATTATACATTTCATGTTGATTCTCAATGGTGGCACCGTCACTAGGTTTCTGATAAGCATCTGCTTAGACCTCACTCCTTCCACCCTTTATCACATTCTGTGGGAGGCTGCCAGAGCCCACGTAACAAATTACTACTGTTCAAACACACCAGAACCAGTAATTAGAAAAGTTGATGTACAGTGGAGCACAACGGCAATCTCTCACTGCAAAGGAAGAGGCAGCTAACTTTAGAATCTGGAGAAAGCCAAAGGGCAGTCACACAGACAGTTCATCAAGGATAGTGCAGGCTCAAGCAGAGAGGGGAGTATGAGCTAGACAAATCCAGACTCTTATTTCTAGGGCCTACATTAGTTTCAAAGATACATTTTCTTGAGAAGTGATTTTGATAGGGCCCAGAGGCTCAGCTGGTAGGTGGGCAGTGAAGTTTGGAGAAGGGAGCTAAGCCTATTTAGACCAGCTGAGGAACTGGCCTCTCTCATTGTTTTGACTCTTATTTACTCTTTGCACAAATGTTCCTTCTTTCCTTCAAATGTCACCATCTTCTGGGTGTCCCTTGAGCTTTGCCTCTTGGCCCTTCTGTTCTTCTTTTCCTTTTTATACTTAGGGCTGGAGCCTGCAAAGATTTAAGCAGGTAACTTTTTGGTCTCTGGCAATTGCATTGCCTCCGCACTCACTCCGTGGACTGGGCTCAGCACTGGCCCATAGATGAATGAGAGCCAGAGAACTTTGAGAATCAAGAGTGTTTGAAGCAGTAAAGTCATTCTCAAAAGCATTTGAAGCAGAGCTGGTGGAGTTTCTGATCTTCGTTTCCCTGGCAGGCCAAGCTTTTCATTGCTCCAAAACCAGTAACTACAGCCTCCAAGACTGCTGACAGTTTCAGGTGGACTGGGTGCTAAAGACCATTTTGATTTTGTTTTTAAACTTTGGGTAATTTTTCTTATGTGAATACACCCACAAATCTTTCTTTTCAAGATACTTTTAGATCCTTAGAGAATAATTCCCTTATTATATTTACAGTATTTTTTGGTCATAAAATTGCAGAGGGTCACTTTAAATCTTTGTTCTGATGCTGAACTGCAAGTAGACTGCAGTAGTAAATCCATTCATATATTGTGCTGGTGCAGAGTCAGAAATATTTCATGATTTCCTATGTAATAAAACTCTTGTTCAAATAAATGTGTCCAATAAGCATTGTGCTTGTCTATTTATAGTCTGGATTTGTAAAACTTTCTTTTAGTGGGGGTTAGTAGCAGATCTGCTCTTCCCAGTTCGCCTATGCTGTTTTATTCTGCCACCATCTCCAGTAAGTTTCACTTTGAAATCCGCTGGGCAGTGCAGAGCCAACTGAAGCAAACAGTGAAAGGGAGGAGGGCGTAGTGCTTGGATAAATCTGAACAGAATGAGCCTTGGGGGTATGTCTTCACTAGCTGGCCCAGCTGGGAGTATGGGTTAGAAGCCCAGTTCTGCTTTCATTTGGGCTAGTAACTTGCACAGTTTGGAATGAGTGAAATAACTTGAGTGCTGATAGTCCTTCAGTGTCTTCCCACAATTCCCTGTGTGCCCAGAGGGGAATCATAGGGCAGGTCAGCTTACTGAGCACAAAGAACTATGGGATATACCCCCTGAAGTCCTACTGACACACACAGGTGAGTGCAGCACCAGTGTGGACAGAGTAACTTCAGTGAGCTAGGCTAACTTAGGTTCTTAGACCCTGGTGCCAATTGCCCCGATCCCTGGTATAGGCAAATTGGACCTGCAGAAAAGGAGAGTTGGTCATCAGCCTTCTGGAAAATGACTATTGCTCCAAATGCTGCTGAAACCTGATACAGTAAACACTTTGATAGCCTAGCATGTGGGGTGGGAGGCAAAGAGCAAAGGCTCTTTCAAGCCTGTGCTAACTATTGACTGTTCTATTATTAATTTGAGGCAATTTGAAGGGGGAGGTCAGGGGCTTTAACTGCTCTGATATTAAAGAAGAGAAAGAGGCCACAGTATTGACTGGTGATGCTGCTGCTTGCAGATAAAATCTGTCCATTTTGTCTGCAGACCCTTAATATAACTTCAGTGGCCTGACTTCACCGAAGCTTAAGTCTGATTTATGAGCTACAGCTTTTTCCACTCTGATCCCTCAGAGCTTGAACTTTGTTGTTCAACAACACCCCCTCACGAACATGGGGGAAAAGGTCACATCTCTCCCATTCCCATACATGGAAGTGCAGGGCCTACAATGATTTTATGCCAATTCCACTAAGCCCCAATCTTCTGAGCATGCTCAGAGGGCTCACTCACATTGACACATGAGAAAGGGCTCTCAGATGCAGTGTAACTTCCTTACAGTCCATCAGTCTTAAAGAAAACATGTTTCTGTCTCACGTCTACCAGAATTTTACAGCAACCATTTTCTAGACCTAGCATCGTGATAGCTGCAACCTGTTCTCTTGTTCTGTAGCCATCTCCATATTAACCCTTGATTTGATACATATTCTTAAATATGCTCATCAGGCAAAAGGGGCACCCCCCCCCATATAGATCTATTTTATCTAGCAATAAATGTAGACTTTTTAGCTTTTGCCATGTGTGAAAAAGGCATCACACACACTATTTCTGAGGCTGAGTTGTGTCTCTTTGATTGGTTGCCTTCTTTATGATGCCAGTATGTCTTGAATGAAACTGTGTAACTGACTTGGGATTCAGATCTTCCCAGTGCCTTGACATGACTGTAATCCAGTGTCCAAGCCCAGTGTTTGGATCCCTAAGATAATAGCCTTTTCAGTTATGGGGTGAAATAATAGAGCCTTCTACCAGAGCTTGAAATACAGCTAACTGCTGTCACCTTTATTTGTAGCAAGAGCAAAGAGTTAAACCTGTCTATACCCATGTACTTTTATAGACAATTTTGGAGAACAAAGATATTTATATACCATAGCACCTAGAAGCCCTAGTCATAAGCCCTGTTGCTGCTCCTTTGTTTTGTTTGTTGATATTAATTATTGCCACATAAAATGCATTTTCAATGGCTCACCAAAGGTAACATGCATTAGACAGAATGGTTCCAGAAGATGGGGGCTGGCAGATCGGGGAGCATTTAAGCATTAGTTGAATGGGAGACAATAGAAAAATGAAAGGGTCAGATTGTGGATGGTAAAAGGCCTAAGGTGAGAAGAAGGAAGATTAATATTAATTGGAGGACTGGCCTAACCTTTGGACAGTCAAAAGCAAGCTTTGTATGGGGTAATAACACATGAAAAGTACATTCCTAGGTAGAAACTTTCCTAGTTCTGAGACAGTCGTTCTAGCACTGTGGTCTGCCCGTTTGGGGTACAAAAAACTCGACAACTAGTTTATCATAGAAAATAGTGTCTTGTCGATGTGAAATCATCTCAAAATTTCCATATTCTCGGGGATATGTTATAGCACAGGTGATATGGTCACAGTGCCCTTTTTGTATGATAAGAAGTGAGGAGCTAATTCTCAAATGAAAAGCAAACACAAAAACCAACCAACAAAATAAGGCACCTTTTGTAAATGGACCTTATCTGCCATAGGAAAAGTTAGAACAGTATTTCACTATTGGTGCAGCTCCACCAGCAATATCAGTGTTGGAAGTGCCAGAGTAGAAAGAGCACAGGTGTTTGTACCATTGTAACTCTGCAGGGTTATACCAACAGCAGTAAATATACTTGTGCCTTGTCTGCTTGGTCTCACTCCATTGCTATCATCAGAGGAACTGCACCAATGGTTAAAAAAGGTCCACTAGTTGCTAGTGTAGAGACATACCACAGAGGCAACTGACAGTCAAGTAAAGCTACACAAGTCCCAGGTACTTCGTCTTTGAAGGTGAAGCCATTGTCTTAGAAAATCTGCATAATTTCAGCTAGACCAGACTTCACAGTTCCTTTGTGGCCTTTCTTCTCTAGAAAGTCTCCCACAGTTCTGAGACCAGGTATATGCAAGACACATTTAATGAGTTCCCAGTAGGATTGCTTCGACAAACACCAATTCTGAAATCTGGGAACACAAATCTTAAGACATAGAAGTTAATTGGAATGTATGGGATGGGTCTGAACTTTACTCAGCCTTGACATTTGCAGGCTCAAGACAGAGCTATGTAAATGTAGAGTCTGTTTGTCAGGGATCCGTCTAGTGGCAGATTTACCCTAGAAGCCAAAAAGATCGAAGAGATGGATCTGCTGGTAAGTAACAATGCCCATTGAATCAGATTGTGAGCTCAGCTAAAATCACTGTAAACATGGAGTATCTATGTTAAAATCAGTGGAGTTACCCCCCAAGTGACTGAGCTCAGAATATGGTCTGATATAATTGGAAAGGTAGTTTGCTTAGGGAAGCTGGGGGATGTATGTGTACTTCGAAGGTTGATCCAACTTTTTCAACCCCTCAGCTAGGAACACTACAGCCTCTGGTTTCAGCAGGGGCAACAGAAATATCACATTGTTAAGATTTACTGAGCCAGCATTAAATATGTCACTGATGTTTAACTAACTAAACACTGTTAGACATATACTCTGATGTGGTTCAAAGAAATTTGCTATTAAACAGCTTATTTTAAAATACATTCAGTTTTTTTTCCTTTCTGCTTGTGATGATATAGTGGGGAGAGCTTTCTGAATTTGGCTTGTCAGATTTTTGTCATAACACAGGACAGTACATTCACACTGATACTGCCAGTGATTTTGTGGTGAGCAAAATTTCAATCTGCAGTGATATTTCACAGGAAACTTTCTATTCGGACAAATGGATTTTTCTCTTTCCCTGAAAGTAACATCAAAAGCCCGTTCCTCTGATGTACTGTACTTCATAGAAATACTGTCTAGGTTGAGCTGCTTCTGTTCCTGACATCTGTACTCACAGGTACATTATTACAGTCTCCTTTGCTCATAAAATTTAAGGCCAGAAGGGAACACTATCATCTCCTGCATCACACAGGCCAGAGAATTTCAACAAATGAATCTTGCAGCATGTCCACATCTGCTGTTTGAGATAGAGCATAACTTAAAAACAAACCAACAAAAAAACTATTTGTAAACAGAATACTTAAAGGCACTCCCTCCTCAGTTAAGGTTATCTCCATGCTAAATTTCAGCATTCAATCCCAGCTGTTTTAGCTATTGAACTGTTTAAACATAGTTACAATATAGTACAGTAATTTTTTCATTACTAAAGCATTCCTGTCCCCCATACCTTAAGGTCAAAAAAGGTTAAAACATTTTTTCTCAATATTTCCCCCCAAAAATCAACAAACAAAGCTAAATAGCTTGTTTGAAAACCTGGAAGTGATATAAAACCTTATGCTTCAGGGCATATACCAGACTCTTTTTGATGGGGTCAGGAAGAAATTTTCCCAAGGGTCAGGCTGGTCCATAATTGTAAATTTTGGGCTTTCTTACATCTCATTTTGAAATAGCTGGTGCTGCCTACTGCTGCAGATGGGATACTGGGCTAGATGGGCCCCTTATGAGTTTTGGGGTGGCAATTCTGATGCTTCCAAAATTCTTCTTGTAGATAATATTGGCTGCAGGAAGGACCATTTGTTTCTCTGCAGCTTTTACCACAGTTTTGTAATCCTGTTGTGACAAACAATATGAAATTAATTGTCTTATAAAACTCTTCTCTCACTTTCTTCATGAGGCAACATGGCTTGGTGTGGTGAAGAGCACACTGGTCTGTCTCTGCCGTTGACTCACGGTGTGAATTCAGGCAAGGCACTTCTCTGTCTCTCCATTTCCACATCTGTAAAATGGGGATAACACTGCTTACCCACCTGAAGATTGCTGTATAATTGCTAACGCTCAGAACAATCTGCAGAAGGCAGAGCAGTGTGTTTCTAGGCATATGATACTTTCCCAGCTGCAGTAGGAGACTGATATTCCTAGTGCATTTTATGCTTTTACCAATAAGGAAAGCCAGGCTGACAGATTTTTATGGCTGAAGATACAATATGCCACCTTCTAGGAGCTAGAAACTGCAGGAGGACTAGGATGACATCATTCCACTTGTGCTCCAGGCTGAAACTTGGCATTCAGCATATTGGACAAGTAGCAGGTTGAGCTGAGAATAGCTTATGTAATGAACGCCATTGAAAGATTTACATGAAATACCACTTTGGAATATTAAAGCGAGACCAGACCAAATTCTCACTTGAGTCATTACTAAGTGGGGCTCCCCCTTTGGTTTCCAATGGAGGTGGCAAACTTTTTCATTTCTTATCCTTACTGTTCAGTATCATTGCTGAGAGATGATGCAGTCCATTCCAGAAGAAAGGTGTTAGATTCATGGTCGAAGTGATGCCTGTTCTTTTTATTCTTTTATGGAGATATACCTATCTCATAGAGCTGGAAGGGACCTTGAAAGATTATGCGTCCAGTCTCCTGCCTTCACTAGCAGGACCAAGTACTGTCCCTGACAGATTCCCCCTGCTGTGATCCCTAAATGGCCCCCTCAAGGATTGAACTCACAACCCTGGGTTTAGCAGGCCAACTCTCAACCCACTGAGCTATCCCTCCCCCATTAATTACTGTGGAATGAAAGCTGAATTAATGCTCGCTTTCAGGCTACGACAGATTCAGACTTCAGCAAGTGTCCATGGTTCACAATATTTGTTCATATTTCCCATTATCCCCTCTAGCACATCTTCATAAAGGGTCAGTATACACAACTCACACAGATTTACCTCCATGAATGCCATACATGAGGATAGTTTAAAAGACTCCCACTCTCCACCCCAACATACACACATGGACCAATGGCAATAAACTGCTAATGAGTTGCCCTTCCCCGCCAGATTCCAGTTTTAGGGGTCCCACCCACTACGTGGCATTTCTCCATCCTTACTATAGCTTGGACATAAAAACCAAAAACCCAACACACTGGTGCCAGCCTGTACAGTAACTGGCTTCCCCAGACACACAGCAGCGTGTGCCACATACTGGATGGCAGGATTCAGACCCAAGCTAATGCCAGGGTATTTGAACTTTGATCTAGCTCCCATTTGAGTTAATGGGAGTCATTCCCCAGAGTTGAATCAGGTTGTATAAGTAAAAATAGCAAGCAGAGAAGCTGAGGGAGAAAATTGTTCCTGAGGTACAGGTTGGAAAGTCAGAAGACCTGGGTTCTGTCTCTGGCTCTGCCTGAGTCACTCAGGCCCACTCACTCAAAGGTATTTTGGTGCTATCTCCCACTGAAATCCACTTTCTGTATCCCAGTTGCTCCATCTGTAAAATAGGGAAATAATATATATCTGCCTGACAAGGGTGCTGTCAGGCTAAATTCCGTAAGGTTTGCCAGCCGTTTTGAGCGTCTCAGATGGAAGATGATAAATAAGGGCAAAAATATTCGTATTAATTTTATGGAGATGCTTTGTACTTATAACATTCAGTACAGGTAGCTACAGATACCAATCAGTGGAGTTACACCAGGAATGCGTTTGGCCCACAGCTTCAGCAAGACAAAACTAACTGAAATCCTTTTTCCAACTGCATAGGCTGCACAGAAGTGCAGCACTCATGTAAAAGCTTGTTTTCTGCCCCCCAAACATTGTCAGAATGAAAAGCAATCACCCACGAAAGCTTATGCTCCAATACGTCTGTTAGTCTATAAGGTGCCACAGGACTCTTTGTTGCTTTTTACAGATCCAGACTAACACGGCTACCCCTCTGATTCCTGGGATTGTTTAACAGGAGCCCCTGGGATCACCATACCCGGGAGGCATGAGGTCACACATCAGCAAAGAGATTATTTGTTTTGCAGTTTGTCACTAGCTCTGAGACTTTGTTTCACAGTGCGCGGCACAGAACGAATCAAACCTTTTGGCCCTCAAAAGAAGAGCATGACTGGCTGCAGATTCTCTTGCTGATTTCTTTCTCTGCCCCTCCGGCCCCCAAATTTGTTGGGAGATTAGTAGATAGAAGAAAATATAATAATTAACTTTTTCTTATAAAAGAGCAGCATCATTTTTGCTTCACTTCCTTCTTGCTCACGCCACGTCTCCCCGAATGTAGTAACACTGATGTCTATTAAGGCAAGTAGAACATACACAGAAAGGCAATGGAGCAAAACCAGGCATCCATTCCATTTCAGGTGATTTTTATTTTATGCTCAGCCACTGAAAAATTGTTGCATGAAGGACTGTTTTGTCCATAATGAAGAGTTTGGTTGGATAGCTTCTGCCTTGTTTCTTTTGTTGTAAGAAACAAATTTACTTCTCACCATACTACACCTGCCTACTGATAGGTCTGAGATTTTCCTCTAGGCTGGCTCATTGATGGATCCAATATTTTCGCTGCATAAGACAGGAGATCATAATAGTTTCTCCTGTTCTGCTTTTTATCCTCAGGTATCTTAAGTGGCTCGTCAAAGTTAACACAGGCGTAAGCAGCCGTGTTGTAAGACTGGAAAGCTGCATCCTGCAAGCTGAGCAAATCATTCTTAAGGGGTGAGTTATTCACTGAATTTTTGCTGTATCCTGTTTGAAGACATGAAACCCTGAAGACATAAAAGGAACCCTTCATTGTTCTGCCTACATTAGAATTTAGTTGTGTTAATTAACATGTGCTAAACCATGGGTAAAAATTCAATGTAGACAGACTCTGCATTATTTAAACTTGCTCAGAGCAGGTCTGGCCACATTTGGGAATAATTTCAAACAAGTTCTTCAATTTATTCCAATGTAGATACATGCCCGTGGCAGATAAAAACACCAACAGTCAGCTGGAGCCTTGCCACACCGGCATCATTCCTGCCACCAATGGAGAAGTATCAGTGCAAGCATCAATGGCAAAGTATTCAGGAAAGAGAATGGTGGAGTCACAGCCTAAAAGGGGTCCAGAAGCCAGGGAGTTTGCAGTGCTGCTGTATAATCTGGGAAATCCACGAAAGAAAGAAAAGGGGCAACTGGATGGCTGAGAAACTAACATTGGGATGCAGAGCTTTTCACCTGTAGGTCACTGGTTCAATCTAGCCCAGTTGAGTGCGGCTGGAAGTTATCACCCGCTGGAGATTTCACATGGAGGATTTCCAACTACATGTCAGCCTGGAGTCTCCCCAGCACAAAATCCAGTCTTTTTCTTCCAATAAGGAATAAAACCCGGACATTTGTCAGAAAACGCTTTGCACAATGTATGTTTCAAACATCCCTCTGAACCTCAAGCCGCTTCCCCAGCAGCAAACACGTGATGTAACTCTCAGAAGTCTTTTCTGTGAACACTGAAAGTTTGTTCCTGGGTGATACAGAGGCTTACAGGACAGTAGGTTTGTCTTTGGTTTTCTGATAGGAACATACGGTTTGTTAGCATGGAACTGAAGTTAAAGTCATCTGGATTTAATTGTTTTCTCCCTTTGTGAAAGGAGTTTGGCATTATGTGGCTTAAACTGCAGAACCAGAAAGAAATGGAGATAGTGGGGAAAGTGAAGCACTACAAGGAGATGCCAAAAAGACAGAGGCTGAGACTAGGAAGATGCTGATTTTACCCCAACTCTTTTTAAAATTAAAATAAAATTGGCCCCATGGCCCCTTTGGAATCAAGGTTTTTTAATTAAACAAACAAACAAAAAAAAACCCACCACCACCACTTTCCTCCGTGCCCCTTCAGAGCTAACCAATCACTATCTTCTGTCCTGCATTTACAAAACTGCAACAGAATCAGTTAGGGTCATCTATACTTTTCTAATATACCTAAGGGCCCCTCCTCTGGTCTTGGGCTTTCCTGATCACTTAGCTGCAGACAAGGGAGAAAATCCCTGGCTGGAAGCTGAAGGGGGAAGGGGCAGAGAGTTTGCAGCAATGGGCCGAAAGAGATAGAAATAGTCTCAATTCATAGGCCCCAATTCTTGAGTCTGGCTGAGTTGTTCTTGCCACACGTTCCGAAAGGAGGTGTGGGGCGTGGTAGATAAATTCAGCTTTGTGCTATTTTTGCATCTCTTTGATCCTGAGGCTCCTGGCACAACTTTAGAGCAGCCTCAGGACGGCACTAAGTTTTGCCCAGCTATATATGGCTCCAAGAGATCATTCCAGAAGCTGGGGATTGCTGGAGTGCAGCAGCACTCTAGCTGCATCCCCCAGCACTGAAGGAAGCTTTGGAAATCTGGTCTTTAGGACTGAGATGGCTGTCAGGCTAAGGAGGAAAGAGGAGAGGGTCCTGCAGAAACAGAGGGAGAGAGAATCTTTTGGGGTTGATGGAGGGAAGGCATGAGCTGCCAGGCTGGCGAGGAAAGGAGACTATATTCAGTGGGGGCCTACTGGGGTGGGAAGATGTTTTAGGGGCGGGTCAGACACAGTGGTGGCTGTGGGTCACATTTAGCTGTAATCTACTCCCGGTGACAATAAGTCTTAGATGGGAAAAGGAGTGAACAGAGCTGCATTCAGTGGCTGCCCATTAAGTGATTGTGAAGGATTGTTTTATGTCAGATTAAATATGGCTGTAAATGTGTCTGGTCCGGTAGGCCGGTTAGCATGGCTCCATACACGATGGTAATGGTGTTAATGACTCAGTGTGAACTTCAGGGAATTAAATGTATCGATCAGATGGTTTCAGTGATGATGCATCATACATTTATAACAGGAAAGCAAATCACTTTTACCAAACATTAATACAACTCAGTGCCTTAACTAGGTTTATGAAGAAATACTGACCCTTAGATGTTAAGATGCTGTTGACCCATGTGTTGTTCTTGATATTACACTGCAATTACTTCCTCCACATTGTATGCTTTCCACTGTAGACGAGCTGATGAAGCCATGATCAATCTTTTTGCTAATGTAGTCAGCATGAAGCTTTTTGCTGAATCACCACATAAGCCCCTTTGTAATGGGAGGGCCTTGGCCAGCATTTGACAGCAAATCACAACAGAAGCAAAAGAAACCTTTATATGAAAAAGAAGATGCAATATTAACAGGAAAACAAATTATCTGGCAGCTGAATGGCCACCTCCCCTTCCAGGCTCTCTATTCAAAAGTGGATGGTGAACGGGGGTTGCAGATGTCTTAGTTCCTGACAAAATAAGACGCACAACTCCTGATCCCTCTGCATGAAGCATCCCAGTCCCTTAAGCTGCATAATAGATTATGGAATTATCAGCAAGTTTTACAAGGACCGGAATCACTCAACACTATTATTATTAGCATCTAGGAACCTTAGTCAAGATTCAGGGCCCTCCTGGTACTAGGCACTGTACAAGCATATAACAAAGAAGACAATCCCTGCACCAGACAGCTCACAATCTACACATGCCACTGGTAGACAACACACATAGGCAGAGGTAGGCTAGGAGGAAGATGTGACAATGATGCAGAGTTTAGCAGCAGAGCAGAAGTCACAGCTATTCCCTGGCCTAGCCAGTGCCCGAGGGTAGTGACCTGTAGGCATCACAGCAAAGGCAGGTTTTAAGGTGGGATTTAACAGAGAACAAGGTAAAGGCGCTATGAATGTCGATGGGAGTTTTCCTCATGTGTGTGGGATGGCACAGGAGAATGTGGGCCATCAAGGACAATGGCTCAATAAGTTAATAGGTCTTAGGTAGGATGGAGCTAACTGGCAAAGGGCCTTAAAGGCAAAGACCAGGAGTTTGTGTTCGATGGGGGAGGGGGGGCACGGCAAGACACAAAGGGGTGCGTGATGTGGTTGGAGCGATGAGCCAGATCCCCCCTTTATACTTCTGTGTAGCTCAAAATATCCCACCTCAAAAGCATATGTGAGCAGGAGCCTTTCCCAACCTGTTCCAAAATAGAGGCCACCCACCCCGTGGGCAGGGTCAAATCTCACCCCCTCCCTGGGCAGTGATTGTAGTAACTAAAACACAAAGTCATCAATAATGTAACAAAATTCAGCTCAAATCCCTCCCTCTCAGGGCTGGCTGCTCCCAGGATGCCACCCTATGGACGGCTCAGCCCACGTTCTCCAGCATCACTCCTGCCTCCATTACCTCTGGCAGGGTAGGAGCTGCCTGAGTCAGCAGAACCTGATTAACCCTTTCCTGCCAGATGAACACCTGCTAACGGAGTGTTTCAGGCCAATTCTACCCACCTGTTACCCTTCCTCGCCTGAAATAAGCAACTACAGCATCTTAAACCAACCATCAACAGCAACAGACATTTAGCAATATATCCTATATCCAGCATCAGGATCAAAAGGCACCCCGCCACCCTCACCCGCAGACTGAACACGTGTACACCGAGCATTTCCGGTTTGGGCTACGTGCCCACTGCAGACTGTATTGATGTAAGTCACAGCCTCCGGTACCAAAGCTTGGCTGTCTGCCTAGGCACAAGTTGCTGTAAGTCCTGCTGTCTCCTTGGCATATTCAACACCTCACCCTTGCTTTCACAGATAATAGCTACACTACAACACACTGATATCATACTAGCTTTATTGCTCATAGCATCTCAGCAGACAGCTCCATGTCACCTTCAGCCATTCAAAACAAACTCTAGCAGAATTGAACCTGGGTCTTCGATTGCCCAAGTGAGCACCCAAAACAGGGGACGATCTGTCCTCTATAGGGGCAGAGCAACTAATGTGCACAACATGTGTTCTCAGAAAGCTGTGACGGGCACAGCTCAGACTCACAGCTCTCCATGGCAAGTTCTGACTCTAGCTGGCAAGCCAAAAACAAAACAAAACACAAATAAAAACCCAGCAAGTGATACTTTTAAAAGAAATTGTTTAATTTCACATATCTATCTGATAGTGTGCAAATTAAAAAAAAAAAAAAAGAAAAAGAAAATGTTTCAAATAAAATTGCTAGAACTTTGACACTTCTTAAAATATACATTTTATTATTTTCTGGTGTTTGCTGTGAATGTTTCATTCAAATGGTGAAGGTATACAACCTTTACAAACTTCTGGAGTTAAAGATTTTCTTTTTTTTTCCACTGAAGAGGAAAATACATTGGCTATAAAATGTTGAAATTCATTAAATATTTTGTTTTACCCCCCTCATCTATGCTGTGGAATGCTTTGTAGAAATACTGTATAAAATAAGGCAGACTTTTGATAGGGAATTTAATTATAAAATTACAGGGAAGAAAAAAATGAACATCCCAAGTTATTATTATTATTATTTTTTACCAAGAGTAGCAACCTTGGGACGATCTTGTGGTCACCAGTAGGGAGTGAGAGAGAACTGCTGGAGTTCTGGTGCTTATACAGTATGCATTTCTTGTTTATTTTACTACTCTCCAGTGAGACCTTTTAATAAAACTTATTTTAATTAACATAAAATCAGACAATATTTAAACATACACATCTATCCTTACAGTGCAATAAAAATGTGTCATTGTATAGTATTTTGTATTTGCATTATGAAAATAAAAGGTCTGTACATCAATTAAATGTATATTGATGAGTATGAATCATGTAAATTTGTAATGCATCTAAAGTTGGCTTTGGCTTTTAAGTATTTATAAATTCATAGAAAATATTGAACATCTAACAAAATAAATAAAACATATTTTAATAATAGATGCTAACGATCAACTTCAAAAATTCTTGTGTTATTTTTTACATTTGCTACTAAATTTCTTTAAGAGAACTCACTTTCAGTAGTGCTCAGAAGTGAATGATTGCACCTTCTGTGATGTGAAAAAATAGAGTACATCTATTTTTCATAGATCAAAAACTCTTTCATGAAGAGTTGCATTTTAAATGTCCGACTGGTAAATGTAACTGTTCTTAAGTGCTTATAAAAAGCAAGGAGCTTTCTCATAAAAGCTGTGAGTCACTATTAACAGATACTCCTCCTTCACTTGCAGATTTGAGGACTAAGCAAAATCTTCTATAGGACACCCCTTTTCGTGAGGATATCTTCAAGCTTCACATACTGGTATGAAGATAATGCAAAAATATGTTCACGAATAGACCCTCTTCAGTACAGGTACTGCAGCAATCCAGTGTAATTCAGCTGATAAGTTCACTTCATTTGAGTCCATACACGGCAGTTTGCAGGAGTCAGCTGCTGACCTCATGTTGTCTTGAATGTGAAAGGTTCACAAGCACATGGGTTAGCCTTACTGTAATACTGAAGGGATCAAAACTAATTTGAAATCACATGAACAAAAGTGAGCTTGAGTAAATATGCATCTGGACAGGTAAGTTACACACTGTGGCCTAATTGCTATTCAGGTGGTGGTCGAAGGCTCCGTAGCTTCTTGTCATCGAGACCTTTCCAATATTTAAAGTTATTGTCCAGATGCTGCATCAAATTTGGTAGGTCTGCAAATGCTAGGAAAGAAAGGACACAGTGTAGTTAGCCAGCAGAACTGAAATGGTTCCATGATTCTACTTGCTTAAATATAATTTGAAATACGGGAGGAACTGTATTAAGTGGGATGGTTTATATCTGTTATACTGATACTTGAAATGGTTCTTGTCTTCTACATCTTCCCAGGAGAGTTACAAGAATACTATAAGTATATTTAGCAATTGTATTGCAATTAGGAAAGCACCAGTTTTCTATCAAGGACCTAGATACTGTGACTGTAACTATTATGCTTGATAAAATTCCAGTTACGTGCACAGCTGATTTGCCATTTATGAGTGTGTCACAATTCTGACTACTTGTAATCACTAATGACAGCAATGGAGAAGAAATGGTTGATATACTGTAAACAGTTCTCAAAAGAAATTCAACCTGTTTTTCTATAGCATTTTCAAGCATTAGAAAATTGTTAAAAAAAATTAAAAAATATGTGGGCCAGGTGAATATGCATAGTGTGGTAACAAAGTGAGCTCACTTAACATGCCTTGTTCCTTTATGGAAAGCTAGCTAGTCATTTAATAACTGAGAAGAAACTAAATTTTGCCTGAAGTTCACCTATTAAATGAAGTCATAAGAATTATTCATAGGAATGTTAAAATACATGTTAGCATTAATTAAGCTATCGGGTTTACTTGAAATGTAGCAAATTTCCATATTTTTTTTTCATTTGGTGTCACAATGCAGCACTTTTATCTCATAGTACCCTAAAAGGCTTATGATATGAAATATATTGTAGAATCTTGCTTACCATCCCATGCATCAAACATATCCGTGATGAAGTAATCTATGAAGGATATTTGGGATTTGGGGATGCTACAAGTATGTCTGTCAAAAACTGGCATCACCACAGGTAAACTCTGTCTCTTTTCTTCATCAGTCTGCAAAGAAAAGATTTTGTGATTATTTGGCTGACACGTTATACCAGTGAACTCCCACTAGCAGCAGACTGTTGGCCACCAACTGGTGCATGCAGATGCTTAATAAAAGGAGTGACATAGTGTGAACAGACTTGATCTAATCATGTGTATGTTCAGGAGCAATAGAACACTGAACAATGCTCCCTATTGGCTCAATTAATATATGGAGATATACCTATCTCATAGAACTGGAAGGGACCCTGAAAGGTCATGGAGTCCAGCCCCCTGCCTTCACTAGCAGGACCAAGTACTGATTTTGCCCCAGATCTCTAAGTGGCCCCCTCAAGGATTGAACTCACAATCCTGCGTTTAGCAGGCCAATGCTCAAACCACTGAGCTATCCCTCCCCCGAAAGTGACACATTTACCGCCTTCCAGATCTACAAACAAAGCTAGTTTTGTGGCACTTTGAAACTTTTTTTAACGCTATGACTGTTTTGGAGGTAAAGATGCTCCATAATTGCCAGTCTCCACCAGAAATGGAGTTTCAAACTTACCAGAAGGCAGGAAAATATCTTACAAAACATTTCTTTTACTTCTGAGGAATACAGGCCTAAATTCAGAATTTGGCCATGATCTGTAATGGTAGAAGACCAGGCAATCCCCACCAAAACCTCAGCCTCCAAGGGGCTTGCTCCTACATGACTTTATTCCTTGCTGTCTCCTTATGTGCTCCCTCACTAACACTAGTATTCTATCATCATATCCATGAGAGAGAGCGAGCTATGCATAAGGCCCTTTTCTTCCACAGGCTGTGAATGGAGTGCATTTTTAGGCAAAACAAATTGCAAATTGAACAATCTAGAAACTTAATTTTTTTCAGATTACACTGCAGGGCAGCCAGCTTCCATATGTTCACAGATACTGGGCCCTGCATTAATGTATATTGGTGATGAGCAACTAATATAAAATATAAACAAATTAATAGTGTAGCCTTAAGATCTTGTTTGGATATAAGTAGAGTCCGTTTGCTGATTCCTCCCATCCTATCAAAAGAAGTGCTCAGGTAGAATTTTTAGTCTTCTCCAGCTATCTTACCTGTGCAAAGTACTCCTCAGAGATGCGACCGGCCCATTCAATGCACTGCTCTAGGGGTCTGCATGGATTGGAAATGTCAGCGCACTTTATCAACATACGTTTGATAAGTATGCGATTTTCAGGAGACGTGAGAACGTTTTTGACTGAATCTCCATCACCATTATTACTCTGCAACATTTCAAAATTAAAAACAACAAATCAGCATTTTCTGTAAACAGACATTAAAACATTTTCTACTTCGGGAATGTTTCCAGTGTATCCCGCAGGGACCCAGTCCTGCATTCCTTGCATGCTTCACTGAAGACAATTCCAGGTGCTCAAATGCATCAAATCAAGAGGAAGGATGGTTGTGTGGTTAAGGCACTGGATTGGGACTCTGGAGCTCTAGGTTCCGTTCCTGGCGCTGTCACAGACCTAGTGTGTGAGCTTGGGTAAGTCACTGAGTCTCTCTGTGGCTCCATTCCCATCTCAGGAGTGCTGTGAGGATAAATTCATTAATGTGCAGATAGTACAAAGGCCATGTAACTACATAGACAGATGTATATAATTTTCCATTGCAGGATTAAGATGATAATTGAAAAACCCCCACAAAAACACACTGAGTTACATGTTAGCAGTGGAGCAAACAACTGTTTAGGAAAAGGCTGGGACTAGATGCGTGCCTGGTCAGTGCTAGCAGGTCTCATTATCATGAGCACAAACTACTGTGACAGCAGTACTGCTCCCAGGGCCAGCTCCCTCTTCCCATCCCATGCACCTGGTTTTCCATCCTCCCCCTCCCTACGGTGCCTGGCTTACTTGGCTTATAATCCAAATTATCTGTTTTTTGGATTTCATCACTATCAGATAAATTCATTAAAAAACCCTGCTTTTGATTAGCTTTATCCTATGCAGTTACGGAGAGTGGCGAAGGGACACTTGTTTAGAATATGTGGCTATATTTGGACCCCAGCCTGCACTATGTATGTTTCTGTCCAGTGGGACAGTTCACACAGTTGAGAGCTGCAAGATTGGGTCGGCCTTTTATGAGCTGGGGCCGAAGCTACCTTTACTATGGAGCTCTGATTAAAATTGTTTCTAGGGGTAGGGAATCAAGGCTGAGATGCCTAAAAATCCACCCAACAGAGTGGAGCATAGCTTGAGCTGTTGCCTGGTGGTATGACTACACTGCAAAAAAAATACCCGCAGCACTGAGTCTCAGAGCCCAGGTCAACTGACTTGGGTTGGCGCTGCTGGGCTAAAAATAGCAGCGTAGACATTCAGGCTTTGTCTGGAGCCCGAATGTCTACACTGCTATTTTTAGCCCTGTAACGCTAATCCCTGTCAGTTAACTCAGGCTCTGAGACTCACTGCTGTGGGTCTTTATTATTTTTTGCAGTGTAGATGTACCCTGGGTTAGCTCTGGATAATGGATTAAAATGTGGTGCCGCCAATAATAATAATATTTAGCTATCACTTCCCATGCATAAATCTCCAAGTGCTTCACAAAGGAAGGGAAGTCACAGCATTTCCCATTGATAGCTGGGGAAATTAAGGCTCAGAAAGGTGAAGTGACTTGCCCAAGGTGACACAGCAGGTCAGTAGCAGAGCTGAGAATAGAACCCAGCTATCTTAGTTCCCAGACCAGAGTCATCTCACTTGTCCAACATGTCTCCCAAGACACAAGCTTTTGTTCTGTTTTCCTAATTTTGTACCTTGCCCTCATTTGATCTCCATTGATCTTTAAACACAAAGTGTGGCTACTGCATATGGAGTAGTCACTTCAGCTGTTCCTTCACTGACCTAACTGTACTTTGGGCCCACTCCAACCCCTGCTGAAGTGAGTGGAAAAACTGCCATTGACTTCAGTTGGAGCTGGATGAGGCCCTTTGTGAGGAATGCAGATGTGAAGCATGGTAGCACATCTTCCTTCACGTCCCTTTTTAATTTTCTCCTTTGCTGAGATGCCTACAAAAAAACTTGACAATGGTTAGGCTGCTAGTGTGCTAAGACCATAGCCTATCATTCTGACCAATATTGTTTCCTTGTTCTTCCCTGTCTATCTGCATCCATCTGTTATCTCTTACCTTATATTTCGATTGTAAGCTCTCTGGAGCAGGGACCATCTTTTGTTCTATGTTTGCACAGTGCCTAGCACAATGGGGTTCTGGTCCACTCCTGGGCCTTCTAGCATTACGGTAATCCTGACAATTACAACACTAATAATGCAGCCAGCTCCTACATCTATTTGTACAAGAGGTACCAACTAGGCAGAATTCCACACTCCACTGCACAAAAGTAAACACCACATTGAGGTCAGCCAGGGTGGAATCTGAATTTCCCACTGTTCTGAGCTTTTACTAGTGCACATTGTTAATTACAGGGAAGAAAGTTCTTCCTGCAGGGTGACACTGATAAACCACAGCAAAACCAAATTAGACACTGGCGCTTAAAAAAAATTTTTAACTGCTGAAAATGATTAGAGATCATTCAGTAAATGACAGCAGAGATCAATAGGTACATCTCCAGGAGCTGAGAAAGGACTTTTGCTTCTGTGATCTGGAACCTGTCCAAACCAAAGCTATGGTTCTACTCAGAGGATGCGGCTGTCTTGGGAATAGATTCTGCTAACAGAGCTTAGTTCCAGCGTCCTGCTGAGAGCACAGAGGTGTCTCTGCAGGCCAGATCTAGGCTTCCTGTCACAAGCTTAGGTGACATCATGAAGGGAAATCGGAGGATAAAGGATGCTGGAGCTGGGATGGATTCTGTCAGTTTATGACACAAAAGAAGACAAGGAGCAAACCTAACAACTTCTCATCATGGCCCATTGAACAAATATGTACAGAAAGGACTAAAAAAGGGGAATTGTCCCATATGGAACAAACAGATGGCAGCTTGCCAACAAACACTCCGTTGAGTCACCGCTGTGATCCAAAGCCAAGCTCAGAGAAGCACGCTGCCATTGCTACCAAATACAGGACCAAACTCGAGGGAAGATCTGCTGGAGTGTAGTGTCCTGCCAATAACAAGCCCTGCAAATTAGTGGTTTTACCCACTCAAACATCATAAACATTTTTACAGGAGTCTGCAGTTTGGAGAAATACTCAGCTCAAATGAGGGAAACACTTTGATTTGATTATTTAAGTCAAACAGCAAATTAAGCCCTATTTTTCTCTAGAAAACGTGCATGCAGCAGGTCAAACTGCTAGGAATGAGACCAGACCCTTTGGCACAGGTTTTGCCCCTGAAATCAATGGGGCTGCACAGGATGTAAGCCAGGGCAGCATTTACACTTGGTTTGACTCCAGTCTAACCTGTATGTGTGTAGGGCTTGTCACTGCTGCCATTTGATCTCACAGAGGAGTGTGATATTGTAAGCCCCTTCCCCCAACCCAGAGAACTTTCTTCCCGGCTCAGACTGGGACTGCCGCTGCAGAAGCAGTGAGTGAAGCGGAGCTTTAGTTCTGCCCTCCCTGCTGCCCGGCGAGGCTCACAGGAAGGAGCAAGCTGTGAAGTACTATACTCCTCCTCAGAGCAAAGGAGCAGCAGCCCGGGAGGAATTGTGACAGTCGAGTCCGTTTGTACTCTGGTCTGCTCCCGGGACCGTGCAGCTGTGCGCTACACTTCCCTTTCTCAGAGCAGCTTGAAAGCCTCAGACTAGCCCTTAACCTCATTACATTTCTGTTGCATTCATGGATGCTAAGCTAATTTAACACCTGGACGTTGTGTAGCCTAACAGCTAAAGGGCCTGGCTTATATTTCACAGGTGTTTATTTAACATCCACTTGGGGGTTGTGTTATTATTTTAAAAATTCTTTATCTTTTTATTTGTAGTGTCAAAAGGATCCCTATGTTCCAAGCACTTACTATAATTACCTTTATTATCCAAAAATACTCTGCAATTACCCAAAACATGTTAACAACCCCTTTTATTGGAGGACCAAAATAATATTCAGTATCAAGTCTGTGCTGTACAATAATTTGCAGAACTGTGTTTTGCAGCTTGATGCTTCTTTTATCAAAGGTTTTGACTGTTTTGACTTCTGTAACTCTGCCAGAGGTTCTGGGTCTATTACAGGAGTGGGTGGGCGAGTTTCTCTGGCCTGCAATGTGCAAGAACTCACACTAGATGATCACGATGGTCCCTTCTGGCCGTAAAGTCTATGAAAGTTATTTTTTCATGGTCATTAAATTCCTGGAATTGAATAGATTGGTTTTTAGCCTAAAAATTCTCTATTGGTTTTACTGGCCATATACGTCCATTAAAATATCTATCAGCATTTTCCCAATAAAACAATTAAAGAGAGTTTGATTATTTCTTACTGTAGTTCTTAAGTAAAATATAATTTATCAAAAACATAAATTACTAAAATTACAAAAAAGGCAAAATGAAAGCGAGACCGTTTGATAGTTTAAAAATATAATTTTAGCCTGGGCTGGTACTGCTGCCCATTATTAAGATTGCCTGACACTATCTATTGTAAGACCCTGTGTTTTCAGTTGCTTGTAACTTTGCCAAACTTTAATCGTTTGGTCTGAAATATTTCCTAGCTGGTGTATACTTCAGGCTGAAATGTTTTGTAAAATTTTAGCCGTTTCTAAAAACAAGGTAAAGGAAAAAATGTTGGTTTTGCCAATATTCAAAAATTCTGGCAACCTTTTCTTTGAGAAGCTCTAGTGCCCCCATGCTTTGGAGCAGGGATTTGAAATTCGGCAGGAGGTGGCCTTTGAGTCAAGGATATGCCTTTGCTGTCCCTGTGAAGATCCACCCAAATCTGGCCAAGTTGCAAGCATCTGAAAAAAATCACAGTTCACACAAGCTCAGTAGAGACTTGCTAGCGCTTCACAGCTTAATTGCTCAAAGATTCCATCTACTCTGAGCTTGCTCCAGCCTGGGGCTGAGCAGGTCATTCCTTGTAATTGAAGTTCCTGGCTGCTCTGGGCCATGCCAAGTCCAAGTCCAGAACTGACAGCAGGGAGCCTGCCTCTCCACTGCTATCAATGACACCCCCACTCCTCACCCCTGCGGGGCCGTGCGGAGGAGAAAGCTGCATGATTCAAATGCAGAGTGGACAAGAGCCAGATCTGGGATGGGGTAGGAGGGTTATGCTGAGACAAGATCCAGGGTGTTTGTGCTTGGGACTGCAGGTTGACGGAGAGGGAAACTGGGACGGGGAGTTCATGGGGGAGACTGGGACTCGCTTAACAAGGAGAGTGGGACTGGGAGCTACAGGAGGGCAGAGGACATTGGAACTGGTTGGGCAAGGAGACTGGGGGCATGGCTACCCTTGCAGATGTAGAGCGCAGTAGGGAAAGCGCTACAATCTGTCCACACTGACAACTGACAGCGCACTGGCATAGCCATGTTAGCAGCTCTTGCAACGGCCACAGAGAGCAGTGCATTGTGGTAGCTATCCCAGCATGCAAGTGGCTGCAACGTGCTTTTCAAATGGGGGGGGTGGAGTGGAGTGTGACAGAGAGTGTGTTGTGTGTATGTGCGGGGAGAGAGAGTGGGTTTTTGGGGGGCTGAGAGCATGTCAGCATGCTATCTTGTAAGTTCAGACAGCAACAGACCCCCCCCCCCACCTCTCTCTCTCTCTCTCTCTCACACACAGCATTCCACAGTAATGGTTGCTTTGTCTCGGAGCAGATAAGCATGCTGGCTGTCAGAAATGGAGCTTTCAAAGGGCATATCGGCATGCCTGCAGTGATTCCAAAACAATGACAAGAGTGGCCACTTGACTTAAGGGGATTATGGGATGTTTCCGGAGGCCGATCAGAGCGCAGTAACGCAATACCTCATTCACACTGATGCCCAGGCATTCCAGCCAATGCGCACCAACTGTTAATCTTCTCGCCGAGGTGGAGTACCAGGAGCCCTGGAGTCAGAGCGCTCTACATGCATTGCCAGTGTGGACGGGTAGTGAGCTAGGGAGCCCAGGGCTGCTTTAATGCGCTCTAACTCGCAAGTGTAGCCAAGCCCTGGGACTGAGAACCAGTGAGTGAGTGAAAAGAAGTAGGCAGGGAGGGAAGATAAATCTTATGAGGAGATAGGATGCGGGGGGAGGGGAGAATTGGGACTGGCTGGGCAAAGAGTCTAGGACCAGGAGCCAAGTGGTGGAGGAACACTGATTGGATGAAAAAAAAAAAAAAACACCAGTATGTGATCATGTAAATAAAGACCGTATCACAGCATAAAAGGGTAGCAGGTGTAAATTCAGGTTGTACATGTCATGGCATTCTGGCAGTTCCTAACTTTTGAATGCTTGACTTTGCAACCTTAATAATGTTCTTCTAATGCACTTTGTGTGTGTGATATATCTATAGAAGCAGCCATATTACAAGATATTTAGTTACTGAAATGATCAAACTAAACACACAAAATTATGTGAACTTTGCCCCCTTGAGATACATCTGTGAGCTAGTTTTGTTCTCCTCTTGGGTCTGGTAGCAGGAGACAGGCATCTTGATACACCATGGCTCATGGACAGTCAACTTGTTAAGTACATACGGCCTGATCCAATGCCCATTGAAATCAACAGGAGTCTTTCTACGACTTCAGTGGGAAATGGATCAAGCCCACCATTGATCGGAAAAAGCAACAGAGAGTCCTGTGGCACCTTTAAGACTAACAGA
>NW_020664418.1:34178685-34191513 GCF_002925995.2 Terrapene triunguis | reverse complement strand
TTCCAGCCAATGCGCACCAACTGTTAATCTTCTCGCCGAGGTGGAGTACCAGGAGCCCTGGAGTCAGAGCGCTCTACATGCATTGCTGGTGTGGATGGGTAGTGAGCTAGGGAGCCCAGGGCTGCTTTAATGCGCTCTAACTCGCAAGTGTAGCCAAGCCCTGGGACTGAGAACCAGTGAGTGAGTGAAAAGAAATAGGCAGGGAGGGAAGATAAATCTTATGAGGAGACAGGATGCGGGGGGAGGGGAGAATTGGGACTGGCTGGACAAAGAGTCTAGGACCAGGAGCCAAGTGGTGGAGGAACACTGATTGGATGAAAAAAAAAAAAAAAAAACACCAGTATGTGATCATGTAAATAAAGACCGTATCACAGCATAAAAGGGTAGCAGGTGTAAATTCAGGTTGTACATGTCATGGCATTCTGGCAGTTCCTAACTTTTGAATGCTTGACTTTGCAACCTTAATAATGTTCTTCTAATGCACTTTGTGTGTGTGATATATCTATAGAAGCAGCCATATTACAAGATATTTAGTTACTGAAATGATCAAACTAAACACACAAAATTATGTGAACTTTGCCCCCTTGAGATACATCTGTGAGCTAGTTTTGTTCTCCTCTTGGGTCTGGTAGCAGGAGACAGGCATCTTGATACACCATGGCTCATGGACAGTCAACTTGTTAAGTACATAAGGCCTGATCCAATGCCCATTGAAATCAACAGGAGTCTTTCTACGACTTCAGTGGGAAATGGATCAAGCCCACCATTGATCGGAAAAAGCAACAGAGAGTCCTGTGGCACCTTTAAGACTAACAGACATCTGTTAGTCTTAAAGGTGCCACAGGACTCTCTGTTGCTTTTTACAGATCCAGACTAACACGGCTACCCCTCTGATACATTGATCCGAGTAAGCTTGCTGAGAATAATACCGATTTACCAGCATTTTTCCTGCTTTATTCAGGACAGCAGTATCCTAAGGAGACTTTGGCTTCACACTAAAAATTCACCCAGTTCCATTTGCATCATTAGGATGCTAAGAGCAGAGCTAACTCCCACTGGACAAAAGCTTGCTCTCGTCCCCCTTGCTCCAAACACCTTGAGAGAGAGCATGACTGCACAGGCAGCATATGGGTGAATACCAGACCTGCGTCTCCCCTAATCTCTTATGCCACAGAAGCACTGCCCCCACCGTTCAACACAGAGTTCACAGCTACAGCTTTACAAAAACTGCTCTGACTACATCAGGAAAACACTTTTAAAATCATTTCAGCTACTGTAATGGGGCTTTGCCAGCAATGCTGTTGGGGTATAAACTTTGATATAACAGCTTTTGAAACTCTTCTCTTTGCAGAAACCATTCCAACAAAATTGCACTCCACTTACACTGGCAACAGAACTGCTAGCTGCAGCTGTTATTCAAACTGGTTTGTTTGTTTTTGTTTTTTAAAGAACGATTTCCTAACAGGCAATTTTGTAGAGTCCACAGGATTCCAGTTGGCTACTGATTGTGCCTATATGATACTGAATGCCACAATCATATCTTCTGCCCACTGTCTTAAAAAAATCTTTAAAAGACTCACAACTGCTGCCAGACTGACAGTACTGAAAACTGCTGTCTTTTATTTACAGAGCACGTGCCACGTGGTCAGCTCAGTATACACATCCCCACACTGCTCCACAATGGGCTCACATCCTGACCCTGAGCATCTGTAATTCAGTCTCTGTTCCCACTCAGTCCTTGGCAGGGCCAGATTTACATCTTGGGCGCCCCTAGGTGCAGGGGCTCAGAGCCCCACCCCGCCGCCTGCAGCAGCTCCGAGCTGCAAGATGCCACCGACGGGAGCTGTGGGGTTACCTTGGTGCCCATGGCAACTCGGAGCTCTGGGGGGCACCACCGCCCACAGCGTCTCGGAGCTCCTAACCTCCGTGGGCAGCCGGGGTACCCTGCCACTTTTAACTTTTAGGTGCTCCGCTGCCCACAGACCCCCAACTGCCCAGCACCCTCACACAGCCCCACTACAACTTCCCAGTGCCCCACACAGACCCCCCCACTGCCCAGCGCCCCCCCTTCACTGCCCAGAGCCCCCCCGCAAGCAACCCCAGAGACCCACTCTCCCAAGTCATGCCCTCCGGCCGTGCTCATTGGCCCCACTGGAAGGTGACTCTGTCCGCCGGGCTGAGTGAGGAGCGCTCCAGCAGGGCTGCGTAGGGCCGTCTCCCCCTCAGCAGGCTGCGCCCCCTGCTGGGACCAAGGAGCAGCAAAATTTGAATTTTTAGGCTCTCCTAGAATGCCAGCGCCCCTAGGCACATGCCTACTGTGCCTAATGGGGAATCCGGCCCTGGTCCTTGGCCCCTTTGCAGGAAAGGCCAACAGTGATACCAGTCACTGCCAACTGTGATGATGGGTTTCCAGAAGGGACACTTGCCATCTCCTCTGGGTGCTGGAGAGAGACCCCCACTATATCTCATAGAACAGGGTTCCAACCTTGTTCTTGCTGAGCCCTGCCTCAACATGCTATAAAAACGCCAGGGCCCGGTGGGGGGGGAAGAGCGCGGGGCTCCGGGCCGGATGGGGGGGGGATCCTTGGGCATAGACATAATTTTACTTCTATTTGGGGGGGGGGGGGGGGAAGGGGGGGGGGGGGGGCAGCCAAGGGGGGCAGGGGGGGGGGGGGGGGGGGGGGCTCAGTTCAAAAAGTTTGAAAACCGCTCAGGGTGCAGGGAGGGGGTAGATAGGGGCTGTGTGAAGTGAAGGGAGTAGCTCAGGGTGCAGGAAGGGAGTAGCTAGGGGCTGTGTACGGGCAGGGGCTCCCAGTGCAGCTCCCAGCTTCAGTGGGGGGAGGAGGGGGGCGGCGCTGGGGTTCCCGGCTTCTGCCCCCTGCTACTCCTAACTTGGGGAAGGGAGGGTTGTTGGCTTCAGCCCCACGTTGCTCCCGGCTTTGGGGGCTTGGGAGGGATCCGCCTACAGCCCCACACTGCTCCTGGCTGGGGCAGGGGTCACCGGTTTCGGCCCCACGCCTCTCCCGGCTGGGGAAGGGGGGGTGCCAGCTTCAGCGCCGGGGCTCGGGGCACCAGGTTTCAGTGGGAGGGCTTGGGGCACCGGGTTTCAGTGGTGGGGCTCCACGGCCCCCCTGAAAGAGCTCATGGACCCCCAGGGGGGCGCAGACCCCCGGTTGAGAACCGCTGTCATAAAGGTTACTACGCAGTCATCAAATGTTAGTAGCCAAAAGGTGTTTGGATTACCACCCATTCAGTTTTTCTGGAATCATCCCATTTTTAACAAGAAAATCTGTCTCCCATAAGTACTCTGATGAGTTAATGGGTCCCAAACATACTGCTGGCTCTGGGAAAACATCACCACATTGCAGTGTAAGTGATGTCCAAATTAGTCCCATTAACCTGCAAAACTATGATGACCGATCTAACTTATGTGCATTCAGACCAGTGACTTAGAGGTGAAAGACTCTCTCTGTATTTCCAGTGGGCCAATCACCATACTGTCTAGGTACATCCCGTTACCAGTAGCTCGAGTGCCTCAATCCCCTTTTGTCTGCCTGTTAATTAAAGGAGAATTTGTTGTTTTGCTTACCCCATTTTCTTCTAGTGCTGCCAAGGGTTTATTAATGCTGTTGACAAATTTGTTGACATGCTCAAAGTGCTTTGTCATTTCTGTTGCTAGGACCATGTCAATAATGGCTTGACGAAGGGTTCGATATTCATTCCTGTTTAAAGAAGGAAACAATTGGACATGAGGGCTCATTCACTAAGGGCTGCTTGCTTAAACTAACTGAATCGCTCTGAAAAAAATACTATAGAGCACTAAAACAACAAGGAGTCCGGTGGCACCTTAAAAGCTAACGCTAACAGATTTATTTGGGCATAAGCTTTTGTGGGTAAAAAACCTCACTTCTTCCGTGCATCTGAAGAAGTGAGGTTTTTTTACCCATGAAAGCTTATGTCCAAATAAATCTGTTAGTCTTTAAGGTGCCACCGGACTCCTTGTTGTTTTTGTGAATACAGACTAACACGGTTACCCCCTGATACTTGGCACTATAGAGCACTGGTGTTCCAGAGATGGGTAGGGGAAGGGAGAGACAGAGAGAAGGGGCTGGTAAGCTGAATCTATGCTATACAAATGCATTCCTTTTGTACAGTGGCGTGCAGTGAATTATACCTTAGGGACACAGATTTGTCTCTCTAAGAGCTGCACGTGCTTGATGGGAGAGGAGATGCCAACTCCTCAGCAGTGCGGCCAGGAGACACTATGTGCACATGCCTCCCATGGTGCTCTGGCAGCACACTTAGCAGAGGGTCTTGCTCCAGCCAAGCTTCCGCCATCACTCTCTTGCTAACACAGCTGGGTGAGTAGGGAGAGTGGAGCTATGGTCATGCTCCCACCCCAAAATGCAGCAGCCTCTCCCTTTAGCCATCAGCCAGCCATATGACACCTGCCAACTAGTCTGGTGTGCTGAGGGGAAGGGGCTCCCCTTTCCATCCAGTTACGTGCACAGGTCAACCATTGCTTGGCCCTAGAGGTCAAATGATATAAAATGGATTTTTCAAAGCGGCACTGACACCAATTTACAAGCAACCAGATTCGCCCTTATTTTAATGCTATAAAAACAGTGAAAGTGTTCATATCGAGAGTTACATTGTAAGCTCCTTGTTCTGTATTTGTGCAGCGCCTAGGACAGTGGGGTCTTGGCCCAGGCCTACGGCTCCTGGGTTCTGTGGCAATACAAATCATCATCATCATCATTATCATTTAGATTTTGGCATTCTCTGCAGTATGAGAGAGATCGGTATTGTTTCATGAGCAAACCTACCAAGGGGCTAACTCCACCCCTCTAGAAGCTGCGATTTCCCTCTGGTGTGTTTGCTTGCATTTCTTTATGTTGCCGTAAGATATGTAGAAGAAGAATATGGTGGTTAATGGACTGATAAATGTCCCATATTTTCAACTCACCTCTCCATGTTTTTAAAGATATTGCATTTATCATCCTGTGTGGTGAGCTGGAAAGCCAGCGCCGCATGATGGCTCTCTAGCACCGCGGTGTCATTGTACAGGATCGCTAGTTCACTCCCCGCATTGCACAGGAAGGAGTTTGTTCTTCCTGGGTGATCCACATCATGGACAGTGGCAGCAATGAGAGCAGCAACCTCATCAATTGGATCCAGAGTTTGCTGAAAAGAGAAGTCAGGGACATTTAGGTTTCCTGGAAGAATCACTAGAAATCCTGCACGGGTCCTTAAAGGTTAAACTGAGCTGCTTAAAGGCAAAAGGCAGGATTCTGCAGATTGCTTTTAGGGTTAGATGTTCTAAAGAGCCATGGAAAGTTCACTGTAGGCTTCATGGAACTTTCCATGACATTTTTGGACATTTTGTGCCCTCTAAATTTTACTTTATTCACAATTTGGACAAAATGCATCAAACCTGTAAAACTGAGTTTCCGTGTTCTGCCATGGCAGAAACCGCCTTCACTAAAAAATGAGTATTCTGACCTGGAAAAAGGTCTGTTGCTGCTCAAAAATGGTTCCGTTTTGACAGAAAACCGGCCCGTTTTTGGCAAAAAAAATATATTAAAAAATCATGTACGATAGGCCAATTTTTGCTGAGTTCAGAATCAGCTATGGAAGACTGGTTCTGCAGGATGAGTGAAGATGTACTTTCCTGTCTAAGAGCCGTCTCGGTCCCATGGCCTGGCCAGCAGCCTGACTAAGTAGCACCCTACCCAGTGCAATAGTTATCTCTGTTACATTTTGACGACTGGAGATAATTACATTCTCAATGATGCTTTCCGCCCGCCCCATGGCCCAGGTGCAAGGCATTCCTTATTTTCTGGTGGAGCCCCAATGCTCCTCACTGGCTCTGGGGCTGCATTTTCTGGAGTTAATATGTTCTGATCTTTTTCCTGCTGTAAGGTTGGGGGGTATGGGCCTCTTTACATCTGCAAGGTTCTTGGGATGCACCATCCACTGTGCTTTATGTCTAAAATTGTGCAGCTTTTGTTTCGGCCTTAGAAGGCCTTTAGTAGCGTAGGCAGTAGTTAGAAGAGAGCAGGAAATCTGCATCTTCTCAGCACTGCCCTCTTTAATATGGTACAGCAGTCACTTTGTCTCATTTTGGGCATTTATGGGAAGTGTGAATATCTACAATTCACTCAGGCTGAAATTCACCCAAGTGCAAAGGGCCCCACGTAAGGGTCTCAGAACTCCGTAAGCCCTGCAGTTGGACTAGGGAGGAGGGGGAGTAAGGGATGGCAGATGGAACGGCTGTGAAGGGGTGCATCTTCACCCCAGGAGAGCCACAACAGGGGTTCTCCAGGCCAGTTGCAAACAGATTGCCATGAAATGAGGTCTTGGGGATGGTTCAGGGAAGGGATCACGGGATCTAAACGTACGCATAAAACCCTGCATAAGGGGCATAAATGATCTGTGGGGCTATTCCAGCCAGCTGATGGGGGAGATGGAGTCCTTCCCTCCTATCCCCTTCCCCGCCACTGGATCTTCCCACACAACCAATGGCTTGAGCTTTCAATTTATGGAGAAAATCCTGTAGTTCTCTTACTTCAATGGACGTTCAGCCTGAATAGAGACTTCGGGATTTGGTCCCAAAAATTAGCCACCAATATACAACAGCCGTCCATAAAAAAGCCACACCTTCCCAAAAAAATACGCACTCCATTAAATGTGGTTCTATTGTGTTAACTTGGGGCTTTTGTATATTGCCCTGCTGTGCAGACTACAGGATTGAGAGCTGCGGTGTGTGCAATAAAGTTTTGTGCTGTAAACTGCCCTGCATTGACATGGCCAGTGCAAATGAAAAGGTACCTAGTTTGTGTTAACATAGTCCTGTTTCAAACAGGACTACGTTAGCATGAACTAGGTGCTAGCAGGGTCTACATGGGGTAATTACAGCGCAACCCTCTAGTGTGCGCTGCAACTGATACCCCCTTAGTCTGCACCGTTGGGCCGTATAGACAAGCCCTCAATTGTAGCTGGTCCACTTGCATTGCTAGCGTTAACGGGCCCTTCTACGACATACACCAATTGTAGAGGTTAATTAGTACTTGCATCAGCAATCTATGGAAACCAACAAACCAACCACATTGGGGCCATCAGGAACAACTTGTAAACTCCAGCTTTATTTGGATTATCAAAATTTCAGCTCAACAAACCAGCACCTGCTTGCAATACTTCTTTCATGATACCTGGACATACAGAAAGAACAAGAACAGTGTAGCGATGGCTGACGCAGTCCACGTGGAAATCCAGGATGCTTTCCTTATCTATGTACTGTCCCCTATAGACTCTATGAGGCAACAGCAATATGTCTCAGGCTTATTCCCTTTGTTTGATGAGATCGCTATGTTCTGTCCAGCTTTGGATGAATTTACAGTCCATCATACATTGATGTCACATTGCTAATCTTAGTTCTGTCATGCTAAACCCTACTGCACACCAATGAAAACACAGTTCTACAAACACTGTTTCATTATTTTGTGGCCCAGATATGATTTTTGTTAATGCTCAATCAAGAATCTGGCCCAGAAATACTGCAGTAAAGTGGCAACCCTTATTCACACTGAGTAGCACCTGACTTGGTACGTAGTCCCAATGATCTCAATAGGTCTATTCAAGGAGTAAGATATTACTCAGTGTGAGTATGGGTGTCAGAATCTGGCATTCTTCTACCCGGTTAAGCTTGAATTGGAGTTAACAAAATTGCTGAGGCTGTAACTGCTCAGATACATGCGGTATCTCCTTTGCTTTTGTTTATTACAATTTTTCTTTTCCTGTGCATCCTGCAGATGAATAAAAAAACTTTTTCAAAAAGGGAAGGGCAGTCACACTTCTTTGGCGTTGGAATGATTCCAGATCACATCTGTTTGTCATAGATAGTCACGGGAAGGCAACCAAACCCTTGGCAACTTGAGGATTGAAAACTTCCAGTGAAATTCTCTCTCCTCCTTGGCGTATATTGCCTGAGAGTCGGCCTCTGGAGAGCAGGTTAATGAGCTGCAGCTCCAGGTTATAATACATACACCAGTTTTAATGAGAGGTTAGAAACTTGTTTACAATCACAAATGATGTCCCTTTGAGCAAGGTTCCACCACTAGCAAAAGGCTCAGGGAGGCCAATTCAGGATAGGAAGTTTGGTCCAAAGCTGTGGCAGAGAAGCACCCAATGCCACAGGGCACGTGTGTGTAAGTGTGGCTTTAGTTTATCTTTGCACTCCCCAGATCCCAGGCCAGCTGTATGCCAGTCTGTTCCCCCAGTATATTTTAGAGCAGTTCTAATTTACACTAGCAGCCAATGGTCCTGTAACTGTAAAGGATTCCCTCACCGCAGGCTCACCTCCATTGGCTGGACATGGCACAGCGGCTGTCTCCCTGTAAGGTGCCCCCTGCTGATAGTTGCTCTGTCGTTGTGGTCGTCTCTCTTCCCGCAACTTGGCCCTGCAGCCAGGTTACACTTTAGTCCACCCCTTCTGGTGTAACGAAGAGTCCAAACCAGATGCAGTCCAGTGACCTTACAGCAGGTCTTCCGCCTGTCTCTGGGCTCTAGTCCTTACACCCATTACTTCAGGGGGTTTCACCTCATCTTATTCAGTGGCTAGTAGGGGAATCACCAGGCCCACCCTCTACTCTGGGTTCCAGTCCAGGAATCCTGCAGCTGGAAGTCCAGGTCTTCTCCCTCAGACTTCTTGCTGCCTCCTTGTACTGCTGCCTACCTCTTCTATTCCCCCAGAGAGTAACTGCCGACTCTCTCCCCACAGTCTCTTTCTGCTGCAAATGTCCTGGCTTCATAGTCACCAGCTCCTGCCGAGCTGATCTTCATGTTCAATTAAGTCTGGCTTTCCCTCCATGTGCAGCCAGGCTCCTCTAAGGCCCACATAAACCCTGTCAGGGCCTGTGGGAGGTACACACCCCATCACAGGCCCCAATGGACCAATATGGTCAGAGGGCATAAGGAAACCCCAGACATGCTTCCTTTTTTGCCGCCACACCACTGATGTTGGCAATAGCAAAGGGCCAGGTTTGGCATTGGAGCTGCTATGCTTTCTCCATGACACCTGGGTATCCCCTATATGGGGGTGATCCTCCTGGGAAAGGACAAACAGGGAAGAAGGCTGCTTTGTTCTGATGGTGTGGTGCAAAGCAGCCTTAAATGGGCTTTTATTTTAAAGACCTGTTGGAGAGTGTATTTCCAATGAGAAAATGTTGCTCACCCATTGGACTTTCACACTGCTGGGGTGACTGTAATGGATTGTTTTCTTTTAAAAGGAGGCTCTCTCTAGCTCCTTCCAAGTACAGTTCAGCTCTGTGGTGCTGGAAACTACTACCAGACATAATTTCTTATCTAATATACTATAGGTCAGCTCCTCAGCTTGTGTAAATCAGCATTGCTCCCTTGACTTCACAAGTACTATGTTGATTTACATCAGCTGAAGTTCTGGCCCTATATATCACTTATTAGGGTTGATTTCCGCTAATGTTCCCACTACTCACGTATTTTCCACCTCTACTGTATTTCTTATAACTGTACACTTACCTTTACCCTTTCTTTGGATAAGAAATAGGCAGTGGCATGCAGGACATCTGCAGAATGAGTAGAATTATGATAGGAGTTGGAGGAATGGTAGTTGGCTTCAATAATTTGTAACCACGACCTCAGAGTTGATTCTGAACAGTTTAGGAATTCACAGATTCCAAAGCGAGCAAACATTTTGAGACCAAGATAAACCAAAGGCCTGGAGAGAAAAACAAACAGAAAGTTTTAAAACAAATGAGTTAGAAGGAAAACTAGACAGAGCAAATGAGACTAGCAGAGAAAGCATTTCTAAACTGTTGATATGTCAGATTAAGTATAACAGTTCAACTGTTCATAGAAATATACTCAAGATTTGTAGAAAGCTTCCACCTAACCACAATATTTGGGACTGATACTTCTGGAAGTTCCTGAGAATTATTAAAATACTAAACAGGTTCTATTCTCCTGATAAATCCATTTACAATTTTTGTTTCAGGGAGTCTTCTGTCTCTCTCAGGGCTCTGTGTCCCCCGCCAGCCTACCCTCAAGATTCCATGGCTCATCAACCTTCCTGTAGTAGAGAGAGATTGGAGGTGACTCAGTGCTTGCTGCTCAGGGAGAAGAGGCACTACTCACTCCCCTCCTGTCTATATTCACATTGTTCTTCAAATATCCCACTGTTGCTGTATCTGTTAACAGAACACCACTGGCCATCACATACAGCCCCCAGCTAAAACCTCTACAGCGCATTATCCACGATCTACAACCTATCCTGGAAAATGATCCCTCACTCTCACAGACCTTGGGAGGCAGGCCGGTCCTCGCTTACAGACAACCCCCCAACCTGAAGCAAATACTCACCAGCAACTACACACCACACCACAGAAACACCAACCCAGGAACCAATCCCTGTAGCAAACCTCGTTGCCTACTCTGTCCCCATATCTACTCTGGCGACACCATCAGAGGACCCAACCACATCAGCCACACCATCAACGGCTCATTCACCTGCACATCCACTAATGTTATATATGCCATCATGTGCCAGCAATGCCCCTTTGCCATGTACATTGGCCAAACCGGACAGTCCCTCCGCAAAAGAATAAATGGACACAAATCGGACATCAGGAATGGTAACATACATAAACCAGTAAGTGAACACTTCAATCTCCCTGGTCATTCTATTACAGATTTAAAAGTCACTATCATTGAACAAAAAAACTTCAGAAACAGACTTCAAAGAGAAACAGCAGAACTAAAATTCATTTGCAAATTTAACACCATTAATCTGGGCTTGAATAGGGCCTGGGAGTGGCTGGCTCATTACAGAAGCAGCTTTTCCTCTCCTGGAATTGACACCTCCTCATCTATTATTAGGAGTGGACTACATCCACCCTGATTGAATTGGCCCTGTCAACACTGGTTCTGCACTTGCAAAGTAACTCCCTGCTCTCCATGTGTCAGTATATAATGCCTGCATCTGTAACTTTCACTCTATGCATCTGAAGAAGTGAGGTTTTTACCCACGAAAGCTTATGCCCAAATAAATCTGTTAGTCTTTAAGGTGCCACCAGACTCCTTGTTGTTTTTGCTGTATCTGTGTTACAGCTCCACCAGAGGGAGTGCTAGAGCACACCAGTCAGTAGTACCTTGCTTATATTAGCGCTCCCACTCTTGCCAATGTTGGGGGAGCAGCAGCAGTGGTAGTGCAAAGGTGGGACATTTGGGGGTGGGGGGGGGGACATGTAGAGATTAAAACTAACACCACAGTGCAGACAAGGTCAGAGTGTCAGCATGCTCTCTCCAGCACTCCTTGCTCATGGCAGCTCAGGAAGCAACAGTTGGAATGCAGGAATCAAGCCCCACATTGTACTAGAGAACAAAAATCACAGGACAATTAAAGCAGCCTGGAATAACGTCTAATCCCAAAGCAGAGAGCAAGCAGTATTTTCGATCCAAGAGAGAGGAAATATTGGTATAGAGGGGTATAGCCTATTCAGGAAGGCCTGACAGGGAACGAAGGGAGGAGGTGTTGCATTATACATCAAGAATACATACACATGTTCTGAGGTCCAGAAGAAGGTGAGAGGCAAACCAGCTGAAATTCTCTAGGTAAAGATAAAAGGGGAAACCTGGGGTCTATTATAGACGACCAAATCAAGAAGAGGAGGTGGATGAGGCCTTTCTAGAACAGAAAGAGCCAAAACACAAGACCTGATAGTAATGAGGGCTGTTAACTACCCAGATATCTGTTGGAAAAATAATATGGCAAAACATGAAATTTCCAATAAGTTCAGGGACAAATTTTTGTTTTCAGAAAGTGGAGGAAGTAACCAGGGGGAGAGACATTTGAGACTTGAATCTGACCAACGGAGAGGAATTGGTTGTGAATTTCAAGGTGGAAGGGGCACTTTGGGTAACAGTGACTATGAAATGATAGATTTCATGATTCTAAGCAAAGGAAAGAATGAGAGAAGCAGAATACAGACAATAGCAGACTTCAAAAAACAGACTTCAATAAACTCAAAGAACTGGCAGGTAAGGTCTGTGTAAGAAAATGTAAGGGATAAAGGAGTTCAAGAGAACTGGCAGTTTCCCAAGGACACAATATTAAAGGCACAACTACAAACTATCCCGATCTGAAAGAAAGATAGGAAGAACAGTAAGAGGCCAACATGGCTCTAACAGGAGCTCTTTAATGACCTGAAAATCAAAAAGGAATCCTACAAAAAGTGGAAACATGGATTTATTGCTAAGGAGGCATATAAAGGAATTGCACAAGCATGTAGGGACAAAATCAGAAAAGCTAAGGCACAAAATGGCAAGGGACGTAAAAGGCAATAAGAAGAGGTTCTTTAAATACATTAGGAGCAGGAGAAAGATGAAGAAAAGTGCAGGTCCACTGCTTAGCAGGAAAGGAGAGCTAATAACTGATGACATCAAGAAGGCTGAGGTGTTTAATGCCTATTTGGCTTCAGTCTTCACTAAAAAGGTTAATGATGACCAGATACTCAACAGAATTAATATTAACAAGGGGAAGGAACACATGCCAAAATAGAGAAAGAACAGATTAAAGACTATTTAGATAAATTAGGCCTGGTCCACACTACCCCCCCACTTCGGACTAAGGTACGCAAATTCAGCTACGTTATTAACGTAGCTGAATTCGAAGTACCTTAGTCCGAACTTACCGCGGGTCCAGACGCGGCAGGAAGGCTCCCCCGTCGATTCTGCGTACTCCTCTCGGCGAGCTGGAGTACCGGCGTCGACGGCGAGCACTTCCGGGATCGATCC
>NW_020664418.1:34128787-34168685 GCF_002925995.2 Terrapene triunguis | reverse complement strand
GCCGGCCATGCCGCCCCTAAAAATGTGCCACCCCAAGCACCAGCTTGTTTTGCTGGTGCCTAGAGCCGGCCCTGCCTGCCTCACATGCATGCATCATATGATGCAGTTTGGGCTCCCAACCTACGCACAGAACTTTAATGCATATACTTGAGTATTCCATTAAAAAAAAATAAAAATCAAGGGACCTGATCCTCCTTTCACTTGTAACAATGTAAAAATTAGGAGTGATTCCAGTTAAATCAATGGCGTTCCACTGAAGCTACACTGATGTAAACTGGAGTAAGTGCAAGGAGAATCCATGCCCCAGCATTTATGTCAGCAATCGTTTGCCATCATATGTACTCACTGTCATTAATCCTCCAACGAGATCACTTGTATGTGGATCTTCATCTTTTGTCCCAAGTTGTGGAGAGTATAACTCAGTAGTTCTTAGAATCTCCAACACTCGATCTAAAGCTTCTGCGACAGGCATGGGACTGCTTTCTTGTGCAGCATTGATAATATTTATTACCTAGGTTAATATAAGAAACTCTTGAAATTTAGAAGCGATTGAAGAAAAGAGAGATTCTCAGTGACTAATATGAGAAGTCATTGTTACTAAACATAGCAGTATTTAATTCAGATTATGTAGAACTACTGTGAAATCTCTAGGGGATCAACAGTGAAACACTGAAGTCTTTTATTGACTGTGGGAGCAGGATCGAGGCTTTAAAGAGGCCATTCTTATTAGGCAACTTCCTGTCTTAAGACACTCGCCCAAAGTATCTCCAAACAGACTCAGTACAATCCCCTTCTACCTGTATCAGAAGGTCACTTTATTAAACAACTGATATTTGTTGGTCTCTTGAATGATTTCTTGAGACACATTACAACATAGGCACTGACTCTGTGGGTGCTCCAGGGCTCGAACGCTCACAGAAAAAAATAGTGGGTGCTCAGCGCCAATCAGCTGTTTGGGGGCTGGGGGAGAGCAAAGAGCAGTGAGTGGCAGGCAGGCAGGAGCCTTAGGGGAGGGGCTGGCGTGGGGGTGGGAAGAGGCGGAGCGAGAGTGGGGCCTCAGGAAAGGGGGCAGAGCGGAGGCAGGAAGAGGCAGATTGAGGGCATGGTCTCGGGAGAAGGGGCGGAGTGAGGGCAGGACCTCAGGGCAGAGCACCCCTGGGGAAAAATAAAAGTCAGCCACTATGCATTACAACGAATATGTATGAAGGGGAAATCTAGTCCCTTCCTTTGCATGGGCAGAGCGCCTCCAGGCAACAGAACCAGTGCAATTGTGCTAAAGAGGGGGCTGAATGTGGAGAGAGATGCAGACGGTGCACACTCCTATGTGGCAGGTGGAGGGGACAGGCAAGGACAGTAGGGCGGGCGAGGGTGGATTGGGCATTTGCCACTTCCTGGATCCTTCCAATCACTCACTGTGGGAGATGGGAGAAAGGGAAGACGTGGTGTAAGAGCCAGCATAAGCGTCTACAACCATTGCATGTGGCCCAGCTACTCAGGCCAGGTGCTGTGCAGAGGGTTTCTGCCACAGTATTTCAGAAAAAAATCCAGGTAAATTCCGATAGTCTGACTTCATGAACACCAGCAATGGTGCATTACCTTGGTGATGGGTGCTTCAATAGTCATGGAATGTATCCTGGCCATGGAGGAGTGTCGCCTCTGTGAACTGCCTGTGCAGAAGACAAAGCAAAATTAGCACTCTGATTAAAATGACAATGCATGACATCCAGAGTTAGCCAAGAATTCCTCGTTTGCCATGACCTTCAGGACCACCTATAACAGCATGCATATGCACACTTGTCCTGCTATACTGATAAGGATGCTCACATAGACGTGCTCTGAATCACCAACAACACAGAACAGAGATAAGCAGCCATAATGGCCTGGCAACATAGTCGCTGTTTTTATATTTTAAATGTTTTATAAAATGTTCAGCCACAAGCGCCATATCTATGTTGTCTTTGGGGGGGAGAAGAGGGGCCTGTAATACTACAAGGGTGTAAGACCTGACAAGACACAATGAGTCAGATCATCAGCTGGTGTAAATCAGTGTAGGTTCTTTGAACTTAATGCAGCGATGATGAGCTATGCCAACTGAGGTTCTGGCCCATAACAACTGATGTCATTAATCAGGGACTGGAAAACATACATCTTGTGTGTCAATTAGCAATTTTTGGCAGCAAAGGCCAAACTAGGCTATTTCCTGTTCTGTAACCTAGTAAGATGTGGCTACTTCTCGGCTACCTTTGTGCTGATGCTGAGCACATCTTCAGCCTCAGAATCCAGGCTATTTTTGTAGCAATGGTCAGTCTGGTGAAAATTAGAAGTAAATCTGTTACTTCAAATTTTCACCAGACTTGGACCATTGCCTAGAATGTACTGATACATGTTTTAACAGAAGCTTTATAAACACCAGCAAAACCCTGCAGTATGTGAACTACCTACTAAGGTGAAGGGTGATATGCCATGATGAAGTGTAACTCCCTGATGTATGACACAACATAGTGCAAATAAAACAAACAAAAACTAAGAAGAAATTTAACTTTGACTTTAATGGGAAGAGTAGATAGGGAAACTACAACAAACCCCAATACTTGTGGGGGCCCCAGAATCTGCTACCTTTACTAATGATGAAGAGTAACTTACTTTGGGAGTAGTTCTATTGAATTCTATGGGATTACTCATGACAGTAAGTGCTACCCAACGTTAGTAAGGGTGGCAGAATCTGGCCTTTCATTTCTAAAGTTTTCAAAAAAATAGGATAAAAAAATATTGCTCAGAGGCATAACACATGGGGTAGTTGCATAAATATGAAATATTCACGTCTTGAGGGTTTTTAAAAGCCATGTGAAAAATATACAAACATCCACTTATCTAACATACCATCACTTCCTCGTGAGGTTGTGGATCTGACATCAAGCGATCCTTTCCTCCTATCTTTGTGTCGGCAAGTCTGAATATCTGTGGAGACATCAGTGTTATACAATGACTGCAACAAAGGCTCTTCCCAGATTATATGTTAAAGGAAACTAAACATAGGTAAAAGCTTGATAGCAGCGGAGCAACATGGATAATGCTACAGTTGGTTGGAAAACAGCTTCTTAGAACTGTATTCACACTGGCCTTGGCATGGATGCTCCCACGTCACTCTCTTTGGATGCTGCTCTTGCCTCAAGCAAAGACGCAAGAGTAAATGGCCTTTGTGTAGAGGATCTCTGGGTATGTCTACACTACCCGCCGGATTGGCGGGTAGCGATCGATCCAGCGGGGATCGATTTATCACATCTAGTCTAGACACGATACATTGACCCCCGAGCCCTCTCCCATCGACTCCTGTACTCCAGCGCTGCGAGAGGTGCAAGCAGAGTCGACGGGGAAGCGGCAGCAGTCGACTCACCACGGTGAAGACACCACGGTAAGTCGATCTAAGTACGTCGACTTCAGCTACGTTATTCACTTAGATCGATTCCCCCCCCCCCAGTGTAGACCAGGGCTAAGAGCATGTAGAGTCTTCTCTCGCATTGGTGTAGAGTGGCGGTTCAGCCACAGCGCTGCCAGTAATAGAGCTGTACAAGTAAGAGGGGCCCCTGAACACCCCTTATGGATCTACAGAGACAAGGTGGGTGAGGTAATATGTTCTACTGGACCAACTTCTGTTGGAGAGAGAGACAAGCTTTCGAGCTACACAGAGCTCTTCCTCAGGTCCTATGGGTCTACACAGTGGTGAAGCCGCTGACCACTTCCCTATCCCACCCCTACCAACCCCTCAAACTCTGAGCGGAGTCTGCGTTGTCTTTGAGGCTACCCCCTGCACTAGATGTGTTTAGGGCCGGAGGCAGACAGCATTTGGCTCTAAGGCAAGTTAGAAACTTCAGTAGACAAGAGTTCTCAGTTGTCTGAATATTTCACATCTTAGAAAATCACCATTAAATGGCTTCATGCAAGAGTTGTTGGACTGTACAATTAATAATAATATTTAGTAAGCCAACCTTGACATACGTATAGACATTACCTGCTTAATCCCCAGAACAGCCTATGGGAGGGAGTCTGTTCTCCCTGTTTTACAGATGGGGGAACTGAAAGGCAGATACAGTGACTTAAGTCAATAGGGCAATTTCTGAGCTCACTTAGGCCCAAGCAGTCCCATTGCATGTGGGTTAATTAGCACAGAAAGTGGTTACACAAGGATAACTGAGGACAGGGTTTGGCCCATTGCTTGTTTTTTAGTTTTAATTGACTCATACCAGATAAGTGTTTCTCAGTGAGCTGAGATTGCCTAAGGCAGGGGATGGGGGCATTACTACTGAGTACAACAAGGAGCAGACAGAGAGTTGCAGCCTAGGACTCTAAGTGTGGGTGGACATACTCCTTCATCCCTTCAAAAGAACTAGTTTAGGGTGGGAAGATCAAAAGGGGAGCTGAATTATGAGCAGAGCCCAAGGGCATAGCAGAGAGGAGAGGAGGAACAAAGGTTTTATTTTAAGTCTTCTAAAGTGCAATACTGGAGGGGCAAATCCCAGCACTGATGGGGTATGTGTGTCTTAAGACCGTCAGGCAGGAGAGAGTAGAGTTAGACCGCAAAATCCATGGTGGCTGCTTGTACAGAACTCCCTGGAGTGCTATGGTATTGCTTTCTTCTGATTCACTCCCTAAGCTACCTCATTGTTCCCCCACATCCTCCAGTGGAAGATGGCTTCCACCAGAGGCACATGAGGAATGTGGGTTTGATCCCTCTGCTTTGTAACAGAAGGCGGAATAGCATAACTTGGTCCCACATACCTCCTGCTTCAGGTGGGAAGGAGCCTAGAGGCACGCTTACTATATGAGAACCCTTGTTAAAATGTACTGCTGTCCCCTGCAGCACTGGCCCCAGGTCCTGAAGTGGCACTGCTAGAATACGTCAGTATTTTTTTTTTAAAGGGAGGAGGCAGTTATCTGGGTTTAAATTTAAATTAAATAAAAAACCAGCTGGGAGTTTCCTAATCATAATTGTTCAGAATATAAACAGATTGATTTGGGGTTGAAACCACCCTGTAAACTCTGGAACTCTAAGGCCCATTGAAGGCGAGGCGAGTTTTGCCATGAACTTCAATGGGAGCAGGACCAAGCCCTAAATTATGTGCATTCATCGTCGTATCCATCCACATGCAATATCCCAAAATAGCAAAAGCAACAGATCTTTAATAAAGAAGCAAAAGGTGCATGCCATGAATTATATTAGCCATGACGTAAATTCCATCTAGATGGTGTCCTTGACATTTCTAATCTAGTCATAGAGATTGCATCAACTACACTACCTATGACTGGAATGTGAAATAGAGCCAAATGTGGTACCCACTCATGGTTCTAACACAGACACATTACATTTTCAAGGTTTGTTTGATTTATGTCACTTCTGAAACAAATTTGCCTGGCATAGATAACTTGCATTTATTTTGTCTCCCCCAGGAATACCATTTTATTGCTATCAAAATATTATTGTTTTCACTGCGCTGTGTAACCCATGTTTGAGTCTGATCTTAGCGACCTATCTAATCTTTTCCTGCATACATCCCATGCTTCTTGTTACAAAAATGCAATAACGTACCTGTCTGAGATTCAGCCTGAACACGTTCACATATTCTTTCTGCCTACAAATCAATATAAGAAATCCAGTTAATCAATCTCCTGATCACACTGTGATATTTTCTGCTTAAACTAAAATGGACAAATCACCTTTTTTTCTTACCTTATTGTTGTCATTGCAGAGTCTACTAATTGACACATAGTGTCTAATCTTTCTGTAGGCAAAAAACAATGTGTTATTGTGGCTCCGATTCCCAGCTCTGATTCACATCTAGCTGCATTTTAAATTTACAAGATCCATACTAGCAATAAATCCATCCAGGACAAATCCTACTGTGTGGGGGCCTGGAACCAATGCAGTTCAGCTGCACTGGAGGGCAGGAGGGAGGGAGGGTGGGATGTGTGGGCTGTATAGCCATATTATGTGGGCTCATTCTCTGCTGCTGCTGGGGGAAGTTTAGGTGTATGGTGTGGCTGGTGCATCTGCAATGATGTAGGTCCAGACAGACAGACTACAGGGTTTAGGGGCGGAGCAGTCACCTAGGCTAGTACCATCCTAAATGCCTCCAGATTGCCATGACACTCACTGTGCCAATCGCATTTGCTTTGTACTCAGGTAATGTATACATGAGTATGGGTCCATCTCTTCTGCTTTGTATCACAAGCTGCCAGATGCTTTTGCTCCACTGATGGAGAATAGAGAGTATGAATTACTACCAAGGGATGCCAGCAATTTAAAACAGCCCACTTCTTCTGCCTATAAAGAGTGGAGTTTCCCCCGCTCATTTAATTAATCTATAATGTTTGTTGGATAGGAAAGAAGTTGCATACAACCTTTCCTTCATGGTAAGATAGATCAACCTGAGAAGGAAGGGACATACAAAAGTGGGGGTTCCCGGAGGAATGTGTACTCTTATATCATCAAGCCCATATTATTTTAATAACTCTACATGTTTTCCACTGGTATCACCTGGGAAGAAGCAGAGAGTTTAGGGACTGCTACAATATATGCCAGCTGGTCCCCCTTTCTTTACTGAAATTGCATAGGGGGACTTACCGTAAATGTTCTAATAATCAATATTTACCATTCTGCTCTAAACATCCCAGTCAATGGCTGACTGGAAGTGCTGGGGAAACGGGAATTTTGCCTGAGTAAGGAATGCTAGCTCCCTTTGGGTGAAGATCACCTGGGATGTAAGTGTAAAGGACCTACACAGATCAAGTAGCTGCACCACAGAACCAGTCTGTACACCAGCCTTGCATAGGCCAGCATGGATGGAGATGATGGGAGGGAACATAGGCTCTATGTGGCTCCCTCCAGTAGCCTCAACACAAGGCATAATGGAGCACTCACCACTCTAGCCCACAGGCTGGAATAATAGCCACAGGGGAGCTTGGCCCAAACCCTAGCTCTGCATTGGGGGTTGGATTTCACTTCCCTTGCATACAGTGCAATTAGCCAAGCATTATGTGAGTAAAGTGGATTTTACCCTAAGGACTTAAGTGGTGGATCGGTCCACTGCAGGCTCCCAGCTCTGCAGGGATGGATTTCACTTAGAAAGCAATAGAGACTGATGCAAGGCCCACTGAAGCCAATGGGAGTCTCTGACTTCATTGAGCATTATATCAGACCTCAAATACATACTGAAAAGGTACTTCACTTTTGCACTTACCCTCCCTGTCCGATGACAGGTATTATCTTCACATTTTGTTGTATGCTATCTCCATTTTTCTTTTTGGTGTAATACATTCCTTGCCATTCCTGCAAGAGTAGTCCAAGGGTAATTACATTCAATTAAGTAATTAACAAATCTAAGGCTATTTTCTAAAAATTCCTCTTCATTTATTACTGCCAAGAGAGTCAGGAAAAAATAAAAATAAAAATCTAAATTTGATATATTTTCAGTTAAATCTGCTTTACAATCCCAGACCTAGACGTTCATTCTTAGGGGTCTTAGAGGCAATGCACGTGTCAGAGAAACGTGGACTCAGAAAGAAGAAGAACTGAAGATGCAACTGGGGCTGTGGATTCTCACTCCACTTACAAGCGTCCCATTCTTTTAGCTCATTGGAGAAATTATTCACCTCTCCAGAAAACTCAGACAGCCGCTCCTTCTGCCCCAATATGTTATTTATAAAAACAAATTTAAGAATTTAAAGTCCAAAATAATTTCACACAATTCTGAAGCTTAATTCCAGAGACAGAAAACATGAGAAATGTTTTGTATATATAATAGCACACTGACCAGCCAATTGGGGAGCATTGGTTGATGGGCTCTAGAGGAGTCCAACTCTGGAGGGGTTGAAACATGTCTATTTCTTGGTCTCTGAAGTTAGCTCTGTAGTTATAATAGATCCACACTCTTGGGTTTCAAGCTAACGGGTGAGTAGAGCTTGTCAGAAAACACCTGTTTTTTTTTTCTGCCAGACATTTCAACTTTTTGTCAAAAATCCAAAAAATGGAAAGCATTTGGTTTTCAGGATTTGGGGTTTTTTTAAATAACAGTCAAAATTTTCTATGGAAAGCAGAACCTTCTAGTGAAGGTTTCAGAGTAGCAGCCGTGTTAGTCTGTATCCGCAAATTTGTTAGTCTCTAAGGTGCCACAAGTACTCCTGTTCTTCTAGTGAAGGTTGCAGTTAATTGAAAACCAAATTTTCTGTCAAAAAATAGCTTAGATGTAAAATTTTTGGTCAGCCCTGGATATAATTTTCAGAAACTGACTATTTCCCCTCCTGTTTTAAACCTATATTTTTAAAGGACATCCTGTTAAAAAAATCTTTTTTTATTCATTGATTCTAAATCCAGAAGAGACCATTATCTGATCTCCTGTATAACAAGTGGCAGATTTCACCCAGTTACTCCTATTATTATTATTTTCATATATCTAACAACAACTTCTACTTAAAGCAGAGGCTGTTCTATGAATTGGGGAATAGAAAAAACTCCACAAGTGAGGCTGGCACAAACAGATGTTGTACATCCCATATTTTGCCAGTACAATTCTTTTTCTCTCTCTGTAGCTTTCTTCAGTCTTCTCCCACAACCCTGTCCCCATTCTGTCTGCTTTCTGTTCCACTGTTCACCTGACTTCTCTCCCACACTCCTCTTTTTGTTCTTTTTTCCATAGCATAATGCAAAGCCAATAACATTCAGTATGAAGCAGTCTGTAGACCCATGATATTTGAGTGGATTCAAAGTCATGCCCACAAGTTTGTCCATCCTAGCATAAATTTAAAGAAAAAAAGAGTCTGGAAAATCTGGATCCAAGAGCGTCCAACAATGAACAACAAATTGACTGCTTACTGTATATGGGCGTCATCCAAAGCCCAATGAAGTCACAGGGAGTCTTTTAATTGATCAGGTTTTCTATGCATATGTGTATCCGTGTGCACATGCACATAGTACAGAATAATGTATATACACACCTACATTTATCCTTATATTGTAGAGAAACCAATAGACAGATGGGCCAAGACTGCACAGGCATAACTAAGGGTAGAATTTGCCCTACATTCTAATGTAAATTGCACTGGGGAAGGAGAACCAACAAGCAAAGAATCCAGCATTCATAAGGACTGCATAATGACAAGCAGTGGGGGGAGGGTGGGAGGAAGGAGAGGAATAAAATAATTTAAAAAAAAACCCTGAAAGGTTTTTCCATGTATCGGTCTGAGAAAAGAACTGTGCACAACAAACTGGGAATCAAGCATAATATCTTCTCCCATATGTTGCATGAGGAATATAAATGAGGACTAAGCAAACATTACACAGTTCTATGCTCTTGGAATTAAAATGATACATAGCAATAGTTCCCTGACAACCAGGATAAGAGAGAGATGAGTAATCAATCTCTAAACCCAGATAATAAGGTCAGAATATGCATAAAGGGATGAAGTCATAATGCACAGATTGAATAATTCTATAGTTGCAAGTGCCTTCCCATCATGTCAGGATAGAAGCAGTCACTAATGGATTTTGCTTCATATTCAATAGGCAAAAATTCACAGTTGTAATGTCTGAAAAAAACAAGAAAACCTTGAAAGGCAACGTGTGGAGGAGAAGGGTCAGAACATTTCAGTTCTGGTCTAAGCCAAACACCAGCCATTATGTAAAGTTCTTACAAGGATATTACATAAACATATTTTAAGAACTCCATATGCTTTCTCCAAGAACCTCTGTCAGCCAGCTAAATAGAGAATATGTACCTCTCGACACATGCCTTCAACTGAGCTCATCCTTATGAGTGAATTACTGTCCTAGAAATATGGTGCTACAGTCACTTCAGCGTGGCCTAATGTTCTGGTGTTAAAATAAAGACTAAGAATGTCTGGTGTAAGTAGAAAAGAAGGAATCAATAACATCCTTGATATAATAATCTAATGCTACCTTCAGAAGGCAATGCTTCATTACCCATCATCCCATGGATTCATATATACAGTAAGACACCAAAGCTCATTGTAAACACCAATGTCAAGCACAAAATCTTCCACAATGTAATCTGAGTCCAGGGAAGGACCACTGAGTTTGGTTCAGTTTTCATACAAAATTGCACACAGTGTGCACCCTTACAAACTACTCACTTGCCTTAGATAACTAAATAACTTCCCCTATATATTCCTCTGCAGAGTAACTCCCAAGCAGTGGGAGAAATTGGGTGCCTTGTCTGAATTATCAATAGGTATCTCATGAGGGCTGGTCTACACTACCGCTTAAGTCAATGTAACTTATGTCACTCAGGGGTGTGAAAAAGACATCCCCCTGAGCAACATAAGTTACATCAACCTAAGTGCTGTCCGCACCAACACTGTCGGTGGGAGACACTCTCGCTGTGGTGTAGATTTGTCCTCACTTTATGAAAAGTGAAACTATCTCAAATAAAGATTTTTTGTCCCAGATCATAGGGATCAGATGCAGCAAAACTTCTAGTCAGATGTGATCAGCTAGTTCACATTTCACCTCAGCGGACCTAATTTGATTCATTCAATGAGTTAAGAATATGCAAGTGTTGCATCTTAATTTCTTAAATTTGAACAGAAGGAAAATGCCTTTTGATAGTGCTGGTCTCTTGTGAGTACAGCCAGCATACGTTAACCAAAGACATCTTTTTGCTTGGCTCTACAATATCCTTCCTGATCACTGTATACTACATGGATTGTCCAAGTCCATTCGCTAAAACAGTCCCTTGCTTTACTGTGTAAAATGCCAATCAAATGCTCTTTGAAGATGCTAAACTTGGCCACAGATTAATGTTTCTCAACACAGGAGTTAAAATACTACAGGTGTGGATGAACAGGCATAGATCCATCTTGGATCCCACTGTACAACTAGAAATATTTTCCCCAAATCCCTGGAGCAGCTCTATCAGAAATTCTGGTTTGTTACTGTGTTTGTTATGATACTACGTAGTCTCAAACTGGGAAGGGTTAGTCTCATCATGAGATAAGAACTCCTACTATGTGCTGGATGATCAGAAAACATCACAGCACAGTTTTTTGTCTGGGCTAAAGAAATTACTTGGTATATTGTATGCTAGTGTAATCAAGTTACAGTGCCCACATATTTGGTTGCTAACTGGAAGCAGTCTTTTTTCACATGTACAAAGAAATCACAAACATGGAGGGAGATAGATAAATCAAATCAGATTTATCTTGACACAACCAAAACTTTTTGGAGAATGTTATTCCTTCCAGAGGCAAATTAGTTTCAAATTCTCCTGGAACAATTCAGTATAAAACACTTTCAAAGTATTGTGATCTTTCAAATGTTGAACCACACAGTAAAATTGCATCTGCGAATGTTTCATGGAAGAACTCCTTTTGTGTTAATAGGTAAAATTCTACATTTTTACAATCTATGTAGATTACAAACTGTTAAGTTTGCCAATGGCAAATAAGAAGACATATGAAACAAACACAGATCTACATCGAGGAGAGTTTAAGACCTTCCAGAAATGTAGGGTTTAAAGTTTAATATCTCACTAATATTCACAGAAGGGTGTCCTGATATCAGAATACTAAAACACAAAAATCTTGACAGCTCCATACTTAGAGGAAAAATATTACTCAGTATTAGGTTTTTTTTTTACCATGAGTAGTCTAAAAATACATTTCTGTTAGAGACATTTTTGTTATTACATTAAAAATAATTGAAAATATGATAATTGGAAATCGTGAATACTAGATGCTGTAGTCACGAAGCCCAACAGAACTAACTGATCTGTATTCTTAACTTAATGAACACCACATAATGGTATCAGACCTGTACCACGTGTCTTTATTTGGATGCACCTTCACAGAGGCAACAGAACTGTGAAGCGCCATCATTTTAGCCCTTGGATGTCTCTTGGATCCAGCACTCCAGTCAATATCCAGACACGACAGTTTCGTGTTCAGATGCACATTCCATCTGCACAGAGACACATCATTGCCTTTCTAGACGAATACTCACGTTACTACCTTGATGTACACAGTGTGACTAATCACATCTTTGCGTTAGTGCCTTGATGCATCAATACCTAGATGTACATAACACTAGTAATTAATTTTAACATCTCACCACACTGTCAATAACGTGGTGTTTCCCAGCAGACAGCCAGTGTGACCCAATTAGCTACCCTGACTCAGCCTTGTGGATATGCCATGGCACATCTTTGAAAATGCAGCTGATTCAGAAAATTCCTCATGTTACCACCACAATCTGTGTCTCCTTAGATAGGGTACCATGACATATCTTTTCACTGGCCTCAGAAGGCATTTACGCTTTGCTGTCAAGATGCAAATGTCAGCTCCGAGACATACTAGGATGCACACTCACATAGTGCCACAACAAGAATAGAGTCAAAGGAACACCACAGTGCTATGAGGCAGTCAGCAAAATCTGTTATCAACCTCCATATCCGCACTGTGAAGCCATCTGACTCCCCTGCACTTCCTTGATGCAATAAGTATTTCTAATGGAAATCCACTAGAGAGTTCCTTAGTCATTAGAGAACTACCTCTCTTGTTGAAGAAAAGGGCCTGGCAGTTGAAAGCTGACATGTCTCTTGAGGGTGATAGAAATTACATGCCTCTCTCTCAAGGTTTCTAAATTCTGAGCTTGCTAATCAGCTACAATGTATCATGTTGGAACCTGAGTGTGGTTCTGTTCTAATCTACTTGCCACTGGACAACTTGTTCTTTCATATCAAGCTACCTTGTTTTCCTTATTCTCCACCTCCCTTTTAGGTTTCCGCACCTTTTGGTGCATGCAGCATATGCCCTACATATGTAAAGTGAGTACACAAACATGTAACACACGCTATATAGAAACAACACAGGAGTGTGTTTTACTCTCTTACTTTTCCATGCAACTTAACTGAAAGTAACCTTTACAAAAAGGAAAATGTCATTCTTGATGAGACCCAAACCTCTTTAAACTCAGCTCAGTTCCCATTCTAGAAATGTATTACTCCATCTTATCATGTTCTTACACTATAAATTACACAGCTTTATGTTTTGACAATGTCAAAAAAATTTTTTTACCACTGATAAGAATTTTCCCACCAACATAGAATATTTATTGTTCTCAGAGATTTCTTTTAATTGTTTTTCACCATTATTAAGCATACCAAATATGGGATACAATGAAGGGGCGCATGGGCACATATGTCCACGCACACACACACAAATTGGATGAGAAGATTTGAATCATGTGGGATTCATTTCTTTAGCATCAGTAAGGTTGTCCACATCCTCAGACCCATAATTTAAAGTGTTTGGAGTTATAACAATGAGAGTGAGATACCACAAGATTTGTTTTCAATGCGGGTAAAATAGAATCTACAGTGAGGAGCAGCGCTACAAGACCCAATGCAGCAAAGTACCAATGAGAATTGAGGAGTACATGGCTCTCCTCTGTACCTTGCAGGATTGAGCCCATTATTATCGCAGTTGAGAGGACTAGGCTAAACCTGCTCCCACTGAAGTCAATAAGATGAATGCAATTGACTTCAGTGTGAAGAGGATTGGACCCCAGGTTAGTATGTTATATGCCAAATCCTGCTCGTCACAACTAGTCTCATTGACTTCAATGGGATTACTTGTGTGAGTAAGCAAAGAATGCATGTTACATGCCTGTAAAGTCTATGTTGTGTTTTACGCCTGGCCAATTATCACTCCTACAGGTAGTGTGTAATAATATCATGGAATGATAAATGATATACTGCTACTTACCTTTCCTATCTTTATGCAGGAATTAATAGTATCTAGGAAATCGGCTTTTTTTTCATTTATAGGCACTTCAGTTAATTCCTTTCCTATTAATTCACCTATTTGATAGCCCATCGCTGTTTCAAATGCAGGATTTACATACTGTGAAATAAAACCAAAGCTCATTAAACACAATACTTAAAAGAAGAAAGTCAAGACAGACCTGCATTTTGATCTACCTTGTTAAACCTAGTGGTATGTTTACTAAGCTGAGATAAAAGTCTTTGTATGTATTATTCATAAAAATATACACTTCAATATTTTTTTAACACAACAAAACAAAAATCCATTCCAGAAGCCTGGTGCTCTTACAAAACAAGCCTGTGTGCACACATGAGCAGAGAGAGGAAAATATATTTTGTTATGAAATACAACATAGTTTTGCATTTCTAAGGAGTTATTATAGACAACAAATACTCTTGAAAAATGAATCCTTTCAGTCTTCAAACCGAAGTCAACCTCAATGTTGTGAAAGTCACAAACAGGATAGAGAGATTTTGTAGGGCCGAGGAATATTAAACGGTAACGTTGCTAAATTCTGTTTTTTCTCTATGAAACAGTCAAGGACTGGGGAGGGGAGTCGTCTCTGGGCCCTCCTCACAAAGCTCAAGAAAATGGGCTGTGTGAAGGGGAATCTAAGAGTGCCGGGAGGCGGGAATTGTTATCCGTAAACTGAGGGTTGCACTGCCACTCCAATTCTATAGGGTCCCTACATGCCGCCTACACAGGGGTTTAGACCTGTGATCAATCACTCACTCTAATCTACCTATCTTAGGTACTTATATGGCTCCCATGACCATAGTACTTGAATGCCTCACAGTCTTTAATGTATTTATCCCCGGCAGCACTATGTGACCAAGCGGGGCCAGCAAACCCTAGCAAAAATTGGGGGGAGGGGAGGAGAGGGCATGTGACCTTCCACGTCTCCCTCCCACAGGTTGCTTTCTGACCAGCGGGCTGGGGCGGGTGTCTTGGAGCTTCAGGCCTGCAGGGCGCGCCTGCTGGGGCTCACAGCTTCAGCAGGAGTGGGGCTGAAGCCCCGAGCTCCAGCAGACGCACCCTGGCTCTCGAACTTCTGAAGACTGTCATATGCGGCTCAGACGGTTAGTAAGTTTAGCCACCTCTGACTTACAATAAAGTTCACCATACAGGCTGGATTCGTGTATTAGCCTTTCAAGAACGGAGAGCTAGGTGTTGTCTGTGCTGACTTTAGTTTGGGAACTGGGGAACCATATTCAAAAATATGGTTCCAACCCAGTCAGTCTCTAAATCAGTTTAGCAAGTGAGTGTAGATGGAACAAACAACACTTCAATACCACATTTTAAAAAAGTATTCTAATCTTGTTTAAACAGAGTTACAATATGATTTGGCTTCATCCACATTAGCTGGCCATACCATCACAGAAAGCAGGTTAACTGGGTCTGTGTTCAAATTTAGTTTAAATTCTGTTCCTTAAACTGGTTTGAGCCCCAGTGTGTACAGAGGGATGGATTCAAGTCTTCAAGGATAACGAGCTTCAAGGAAATGAGTTTTGTGATTTTATTCTAGTCATTTGTGGACATTTGCTAAAACTTGACTAAAACTTACACTCAGGGGCCTTGTCTGCACTTGGAATTAGCTTCACTTGCAGCTAGGTTTTAAAGAAAAATTAAATTAATTTGCAACACTTTAGGAAAAGAAAGTTTATAAAACCATGGCTGTGTTCACCAACAGTTATCAGCAACATATGAAATAAGCATCACAAAAAGACTGAGGGCCAGATCTGCAGCATAACCTCAAAGATTACTTATTTTTTTAAATGGACTTGGTTTAAACAGGATATTTTAAACTGAGGAAATTGTACATGAGAGCTGAATTTGTCTCATCTGTTCAGAACTATTAGGTCAGATGCTTGAACTTCTTTTAAAGAAAGAGTACATATAATTGTGGATGAAATAAAATTTAGTGAATCCACAGAACAATATTTTATGCTTATAAATATAACTAGAACAAACCTGTATTACATGATCTTCACTTGTGATCTCAATGGCTTCTTGACTTTTCTCGAGTGCTGTAAATATTGAATTACAAGCCCTTGTAGACAGAAAAAAACCCCAATGGATTAGATTTAATTTACTTGTCTCTTAAGGTATATATAAAATATCATACAACAGAAAAAACACAAATTCTGGCAGGAGTTTGTGCTTCAGGGATTAATAGGGACATACTAATTTGGCAAACTAATTTTCTATAGTGAGCATCCATATAGTAAGAAGAAATATTCTTTTTTGGATGAGAATAAATTTGGCCTTTTTTATTGTTGATGTTTCTTGAAATTGGTAAAATTACCTTAGTTTAAATTGTGCCTGCACTTCTCCAAATTCCAGCTGAATTAGCTCATTGTAACAGGCCATTATATTGGAATTTTCTACATATCTCTGTAAATGAAAAGTTAGAAATATTTCAGCAGTTGACTTGTCTGTCAATAAAGATATGCTGTTTTAAAGAAAAAATAAATTATGAATGACATCAGGAATGCATAAAATGAACACTTCACAAGTAAAGAGCTCTAGAAACTTCATCAGGCTGGTGCATTTCCTCCAGGTGTTACATTTTGAAAAAAGCAATAGAAAATAAAGTGTAACAACAAGATAAAAAGAGCATGCTGTGTCAATGTGACTATCAACAAAGTCAATAAATAGGATCAAACTAATTTCTGTTAAAATTATTTGTCTTCATGCTGTTTAGTTTAAATAACAATTAAATCATATTGTTAATCAAAAAAGTCAAATTTCAACACTAATTTTACATGGTGTATAGCTTTCCAGGTCATAATTTCATGGACAGAAACAAACAATGCTTTTTTTGACTATTACATGACAAAATATTAGCCCTTGTCTAGTGTGTATTCATTTTCCTGTTCACTAACCTGTTCCTGATTAACTGTTCCCAGATAACTATGTGTGGACACATATTCTGTAATAAAAGTGCCATCTTCCTATTTAACTTAACCAAAGTGGGTTAAACTAAACAGACAAGGAACTCTTGTTCCAGAATAAGCATGGAGTTATTCAGGAACAGCTGAAATACATCCCCTACTTTAATCAGAAACAACTTCCAAGTGTAGACAAGCCCTTTGGATCTTCATACATGCTAAAGTGCCATGGACTTCAAGGGGAGTTGATCAGGAGTAAGAATTGCAGGAATGGGCTCTACTAAGATAATGCCAAGGCTGTCAAGCCCCTAATGCTGAAAATAAGCATTCTGCATAACTTTACTCATCTGAGTAGTCCCTCTGAAGTCACTGGATCTACTCAGATGAATAAAATTACTCCCATCCTTTAGCATTTGCAGCACTGAGGTCTAACTACAAATAAGGAGAGGGATGCAAATACGCTATGACAGAGTAGTAAACAAACTAGTGAACATGCACCATTCGTCTCACTATAAATCATGCACTTTTTGTTCCATTGTCAGCTTAATGTACTGAAGAATCCACCTAACTGACACACTAATAAGCACCAAACCTGCTTAATTGGGATAGTTGTCAGGGAACAGATTCAGTGTAATGCATTCCTGATGACTCTAGACAATAGATAATAGCACCTGATAATGTCTGAAGCCCGTTGCACAGGTGAGAATTTGTATTTGATAGCATAAATTCCCCATAGGATGTCCTATTGTTCACTACAAGCTACTTCCCAGCTCTGCTACAGTATGGCTACTAATGGGTCAGTCTGGCCCATATATACTTATGAAAAGAAGTTTAATGCTTTTAAATTTCTTTTAAAATAAGCATACAAAGAGTCTCTGATAGTTAGGATGCTCTCTGAAGTAGTCATGTTTCTGTTTCCATTGGGATATGCTAGCTCAGAAGGAGACAATATAGAACAATGGACTACAGAAGGTGAGGCTTTGCAGATTGGACTACTGACAAACCGGACCACTGAAAACCAAACCGCAACACAGCTTCTCATATTACATCAGAGTTCACACATTACAGAACGATCCAGGGGTTGACAATACATACGTACCCTTGTGAAGCCTGCTGCAATCAGTGGCAATATTGATGACTCCTCCCGATCACTATGTCTTTCAAAACAGAATGACAAAGTCAGAAATGCCTCTTTTGCTCATTCAGTCTTGGTCCCACAAAAGAATCTTTAGCAGGACTGGGGCCTAAAACACACACTATGTAGCCAAGCATTACAGTTTTGTTATTGTAAATCAAATACACTTCTTGTGCTTTGATAATCATCTTGAACGTTAAGTTTAATTTTCAGTAAATGTTACATCAAAATTATCATTTCCATTTTCAAGTACCCTCCCTAACTTTTTTGCAACACAAAAATCAATGCTTCAAGCCAACAGACTTCAGAAATCGCTTGACTAGTCCATGTTTTTCTATGCTCGACTCTTTACCGTTGTTGCTATCCTTGGCCAATGGAAAATATGGTGAACTTGAAAGTTGACATGGCCAACTAGTTTCAAAAGTGACTAGTGATTTTGGGCGCCTCAAAGCTTGATGTCTAACTTGGGACATTCAATAGGGCCTGGTTTTCCAAAGTCGGGGGCTCAGCACTTTCCGAATATCAGGACTCTTTACGGTGTGACAAGGTGGACGCCCATAAAAAGAGGCACCAAAATCACTCATTATTTTTGAAAATCTTGGCCATATAATCTTTCAATATTTAAAAAAAATATGTGTATATCTTGGAATGGAGGAAGTTGGAGGAATGGCAATTGTTTTAGGTGTGGTTAAAAATATATCAGAGGTAATGGAGGCTGGTGAAGCAGATGACGTAATAGCTTGCATTTAAATAGTTCTTCTGATTTGAAAACTTCAGGGCAGTCTAAGTGGGTATGATTATTTCTATTTTATAGATGGGGAAACAGCATAGCTAAATTAAGGGACCTGCCCAAGGTCAGACAGAGAGTCAGTGGCAGACCAGACAATAGCTCTAGGTATCTTAGCTCCCAGTGAGAGAGCTTCTGGAATAATGTGCCTAGTTCTAGTGCCCACAATTCAAGAAGGATGTTGATAAATTGGAGAGGGTTCAGAGAAGAGCCACAAGAATAATTAAACGATTAGAAAACATGCCTTATAGTGATAGACTCATGGAGCTTAATCTATTTAGCTTAACAAAGAAAAAGGTTAAGGGGTGACTTGATTACAATCTATAAGTACCTACATGGGGAACAAATATTTAATAATGGGCTCTTCAATCTAACAGGGAAAAGTATAATATAATCCAATGGCTGGAAATTGAAGCTGGACAAATACAGACCGGAAATATGGCATACATTTTTAATGGTGCAAGTGATTAACAATTGGAACAATTTCCCAAGGATCATGGTGGACTCTCCATCACTGACAATTTTTAAATCAGGCTTGGATGTTTTTCTAAAAGATCTGCTCTAGAACAATTGTATGGAATTTCTATGGTCTGTGCTACACAGGAAGTCAGACTAGAGCAGGGGTCGGCAACTTCTGGCATGCGGCTCACCAGGGTAAGCACCCTGGTGGGCCGGGCCAGTTTATTTACTTGCTGATGCGGCAGGTTCGGCCGATCGCGGCCCCCACTGGCTGCGGTTTGCCGTCCCAGGCCAATAGGGGTGGCGGGAAGCTGAGGCCAGCACATCCCTCGCCCGCGTTGCTTCCCGCCGCCCCTATTGGCCTGGGACGGCGAACCGCGGCCAGTGGGGGCCGCGATCAGCCGAACCTGCCGCGTCAGCAGGTAAATAAACTGGCCCGGCCCGCCAGGGTGCTTACCTTGCCGAGCCGCGTGCCAGAGGTTGCCGACCCCTGGACTAGAGGATCCCAATGGTCCCTTCGGCCTTAGAATCCATGAGTTCCCTGTTCTAACAACTCGATAATGCTGCCTCCCAGGAGTACAAAGAAATAAGAAAAAGGTTCTGGCAAGAAAACTAAATGAACTGTTGGAACCTGCCTCGAGAGAAATGATCCTATGCACAACAGAAGAACCTCTGCAAAGTGTTAGCTAACATGGGCTTTGTCTTCATTGGCACAAAAGTGGTTTTTCTATAGTAAGATAACTGACACATGATCGTTAGCTCCCAGTAAAATCCTAAATGGACACAAGGCATTTGTGTTTACTGTCAGGTTGCTAGGCGAGGTTAGCACTATACCCCCTGCCTACGGTTGGGTCACTTTGCTTACCTTGAGCTAAAAGTACAGTGCCTTGACTTGCCACGTTCTTACGGTAAAAACACACCTTTATTTTTGGTCAGTGAAGACATAGTGGTACAATGTACTATTCAGCAGAAAATTGATCCTGTGGCATGTTTACACTGCAATGGGAGGTGTGCTGTAGCTTGGGAAGGCATACCCACGCTTGCTTTCATCTAGCTAGCATGGCTAAAAATAGCAGTGAAGATGTGGCAGCACAGGCTTCAGCCTGGTCTGTATAAGCCTGTCCCGCACCCTGGATACGTACTTGCATTCCTAGCCTGTGCAAGGGTCCAGGCTGCCGCATTGTCCTGGCTAGTTTTAGCTAGTACGGGTATGCCCACCTGAGCTGCAGCCACACCTCCTATTGCATTGTAGACATACCCCCAGGGCAATGCAAATTTATTTCTTAGCCTTTTACACCAGGCTGGGACATTGAGTGGTCTGAAAGGCTGGAGAGCTCAAGTTTAATGAGATCTTTGCCAGCAGCTTCCTTTGCCCTGGCCTAAAGTGCCACCTGCCAGCTTATTTTTCTTTTGGCCAATGCTTCTTTCTGCTAAGATTGTACTCCAAACACAGTGCAGCAGAATCAAACAAGAGAAAAAGAGGAGGTAGCCAAGATCAAGACTGACTGAGTGGGGGGTGACTCATTAGGCCAGGACAGAGGAAGCTGTTGGGCCTGACTTCAACGGAAAGGTAAGGAATACTAACAGAGCTGGATCTGTAGTCGAGAGAGAAGGAGTTGGAGAGACTAGAACAGGGGATGGGTAAAGGTGGCTGGACAACCCTCCCAGAGGCTTTCACTGAAACAGCAACAAAACTAGTTTCAGAAGAACAAGCAAGATTAGCAGGACAGGACTTCAGTACAGGGGCAATCCTGGCAAACTGGGACAAATGGTCTCCCTAGACAGCAGTGAACAAAGCATCCACTCAAAGAGGGCATGGAGAAGGGATGAGAGGTGACAGGCCAACTGTGCAGTTCTGTATCGAGGGATACTGACAGCTTCAAGGAGGGTCTTCCATGAGTGCTAAAACATCCAGCCTTGAGAAGGCTCCCCAGCTTGGCACACAGTGCTATTTTTTTTGGTCAAATCATGTTCTGAAAAGCTTCAGTGATGGGGGGAAAATATCTGGTACAATGCAGAAATCAAAAGGCAAGGCGACACCCCTCCTACAGCAGAGGATGGTGAACACAGCACAGTAAAAATATAGGGTCACCAACACAATAAAGTGTTCTGATTTAGAGCTATTATTCTAGTATTTGCCTTTGTGATGATTAGATTCACATTCATTTGATTGTTTACATTGGAAAATAATGATATTTGCAATTTACCTTCGTACTACACCAATTATGACTGTATTTTCTGAGGCTTTAGTTGTTCTGATAGACCTTAAAATAAAGAAACGTGATCACTTAACATTTCTGTAGTTCACCTTTAATAAATCCTACACTGTCTTTAGAAAATCCCTTTCTTAAATGCTTAATTCTAAAAAACAAAAACCAAAACCAAATCAAAACTGAGTCCCCAGCTTGTTTGGTAATTACAAAAGAAGACCATGTTTAACAGTTTATGAGTGTCAGTGGAAAAAACAATTAGATTAGTCTAGGTTTTAGCCAAGCCCGGTGCGGGAATAGCAAATATCATCCCCTCACAAATGACAAAGCCCATATTGACACTACATTCACAATGCTCCATTCCAAAAGAAGCCATAACATGCAAGTTATGCATGTTCCAGACTTGTCCTCGATCAGTTAACGAGCATTTTACTCTGCTCAAGAATTGGGTGGTAAAAATTTAACCAGGGGAACACCAATGCTCTCCTGCCTTCTCCTGACAGATCTTAAACTAATTCCTTTATTTTAACAAGGGAGTAAAGCCTTTGTCCCAGTGTCCTGACCCCACCACACTCACCCGCAGTCAGAACTCTGACCTCAGCCCCCCAAGCCCTATCAGTTATTTAGTCTAGACATAGAGAGTATTTCACTAGCAAGTCAGTCCTTGAAGAGCTATGAACGAATATTTTCCCCCTTATTCATGTGCTATAGTAGTTTGTGGGGGTTGTTTTGGAGTAAATTTGTAATACGTACAAGGCTTTTGAGAAAGATTATGTATTTCAGGCCAGATTTACAAACATTGTAGGTGTGCAATTGTGCACACAAAATGTTGCCTCATTTGCACATGTAGTTGCATGGGAAGTTTCAAGAAATTGAGCATACAAACAGAGGTGCCGGGACAATTTTTAGAGAGGGGGTGCTGACAGCCATTGAATCAAACTATAAACCCAGTATATAATGGAAACCACTTTAAGCCAAGGGGTGTGGCAGCACCCCTAGTTCCAGCACCTATGCATATAAATGGATAATTAAATGAATTTATGTATGGAATTCCCAGACTTCTGTTTGCAAATTAGGCATGCAACTGTGGGTCTAAGTGTTTGAAACTCCAGCACTTCAGCCTCACTTTGGCAATAAAGTCTCAGAAGTTGTTTATTGCTTTGCAAATGACAAAACAATTGTGTACACCCCTCAGGTCTCATTGCTTTTTGCACATTTCTAGATTTTTATCAAAAAGCTAATATATAAATGACAAATTTGTGGCAACAGATTCACTATAACTTTATACATTCTTCCTGCATATAATCACATTCTGAGTTTCCATCTATTCCTTTATAATAAAAATACTAGTTTTTAAATTTCATTGTTATGGAACTTACCTGCATAGAGCTTCTGCATCAAAATATCTGGAATGTCTATGGTCGATAATGATAATTTCATGCTGTTTATCCAGAAAACATTCTAGCGCAGATTCAGGTGTCCTGGCAATGTTACACCGAAACCCAGCCTTCTCACAGGCCCAACAGAACCCGTTACTCTGGTTATCTTCTTTGGCAAACACTAAAAGTACCTGAGAAAAAGAAAAGAGTGAATCATGTTTAAAAGATCTTTAAATATACAGTACAGCTGCTATTTCTACAAGTCCTAAGCCACTTTATGAAAACTTTAGTGAAGTCCATTTACAAGATTTACATACAGTATTTAATAAGACTGTTTTTGATAGAGCCAAGGAATATTTTAATGAGAACACTATTAAAACTAGAATACAGTGTGTGTAATAACAATAAACATATGGTTTATCATAGAAAGAGTCTGTAATATGTCCTTGTATAGATATACAAGTAACTTTCGTTCATTTTGCTTGCTTTGACCCCGTTCCAGCAAAGCACTTAAAACGGGTGTCACTGTAAGCATGTGAGCAGTTCCAGGCACATGCTTAAGGGCTTTGCTGGACTGGGCCTTAGTACAGGATGTCCACTTGCTAACACTGCTAGAATCACAGGCTAAATAATTTGTGGGGAAAATCTGCACAGATGCTGCAGTGGTATGATGGAAAACGTGCTGGGCCTTCCATCTCATCCTGACTCCCCTGAAATATTGTGAATAGCAAGAACTATCGGAGTCCTGGTGAGCTTATGAGGTTCTGAAGTCAAGGGAGGTATTCCTGTATATGCAGCTTGCCCCAGCTATGACTCCTAGGCAAAGTCTGCCTTGCAATTTATTCCAGAGGGAGTGTGCTGTGGTTAAAATAAAAATCTGAGAGTCAGGAATTCTGGGACCTAGGGCTGGCTCGGTCACAAACTCACGCCGTAACCTTTGGCAAGCTTAATGTCTCTGTGCTTCAGTTTCTTTTTTTCTTTGAAATGGGGATAATAATGCTTACCCACTTCATACAGGTGTGGGGAGGCTTAATTCCTTCATGTTTGTATGGTGTTTGGAGCACCACGATGGAAGGTGCTACAGAAGTTGAAGAGGCCGGATCCAAAGGTCATTAAAGTCTACAGAAAAATTGCCATTGACTGCAATAGGCTTTGCATCAGGATGACACTGTGTAGGGAGTGAGGAAGAGGCTTGATTTGGGCTGTTTGATAGAATAGAATATGGGCCTTTAATTAAGGCTGCTTTTGCAGATAATACAGTGTGTGTGTCCATTTTTGGAAGGGGGCAATAAAGTCACTTTCAGAATTTGGCCATTGTCACACAACACCAAAACGTTCAGTAATTTAATCAAACTACAGTAAGATATGTATACTGTGGTCAAACAATAATGTATAGCTTCTGTAACTCACACCACATCCTGCTGAACTTTATACTTCTGGGCTATTTTAAGAATTCCAGTGGTAGCTACACTTTGGACCCGGTTGGTGGAATGTCTATCAATAAATCTTAACATTTACATGTAGTGCATATTTTTGTAAGAGTGAAGGACTTTGTGTTCATTTAGCTCAGATTCCTTTTATAGCAACGAATAGTAGTTTATGCTAAACTCTCGGTAAAAACATGTAATAGTTTGGGCTATTTTTAGTGAAGTTAATTTATAACAATCTTAAGAAAGGAAGGATCATTTTGTAGCAAAAGCACAGAACAGCAATCAGCAGATCTGGGTTGTATTCCTGGCTCTGCCATAGATTTGAAGTCGTTTAACCTCTCTGTATCCCTATCTGTAAAATGGGGATAATAATACTTAGCTACCTCCCATAGGTATTATGAGGCTTGATTTATTGAACCATTACTAAATGGAAATGGTAGAATTGTCAACAATAATGCAGAAAAGACAGACATATGCAAGAAATATTTCTGCTCTCATTTGGGGCAAAAGCAGGATGATGTATTCAGTCATATGACGACGAAATACTCTCCAGTCCAACTGTAACTAGGGAGGATGCTAAACAGCAGCTACTGAACATTAGACATTTTAAAATCTGCAGGTCCAGCTAACTTGCATCCAAGTGTTTTAAAAGAGATGGCTGAAGAGCTCTCTGGACCATTAATGCAGATTTGCAATAAGGCTTGGAACAGTGAGGAAGTTGCAGGGGACTGGAAGAAAGTTAATGTAGTGCCAATATTTAAAAGAAGTCAATGGGACAACCAGGGCAGTAGTTCTGTCAGCCTGACATTGATCTTGTGAAAAATAATAGAACAGCTGATATAGGACTCGATCAATAAAGAATTAAAGGAGGGTAATATAATTATCGCCAATTAGTATGAGTTTATGGAAAACAGATCATGTCAAACTAACTCGATATCTTTTTTTGGTGAGATTATTAATTGGATTGATAAAGGTAATAGTGTTGATGTAATATATTTGGACTTCTGTAGGGATTTGATTTCATACCACACAACATTTTAATTAAGAAACTACAATGATACAAAATCAACATGCCACACATTAAATGAATTAAAAACTAGCTAACTGATAGGTCTCAAAATGTTATCGGAAATGGAGAATCATTATTGAGAGCGTGTATTTCTAGTGGGGTCTCAAAGGAAGCACTTTTTGGCCCCACACGCTAACATATTTATCACTGACTCTGGAAGAAACTATAACATCATTACTGATAAAAACTGCAGATATACAAAGATTGAGGGAGTGGTGAATAATGAAGAGGACAGGTCACGGATACCGAGCGTTCTGGATCACTTAGTAAGAGGGACACAAGCAAATAATATGTCTTTTAATACAGCTAAATGTATATCTATATATCTAGGAACTAAGAATGCAGGTAATACTTACAGGATGGGGGACTCTATCCTGGGAAGTGGTGACCCACAAGTCTTTTTCAGACTCCATGATGGCTAGATGGCTAATCAGTTGAACATGAGCTTCCATTGCAATGACATGGCCAAAACAGCTATTGTGATCCATTGGATGTATAAAAACAGGGCAATATTGAGTAGAAGTAGAGAGGTTACATTACCTCTGTATTTGGCACTGGTGTGACCAGTACTGGAATAATGTGTCCAATTCTGGTATCATAGTTCAAGGAATACTGGAGAGTTTTAGAGAAGAGCCATGGCAATGATTAAAGGATGGAAGAACATGACTTATCCAAGATACGGTTAAGGGGGACTTGATCAAAGTCTATAAGTACCTACACAGGAAACAGAAATTTAATAATGGAGGGCTCTTCAGTCTAGAAGATAAAAATATAACAGGATCCAATGGCTGTAAATTGAAGCTAAACAAATTCACCCTTGAAATAAGGTGTACTTTTTTAAAATGAGGGTAATTAACCAAGGCTGTGGTGGACTGCCCATCACTGGAAATTTTTCAATCAAGATTGGATTTTTTTTTCTAAAAGCAATGATCTCATTCAAAGAGGAATTAATACAGGGAAGAGATGATCTCATTCAAAGAGAAATTAATACAGGGAAGTCCATAAGAGGCCTGTGTTATGCAAGAGGTCAGATTAGATGATCACAATGGTCCTTTCTGGCCTTATGAGCTACGAATGAATCTATGAATGAATCTGTGCAGCAAGAGAGGTAGTGGACTCCAGGATGACACCAGGTTATAGGCCTGAGTTACAAGGAGAATTGTGGTGTCAACAGTGACAGAGAAACTAGGGAGTAGGAAGGATTTGGGAAGACGAGTTCAGCCTTTGCCATATTATTAAGTAGTGTATAAGCTGATACCATGTGAATGGATATTACTTAGAGATGGGGTATAGAGGGAGAAGATGAGTGGAGCATTGATGGACCACTATGGGATACTCCTGGAAAGGGTGAGGGGGCGAAGAGGTGGATTCACCAAGAGAGGTACTGATGGAACAACCAGAGTGGTAGGAGGAGAACCAAGGGAGGATGGAGTTGCACAAGCTGAGAGAGGATGAGGCTTCAGGAAGGAGACTATGCTCAACAGTGTCAAAGGCAGCCGAAAGCTCAAAGAGGATGAGGATGGAGCAGAGGGTCTGAGATTTGTCCATTTGGATCATTAAAGAGCAACCTTGTTCAGAGCAGTTTCAGTAGAGTGAAGTGTAGTGGGTGAGAACCAGATTGGACTGGAATACAGGTGGAAGTGGAGAACAGAAACTAGGAGAAATAGTTGTAGATATCATGTTCAATAAGTTGAGAGACGCAAGAGAGAAGGGAGAGGCTGGAAACAGGGTGGGGATTTATTTTAGGATGGGAAAACTTACAAAGTGCTGTATCTGTTAGATAACATGCTTGTTGCCTGGCATGCCAAAATGCCCCGGGGAAGGGTTGTGCACACAAAATGGATCCAATCACAAACATTGCCCTGCTGAAAATTTGGTCTTTAGTTTGAGCTGTGAAATATTTATTTGAACATCAATGTGCATACTGTAAATTACAGGACAAATGCAGTGTGATGATCATGAAACTTCACCTTAATTTCAGTATTTCCTAAAGTGTTACCTGAAGTTGATCTTGGTGGAGTCTCATAGGGCCAAACTGCACATCTGTCACTGCTGCCTACAAAAAAGAAGAGAATTTTATAAATACATACCTGCTCACGGAGGAAGGAAAATCAGCTCTCTAAAAGAAGAGCTCTCCTATTTACCACTGGGTCACAAAAATATTGCCATCATTATCAGCCCGTCTGTCTATGAGGGTCTTGTGTTGCTTTTAAAAATTCCTATTCAATGCAACAACAAGGTTACAAATCAACGAGCAGGTTACAGTCACTTTCTTATTGTCATTTCAAACACAAAGCTATGTATTAATCCTGTGAGGATGCTAGACAGCTCATTATTTTTCTGATTTCTCAGTATCACTTAAGCGGTTCCACAACACAGGCAAATGTTTAGAAAAAGCTTTCTTTAAAAAATGTAAATAAGCATTTAATTCAAAAAGAAAGGTAAAAGTATGGAACTGGGTGATGGGGTGTCCAGCCCACACAGGACTGGAAGGGGTTAAGAAGACCAGGCAGGCCAATTAACTGCACAGACTGCACCTGGAGGGAGAGCTAGAAGGCAGGGAATTGATAGAAAGCAGGCTCAGCTGAGCAGGAATAGACAGGGCCTATAAAGCCAGGAAGCTGGCATCAGACAAGGGCTGCTGGGAAAGAGCAATCACTCCTTGGGTAGAGGGAGCAGGGTTTGGAGCTAGTACACCCAGAGAAAGTGGGGGGAAATGAGTGGTAGGACGCAGTCCTGGGAAGGAGCAATGAGTAAAGCCCAGAACTGCTAGGTTGAGGCAGTGAATGGGAATACTGCATAGGGCTGCTGAAGGAAAGACTTTGATATATCCCAGAAGGGGGGAAAATGCTAGGCGACCTGGCCAGAGGGCTGAGTCATGAAGAGGACGCTGTGCTTCCTGGGACAAAAGAGGAACTGCAGACCTGAGAGAGAGATGGTGTACGACTGTGGCAATGGGGCATCAACCTGATGAGCTAATCCCCAGAGCAGCCAGGAGGAGGTGCCAGACTAGTGGTGTGCCCTGTCACACTCGGCTTTAGAAACCTTATCAGTAATGGATTTCGCTACATAATGGTGAGTGCTTGAAAGCTGTACAAATAAACATGCATACTTCATTTCCCAAAGTATGCTCTGATGCATTATTTCCCAAGGCCATGCTGATGGAGACCATGAGAGCCCTCAGAACCTGAAGACTGTAGAACTCTGAGATAGGCATTTAAAGGCATGTATGTTTAAAATGCACTTCTACTCTGAAAAGTGATTGTAAAATGTCATTGTGCTGTGCCATGTTCATTGTGTGTCCATATCGAGCGTGCGCGAATTGCACATGAAAAGAGTCTTTTTCTAAGTGCAAACTTAGCTTGGGATCCGAGAGTCAAGCTAGGATCTTTCCTTCTCTTGCACCATTACAAATAACGATGACTAGGTGTGTCTGCTGCTCTTACTAGCTCCACCAACTAACTGTCTTTGATACCACAGACTATTAGGCATTATTGCCTGAAGACGGGAACAGGAGTAAATGGAATGGCTCTTAAGTGGCTTTGGGCTAGATTTTCAAAGGTATTTAGGTGCCTAAAGATGCACATAGGTGCCTAGTGGGATTTTCGGATGCGCTTATGCACCTATCTGCATCTAAATACCTTTAAAAATCTGGCCTTTTGTATTTTTGGTCTCTGAGGGTGCATCTACACAGCAAAACCAAAACGTAGCAGCAGCAAGTCTCAGAGCCTGGGTGAACTGACTCGGGTTCTCACTGAGGGACTAAAAACAGCAGCGTAGATGTTCAAACTCAGGCTGGAGCCTGGTCTGCAAGACCTGCCCCCTCCTTCCTTCCCCCCCCCCCCCCCCCCCGGTCTCAGAGCCTGGTCTCCAGCCTGAGCCCAAGCATCTACACAGCTATTTTTAGCTCTGAAGTGCAAGCGCGAGTCAGTTAACCCAGGCTCTGAGACTTACTGCCGCAGGGTTGGGGTTTTTTGGGGTTTTTTTTTGGGGGGGGGGGGACTGTTGATGATGTACCCTGAGAGATCGAACACAAACAATTAGTAAAGAATTCTCTTGATGTAAAAAGGGCAACTAAAATCCTGCTGGTTCTCGCTTAGCTGTGCAGGCGCTGCAGGGCTAACTGGGGGTAAAAAAAACAGAAGAAACTTATTTTTGGCAATGTAGTAAACAAAGAGGACTCGGGATCATATACACACAAGGAACAGATCTGTTGAGTACAGAGGTGGCATTTTTACATTGTTGTTTTTTCAGAGTAAAACCACACTTTAAGATCAGATTTAATCCTTTGCTGTCTAGAATTTTTCCAATAAGTAATTTTAAAGAACCATCATTACATCCCATATACCACATAAAAACCTTTTAAAATTACATGCTCGTTTCTCTCTATGACCTTATTGCTCCATTGCATAGCCCGAAAGGCACTTCATGTGAGCTTTTATTTGTTTATCAATTTGGAAATCACCAATATAAATTTAAATGAGAAAGAAATATGAGGCGAGGAAAAGCCAGTGTAACACCTGAGAAAACAATCCAGGAACAGTTTATACCTTCGTTATTAAAGTGTAGCTCTAACAGTGACTGTAAAATCAACATGGAGAGAGTTCCAGATTTACTTTCTCAATAGCTTCCAGGTCAGATTTATTCACTTTAAACACTCCCCAAAGGTGATTCTTCTCATTGCAAACACTGAAAATTCTTCATGGGATGTGAAAAATCAAGCTGCTTTGTTCTGCCTCTCACCTCATCACCACGTAACGATTTTGCACTAAGAAATTAGCTGGTAATTTAGTTGATGATGCATGAGGCAGATGCAAATCCATCTTTCTCTGCCATGGTTTTATTGGCTTTGTGGTGCTAACAGCAGTAGCAACTTGGTTTTAATCAGTAAAGTCAGCAGAAATGCCTGGAGGACATACAGGGAGAATATCTATAGAGTAAAAGTTGCCATTTTTACAGTCACTTTTCTGAGCATAACCATACTTTACATTACATTTCAAAAGATTTATTTTTGTGCATTCAGGCTGCCAGCAGAAAGTGTTTTCAATTTTAACTAACAATGGCTTTGAGCTGTAAGGTTCAGACCCAGAGCTGAACTTTCCCAAAGTTTACAGGTATTTAGAACCAGTGCCAAGTCCAATATTAAACAGTAAGATACAATTACTGCTGCCAGCTATTGCTTTCATTTGCTCCTTTCTTCTATAAGTTTGTGAGTGAATTTAATGCTCATAGAAGCATTAAAAGACCAACGGTATGATCCTGCATGGAATCAAGCACCCTCAACTTCCGTTGACGTCTGTAGGGGTTAAAGAAGCCCAGCATCTCTCAGGAGGTGCTCTGCACTTAGCAGGATTGGGTCCTAATAGCAATGGTTGGAGCCAGGCACAGTCAGAACTATGTTGGAAGGCTCTGCGCAGTTTTCCCCATACAGATCTCTCAATCCACCACCTCAATTTCACCTGAAACTCCTGACTATTTCAGACCAGAACTTCCCTTTAGTAGACACTATCAACCATGATCAGTTATGTCCTATTTCACCGTAGTTTTGAAATGGGCATGCATGGAACGAATTCCTGTTCACTCTGCTCACATAGAAAGTCTCATGAGAACAATGGGACTAGTCACTGCAATAAGCCAAGCAGGAGTTGTCCAACAGGGAGTTAGCTGAGTCTACAAAACACTTTTTTGCCAACATGACGTTTAAGCTCCACTTACAGACACCGCCTGCATGTGATAAACTATCTTGTTACATGTTAACTTTCTGTCCCAGGTGGAAGAAAAACCCTCTTCTGCATCTCAGCTGGAAAATTTTGGTGTAGTGTGGTTAATTCTTAATCTGGTTGAAATCTGTTCAAATAACTTGATTAATCATTTCAGTACTACTTATGCAGCCAGCAGTCTCAAGAATCAAAGTTTTGGTTAAGTACTGTGTCAACCATGACACTGTAAAGCTTTCAACATGGATTTAATGCAGCACAAAAGCAGAAACTCTGAAGTCTGGTTGGATTAAATAAACTTTACAAATATAGCTAAAACTATAATTAACCCCCTTTCCTCAAGCCTACATGTATAACAATTGCACAAATGCACCTTTATCCAGCTGAATGTTTTGCCATTTCTTCCTTTATATTCATCCTGCTTTAAAAAGAGCGATCAGAACATTTTTATACTAACAATTATGACTAATGATCCTAATAGCTGTGTCAAGGCAGGAACAAACATTTTTTACGAGATCATATAAGGAGAACAAAGATATAAGGCTACCTGCAGTCCTTGGAATTGTCCACACATTGCTAAGGACCCACATATGTTAATCTCACGAGCAGGCGAAGCGTCTATGGATGTGACAAGAGCTGAGTCCAGAATATCCAAGGTGAACTGGTTATGAATTTAAGAATACACACCTAGAGACCAGACTGTAGCTTTGAGCCAGGGCCCAACCTGGATGTAGAGTGAGGAGGGGCCAATATTGCTGAGTTCTGACTGTGCATCATCCTTCCAAAGGTGCAGCCCTCTCCACCAGAGCCCTACATTTTACTCACTCCAATCTGTGAGGCTGGTGGCTCTAGGTATTCACATACTATGGTAACAGGGGCTATGTAAACACCTAGATGGATTAGACTGTCCTCACTACATAGGCAAACTGGCTGGGCACAAGAGGAGTCAAAGTGAAGTCAAGGGGAATAAATACGTGATCTGATTCCCATTAAAACCGGTGGGAGTCTTTCAACTGTCTTTAGTGGGAACTAGACTGAGGGCTCTGTGCCTTACTAAGCACTACGCTTGCTATGGAGGGTTTGCAAGATCTGGACCTTAAATTGCTATGCCACTGAAATTGCTGGTAAAATAATTCAGAGATAAGTGAATGTTTGGTAAACAAACAACTGAAATAAGCTTAAAACAGACTGGCCCAAACAACTGTGATTGCTCTGATTAAAGTACAACCAACTAGATGGTGATCTGATGTAACCTATTAAAACATTTCAGATTTCTTCTTACTGTGAGTCATCCTTCACAACTCAGCCAGAGCAGAATCTACAGGAAAGACCTACTCATGTTTTTTCATTCCTACGGAGAGAAAAACCTTAGATGAACTTGCTCATGGAATACTTATAGTAAAGAACAAAGAGCAGAAATGGCAGGCTCACTCTATGTGCTAGTTATGGTGATATACTACTTGGTTAGAATGTAGGACACATCAAAAGTGCCTACATGCCGTAGGTTTCCTATTTACCAGACTTCTCATATCTTGGCTTAGTCTAAAATGCCTCTGTTGCCATTACTAATTGGAGGGCAGAGCTAACCCTCAAAAGAGGCAGAGTCAGCTGGAAAAAAAGCCTTTGGCTATTAAATACCAAACAGTATTCATGTTAAAGAGAAGCAAATACATTACTTCTGCAGGCTGATTTTTTTCTAAATATTTCCTGAAGTTTTTGTGTGATGCTTTAATTCAGGTCCCTGGCTAGCCCAATGTATCCATGGCCTTCAGAGGCATGGCTGCTGCCTCTGCTCCAGATCAATCTGTTCAGGAGAAAGGCTGGCCTGCTGCAAAGGGAGTTATGGAGCAGCGGAATAGTAGGGAGAAAGAGTGCTCATACAAATGAATCCTCCACAATCTGCATCTACTCCATCACGTCCTTTCGGACTCTCCACCAACAGCTGGGGCTGCACAGCCAATGGAAGTTACTTTTTGCCGCCACACAGTCTCTATGTACTACATAGACTAACCAGTAATCTCTCCTCCCATGGGGGAACTCTACGCATCTCTGTAGGAGTCTCCAGATTGCTGCTGATCTCCCTCCTCCTCAAAGGTCACAGCTTTCATGAGGACACATGGGCAGCCCTAGGGTTTGGTCCTAGATGATTACCATTATTGAGAATTTTGCAGTATACTTATTTGAATAAAGAAGTGAGACACACTTGCTCTATATTATCAATCATGCAGCCACTTTTATTAAATGGATTGCAGATGGGCAGATTACAGATGTACAGGGAACCTAGGATTTAGGATTCAGCCAATAATAAGGATATTCCTGATAACAGTTTAGCACTAAGTAACGGTCTGTTCACATAAGCTTTACTACAAGTCTCAAGCCTAATGTCTGTTCCCATGAAAATGTCTGATAGCGATACAGTGAGTGGTATTTTACTACTAAACCATAATATATTAATTGTATAATATGCCCAACTAACAAGTAATCTTTCCTAAATACAGCACTATGACAAATTGTTCCAATGCTTAAAAGCAAGTGTGTTATGAATATAAGTACTGCATCATGCATGTATTGTTTTATTACCAGACTTGCTTTAGCAAAATTGAAATACAGTTTATTAACGGGGCACAATAGGCTATACTACCTCATACACAAACACAGCAATGCTGTGAGTAAATTTACCAAACTGGATGTACAGGATAACTAGTGGAGAGTTTTAAAATGTATCCAAAACGACTGTATATTGAGTCAGTGGGCTTGCAATATCAAAACTTATTCAGCACGTCTAACATTTCTTCTTTATGGTCTTAATAGTCTATTGCCAGCAATATTAATAATTTTACTGATATTTTAAAATTGTATAAATACATTTTAATTTAATTTTGAAATATACTCTTGAATATTGCCTCTGTGTATATGTACATTATTAATCATCACAAATAAGAATTGACTAATTTTAGCTAAATTTAAACGACTCAATCCCAAAATTAAGCTGTAAGCATTAGGGTCGGTTCAAATGTTCCACATTTTGATTTTTCGATTAAAAAAAATGGATTAATTTTGCATTAACTCTTCTTTACACTTTTTTTTAAACTGGCTTTAGTAAGCCTAGATATACCCATCCCATCAAGCAATAGCCCAAGTGAACAGACAGACTTCAGATCACACCCTGACAGTCAACTGATCCAGGATCTATCAAATCAAGAGGGTGAAATGAATTCCAAAGTCGAGAGCCGTCCCCTGAAAAATCTCAGCCAACACTTTCAGCATCATGGGTCTGTTTGCATGAGTAACCCTCCTGGATCTCAACTGACAAGACAGTATATTAGGGAGCTCCCGAGACAGCTAAGATCCATACTACATAGGGCACACCAGCATATGGATTTTTCCTGGAAGTGGAAAAGGCATTATACTCCCTGTGGCTAACACTTTCAGGCAAGCAGTTCTCCATGATCAGGACCAGCTGTAGCTTCTGACTACTGGATTTTAATCCATTTTTCTTCCTGTTAACATTTCCTTCTCACCTTTTGAAACCTATGTATACTGGTCGTATCCTGAACTCTGCACATTTACACATTCCTTGCAAAATTCCCATTGAACTTGAATGTGTAAGGACTTTCTGATACTACTGTTTAGCAACATAAAAGACAATGTAGGCAGGGTGATGCATGAGCCAACTGAAGAATACTGGCCTAGATGAGGAGTTATTCCCAATTAACTATTCCTGATTAATTGTGCGTGTGGACGCTCAGCGTGGAGTAAGCTAATTTAGAATAAGACACTCTTATTTTGGAATAAGAGCATCCACACACGGAGTTAACCAGGATTAATTAATCCACTTTAAAATAATACATACCTTATTCCAGATTAATTTTCATGTGTAGACAAGCCCTGATTTAATTTTCACTATTGTTCACTTACTTCATTTTTAAAATGTTATGTACAATTCAGAGACTCTTTTAGTTTTGTATAGATCTGGAGGGCCAAATTCTGGCCTCAGATCGCCACAGTAGTACAACATTAACACTAAGTGGTATGGCAAACGGAAGATGTGTCAGAAACAGAGCTTTTTTGAATGTCCCAAGAGGGAATACTCAGTGGGAGTCATGTGCATGGATCTGAGACAAGAATTTGGCCCTAAATGATTTGAGAAGCCTATTTATCAGATATTTATTAATAAATTGTGGACAGTCCAATTGAATGTCTTTAGTAAGTCAATGCTTGTACATCACCTTCCATATGTAAAGCATTTTATGCATTCTAACGATTATAAGTTTTTTGTTTGTTTTTAAATATTCTGTGACTGATTCCTGGCTGCACTACTCCAGTTTAACACCAGTGTCACTCCAATGAGATCAGCAGTGTTACAATAGCCCAAAGCTGGAGTCATGCAATGGTAAATCAGGATCCCTGCTTCTTGTACACTTTGGGGAAACTGAGAATGCTCAATTTGTTCCTTATACATTTCCTCTGTGTGGATTCAGGAACTTTCTCTTTATAGCATTGCAAGCTTGGAGCTAATAGAAATGAATCATTCCATTTTTGTCAGGAAAAGTGAATTATGCTATCCAAACTGACTTCTTATTTGTAATGCGGTAGCACTTAGGGCCCCAGTCATGGATCAATGGCCCATTATGCTAGGTGCTAACCAGACCTGCTTCATAAAGACAGTCAACGTTGATTATTTAAAGGTAAGAACTGTTTCACAAAGCAGGCTAGCAGGTTTCTAGAAAGCCAATTCCTTGTAAAGTTGTGAAGCAGAATAGTTCATAAAATAAAATGAACAATAGAACACTCAGCACCTCTACAGCACTCTTTATCCATAGATCTCACAGATGACATTTATGAGTCTATGCACAGCAGCACCAAAATGTTTCTATTGTAACTAGGGTATTTGTGCTGTAGCAAGGTGAGTAGGCCTTTCATGCTAATGTATCCCCCATCCCCACCCCCAAGAGGGAATACTCATTCGTATGGTACAGTACACAGACATAGGATTGTATAAACCAAAAACAAGCCAGAAAAAAATCATCATCCACTCATAAATCTAAGTGACAATCTGACAGGCATTTGTCTGATCAACTGCACCTCCCTTTCCACCACAAGCCTTTATTTGAGAGGTTATTCAAATGGAAACCCCACCTTTGAGTTATAATTCACCTTAGCCATATTCTTAAACTCCACAGAAAGTCTGAGAAAGAAGATGGTTGTATCACTGTGCTTTCAAACTCTAAGGGCTAGACTGTGCTTTTAGCCTCAGCCTTGCCCAAGGGGGTGGTGCATAAAATGTCCTGGGGAAAGCACAATTCCCTCCCTGTTTCCCGCTTGCTTGGAATGGAGATGCTAATGTGCTGCTGACCTATACCACAAATTACGACACCCCCTGCACTGACTCAGCTCACGAGTCTGGTAAATTGAGGGGGTGCAGCCATGGACCTGCCCCTTCCCACATTTCTGTTCCAGTGAGGGTTAAGCAGGCACACAGCACTGCTTACGCCTGTGCTCCAGGACCCAAGATCCAGGTAGCCCACACAACAGTGGTGGGAATTCTGACTCTCCCTTACTATATGTGGGCGTGTAGCCAAAGCCACAAGCTAGCCCTAAGGAATAACATTGATTTTCTCTATATATAACAGCAAGGATGTTGAGCAGCAAATAGCATGCTCACAAAAAGCAGCGTTCAAATCAAATGTTGGATTTGCTTCAACATATGCCCAACCTGGCAGTCCTTTACTGATCTGTATACTACACTCCACTAAACATTAGCACTTTGAATTTAAAGCAAGAGAAACACGAAACAAAAGCTAGATGACACTTCTATAGAGCTGACAATCTTTTGGGCCGCCTTCTTAGGCAAGTTAACATTGTTGCGTTTAAAGTAGAAACAGGCCTGACATGCAACATTCAGATCTGGATCTGAACAACCCAAAAGTTTGAGATTGCTCCCATTTGGGGTCTTAATTCAGGATCCCACTGAAAAGTGTTTGCCTTTACAGGTTGGTCTCTCTCTCTCTTCCCCTCTCTTCTTAGTACACATATTTCTATGTGGTCAGGCCATGCTGAAAAGCATTTGGAGTTATATCCTGCGCTAAAGAGAAAAACAGCAGCTCAATGAGCTGGCTTGTATTTTAGAAGAAATTTTAAAACCCTATAATAATGGTTTTCTATACATAGTCTGCAAAAATAGCTGTCACTATCAATGCAAAAACAGCCTTAAGGACACTTTTAGCTCTTCAGAGTTCTGCAAAGTCAAGTACACTTCAGGGTATAACTTCTGAAGAAATATCTTTGAAAGCTGTAATGGCACCATGAACAAACAATGCACCCTACATAGAAATGTAATTATTTTAAATGAGAAAAGAGGACATTTATGGGAAGGAGTGTCAGCTCCTTATTTAGATCATGTTGAAAGAATGACAGCTAGGAATGCGCTAGATTAGTTCTATTTTATAATTGTGCTCATCTCCATAGTCTAGGCATCTTTGGTGGATAGGGGCTGCCTGCAAGAGCAAATCATAGTTGCTGACCTTTATCAAGAGGTCATCTTTTACGAGCTGCATACCAATGTCTGGCTCGAAAACCTTCCTAGCTCTCTGAGAACTCTATTCTCTTACTCTCCAGGAACTCAGAGCCCTTCTCTGTTTTCTCCTTTGCATGCTGGACCAAGAGCTCTCCAGCTGTCTGTGTCACATAATGCTTCAGAGGCAGCTGGATAACAGTGTGTGGCTAGAAATTCCCATAGGCATCTGAGGCCTACTTCCTTCTCTCTTTTTCTTCCTCATCTAACAAGGCTACAGCTGCTCAAGTCTCCCACTAGGTGAAGACACGTAAAACTGAGTTCTGAGAGCTAGAAAACCCTTATATACGGAGGATGACATCACTAAAAAGTTTCAAAATACTGTCCTCCTGTCTCCATCTGCTGGAAAGGAGGAACTATACCCAACTATCTGGACAGGGATAGAAGACTGAAGAGAGATTAGTGTTCAGTTTGGCTGGTGATCAACCAAGAAACCTTTAAATATAGAGTATTAAAGATGTTTGGGACCATGGCATTCTGAACTATCCAGTGATAGTTTTCTCAACTTTTGTCTAACTGAAACAGTACTTTTCATTCACTCTCCACTGCCTTAGGTGTATTAATTTTACAGACAGATTGAGAACTGCCCTTTCCTTCTTCCTTTGAAGACTCTCACTACAAATAGCACATTCTTTTGGCCCAGAGGAAAATTCTCGCTGCTTGCATTTTAACAGTTGCACGGCACTGCACTCTGGGAGATTTAAATATGTCAGTAGTTCTATTGTTTAATATTATTAAAACTGCTTACCCTCTTGTAATTCTGCAGATGCCTAAAGGTCCTGGAGTACAACAACAAGCTCTGATTTGTTTCATATCCACCTACTATATTTCTTCTTTCTACTGGGGACCACTTGCTAGCTCTGTTTTGAGGGTGATCACAGAGATGCCAGGATACAAAAGGCCTCTGCTACTATCCTGGTGAGTTTTAAGGTATTCATTTATTGATTTTATATGCATTTCTATGGCATTCATTGTCATAGCACTTGTACTTGAATGGGCTTCACTGACTACAAAGACATTTTCAAGTCTATGAGGGAAATTTACAGTTATTTTTCTATGCCAGGTATACTTTTCATGCCTTAATCCATCGATAGTGCAATAATCACAAACGGACAAGGAAAAAGAAAAAGATAGACGTAGCTCCTACGCAGAAATAGCACACAGTGGTCAAAGCTGACTGTGAGTCAGCCAGGCTCTTTTGCTGTTGTTTTTTAGTGTGTTCTAAACTAGGAAGCTTTTCTTATTTAAGGGACAAACCTGATTTCCCAAGGTGCTGAGTACTCATTGAAGTAAATGGGTACTTGGCATATCTGAAAAGCAGGTGAACAGTACATTAAAAGAAAAACCATTGGTATGTCCATATATAGAAAAAACAGGTGCAACATAAACTGCCCCAGCTGGAGGACTATTGGGGCCAGAGCTCTTGTTGGGCTTGCGGGCCTCTGAGCAGATGGCACTAGTGGCCAGGGGATCTGTACACCCCTGACAATACTTCATGGGAAATCACCATGAGGAAATCTTTGAAAATTTCACCTCCTGAGGCTTTGGCTAGGTCTACACTACGGGCGGTGTCGACCTAAGATACGCAACTTCAGCTACGCGAATAGCGTAGCTGAAGTTGCGTATTTTAGGTCAACTTACCTGGCTGTGAGGACGGCGGCGAGTCGACCGCTGCCGCTCCCCCGTCGACTCCGCTTCCGCCTCTCGCTGCGGTGGAGTTCCGGAGTCGACGGCAGAGCGATCGGGGATCGATTTTATCGTGTCTACACTAGACACGATAAATCGATCCCCGATAGATCAATCGCTACCCGCCGCTCCGGCAGGAAGTGAAGACGTGCCCTTTGACTGTGGGAGGGCACAATTGGGCCAATGTCTATACCTGAATGTTTTCTACATGATGGAATATGGTACCATAAGGCCACAGCTTTTGGAACAGAATTCATTTTCTGACCAATTGGAAAAGGCCTGCTGCAAACTGTAATTTGCTAATAGCCAGGCAGGTGGCTTGCTGAGATCACTGGTCCTGATTGGCTGAGAACAGCACAAAACCTATGATTATTGTTACCTCCCACGCTGGCCCACTTTTTTGTCTCATCCACCTATGTCTTGACTTTTAAACTGTAAGCTCCTTAGGGCAGGAATTGTCAACTGTGCATGTACAGCACCTAACCAAACAGAGCCCAGATCTCATTGGCCTCTAGGTACTATCACAATACAAATGTTAAATAGTGATAATAAACACTTAAATTCAGTATTTTTGTTTAATTAAACCAGGGGTCGGCAACGTTCGGCACGCGGCTCGCCAGAGTAAGCACCCTGGCGGGCCGGGCCAGTTTTATTTACCTGCTGACGCGACAGGTTCGGCCGATCGCGGCCCCCACTGGCCGCGGTTCGCCGTCCCGGGCCAATGGGGG
>NW_020664418.1:34087054-34128387 GCF_002925995.2 Terrapene triunguis | reverse complement strand
AGCCTGAATAATCTGGAGGTATCTCTACCAATGAGATGCTTATATAACCACCCATTATACCTTTATGACTGCCCCTAGTGTGGGACCAGAACCTTCACAAAGACTCTTGGCGCAGGTGGGAAGATCCCATTCAAAAATGTTAAAGGAAATAAAATAAAACAAGAGGGTGCAGAAACCTGCCACAGGCCCTGCACATGAAGAAGTGTAGAGCATCTTCAGTGGGATGAACTGATTGTATGGATTACTGAATTTAGAGATTTTCAGTTGCATCCATGTAAACTGCATAGGCACATAGGTGTGCAAAATATCTAGCATGTGTTTGTGTGCAGGGTTAACATTGGTTAATATGTGCACATGGATAGCCAGGTAAATGCAGGATCTGTTTGTGTAATTTACACAGCTACTTTTGAAATGGTTCCTTCAGGTACTTTATCAGCTTTTCCAAGCTGTGAGTCCACCTGAACCATCCAGAGGTTCTTTTCAAAACAAACTGGCTGGGTTAAATCCTACACACTGTTCATTTTTATAAAATGGGCTTTTCTTTTATGTCCCTGTGGGAGGGCCATAATATTTGTACTTGTCATTGCCTAGACTAAACTGTGCAGCCAGGCAGCTTTTTAAAGTTATTACTACCTACTGCCTTCAGCACAATTTTGTCAACATCTTGTCCATAAAATCATTTGCCTGAAAATAACTAATTTGTAGGGCTAGCTGAGAAACAAGAATTCCGTTCTGTGAAAAAGTTCAAGGTGTTGGAATTTGTTTTCATTCCACATCAGGATGAAACTGAGACCTTTTGAATTTTTTTGGGCAACAAAACAAGAAAGAGAAAGCTATTTGCCCCAGAATAACCAATGGCCCAGTGGTTAGGGCACTCACCTGGGAGGTAGAACCATGTTCATGTATTTTCTCTTCCTGATTCAGAGCAGGGAATACAACCCTCATCCCAAGTGAGTGCCCTAAACAACTGGCCGTTCTGAGTTCAAGCTCTCTCTCTCACCAGAAACTGCCTCCTGGACCTGAGAAACCTTCTCAACTAAAAGTTTAGTCAAAACCAATGTGTCTGTGAAAAGTTTCGGTTTTGACAAATAAGCATTTTCTGACAAACATTTTGACAAAAAATTCGTGACCACTTTTACTAAATTTGTAAAGTTGGGTCTTATGCTGTTTTTACATAATAGGAGATATTGGAAGCAAGCTCCTGTGCCCATGCAATAGCTAAAAACGTGTAGAACTCTCACTCTGCAGGTTTAACAATGTGCTAGGAAAAGTCTATGCAATTCTATCATGTCCCACAGAACTCAATACTACCATTTAGCCTAACAATGAAGTTTTAATTAGCACAAATAATGGTAAATTAGGAGAAGAAGCCATTAGAGAGAGAGAGAGAGAGAGAGAGAGAGAGAGAGGCGCCTCAGCACACAGAGTAGCATAAAATGGTGCTAACAGAACACATACAATGCATGTCTAGCTTTGGCGACAGAGGGCAACTGCCCAGCAACCATCTCCTTTGAGGCACAGATTCTGATAAGATGGAAGAACTCTGAATCAGTTTTGAGACAATCCAAAATATTTTTCCAAATTGATCATTACTGTCTCACTATGCTGATTTTTTGAAAGTCAGGATGCAGTGGATCTAAGAATACTGCTGGAAGTGGGAAAGAATGACCACCAAAGTATGAGAATAAACAAGAGAAAATAGACTTTAAAGTCCCGTCTGGTGACACCATTAACAAGTTCACAGGCACCATTTCCTCCTTCCTCCCCTGCACCAAGTGTTTCTTCCCAGACAGTGATCCAGACTGCTGATAGCTTTGGCAGGGAGCTTTTACCAGAAATTTTAGCAGGAAACGTTTCATTGTAAGCCTCAGTGTCTTCCCTTGGGCAAGACAGAAGTTATATCTGCCCAACTGAACATAGGAGAATCAAAGCACCTCAGATCTGCCTGCAACAAAAGGAGAAACTTTCAGATCTCTCTCTAGCACTGCTGAGTAAGATAACAGCTGTACTGATTTCTGTGTTTTAAAGCAATAGTATATTAGAGCAATTCTGTTCACAAAATATCCAAGCTATTGGAGTTCTGTTGGGTAATGAAGAATTAGACCTGATTTCACATACTGCAAAACCTAATGTGACATTTCATCAGCTGGATGCAGAAAAGGAGGCCCATTAGTGTACATTAGCAAAAATATTACTGCATTCCTATAAGCCAGTTTAATGGGAAAAGAAGCCTGCGGGAAACGGTAATTATAACATGAAAGAACTAGCCAGACATCAGGGATAAATAAAGAGTTTTCTTTCTTGAAGGAAGTCCAGTGTCACAAGTCAAGGAATAGAAAAACTGAGACAGACTCAGGAGTCTATCACCAGTTCCAATAAGGGTTGAGGCTGCCCAGCTCCTGTGCTGTTTTGAAGAATTAAAAGAAAAATGTATCTACAGACCTGTTGATGAATGACCTAGATGAGACTCTTAGAAAGTTATTCTGCTTAGATGGTTCACCAGCTCATCTCTTTTTCTTCTGCTGCTAGGAGTTTTAAACATAAGGCTGTAATAGTTATCACGGACAGAGGAGAGAAACAGTGTTTTGGTTGTGAAAGTTTTTTTCCCCCCAATCACAAGAAATTTCATTTGATATGTTTTATGCACTTTTATGTTTCTTTGAGCCAGGAGAAATGTCCTGACCCCATTGATATTGGCAGTTTTTTCTTGATCTCTCTGTCCTTCTTACCCAAGACAAAACAGATGGTGGACAGCTGAATGGTTTTGTTTTTCATGTAGTGCTACATTGCATCAGACAGATATTTTGACTAACTATTAGAATCAATAATGTGTATAGTCTACACAGCTGCCCTGAAACTTTAGGAACAACAGACATTTGCATTGAACACAAATGGACTGAGAGTTTGGGATCTGGATGTTCTCTGCACTTTTACTACTTTTTCATTTTTCCTGTTTAATTAGAGCCAATATGTCATACTCTGGGTGACTTCAGAATACGTAATGAAATGCATCATTTCATCCAGTTATTCTCTGTAATGTAAATTTGTTAAAAAGCAATGAATGGCTTGTTTAAATACACTACCTCCTGTAAGATTGTAGAAAAAATTAGGAGTGGCACCAAACCACCACCCCATTACATATAAATTGCTTACAGGATGTTCTTAACAAAACAAATCAACAAAATCAGCAGGCCACATAATAAGGGTATGTGCAGAAATATTTTCTGGGTGAAGCAAGTATGTTTTACTGTGGTTTTGCCACATGTTCAACAATTTCATTCTTTTGGAAGGCTACTTAGCAGCCATGGACCAGAGAGATTATCAAGAGCACTTTGTGCACTCATTGTCTCCGTGTGTTCATCCTCCTTTTCCTTAGCTTAGTCAAAATAAAACAATGTTGAAAAAGACCCATCACCACTCTGAGTTTATCGTCTCCATTCTATAAAACTGGTTTTGAATGCTGAATCAACAAGCCATAAATGGGTCATTTTTTCAGGTAACTGGAAGTATTAAAATATGAAATGTATTTTGGACACCTGGTGTGTTCGGTATTTCCATCTCACAGACCCTCCTGATTACTTAAGAATGCAATCCTACTACCATGGAATAAGGTATTATGCAATGTGAGGGGGGCAGAGATGGGTCCTAATTTAATATAATTTATGCCAGTTAAGACTGATTTTTATATTTAAAAATATCACATTCTAAGTTTGAGAATATTTTTGATACCATAAATATAGACATATAGGGTCTCTATTCATAAACCAAAAAGTTTATTTTACATTTAAACAAAAAGTAAAACATACCAATGTCTTTATATGTCCACTATGTACAGTGTATAATTCTACAATTTCTCATTTTATGATCAATTAATAATTTGAACAATCACCGATTCTGTTTTCAGCCCATCCTTCTTATAGAATATTGGATTAGTGAGTATAGGATTTATGGTTTTATAATTTTTTAAATTAAGAATTAAAGCAGAATTAGCATTGTAAAAAATAAGCACTATAAAGCTAAAAATAAATCTGTCTGAAACTAATGAAAAAATGTGTTTTGTTGCTCAGAATTTGACAACTAAATTCTCATCTAGCTTTTTAGATAATTAACACTATTCAAGGTAAAGTACTCCAACTCAGAAGAAGCTTTTGGCATACTGTATAGGAAACCAAACTCTAAAAAGTACAGACCCATTTTTAAAAAATACATTATTCTACATTTTTCATTATGACATGATCCATTATTTCTAACATACATGAGATGTGAGTATATTTTTACTCTTTCTAACTTAGTTCTCCCTGTCCCCTCACACTGCAATATGAATGGACTATTTTCTTGACAGATGACTCCCCCAGTCTATATTTTACCAGGTTGGGCAAAAACAGGCCTACTCTGTCAACTGCGTTGTTCCTTTGACTGCTGATTACAGTGGTGGTGGTATTCTTCATTTTACTCTCAAACTCTGTCATCTAGCACCAGATTGAACAACTATAGCCTCAAGCTTTATGTGGCAGCTCCAGTATATAGAGGACAACATCTAGAATGTATGTCAGAAATAAAATATACCACCTCTTTTTAACAATTTTAGTATGCACTTGTGTCTATATAAATCTCTTCCATGAGGACAGGTTCTGAATAAATTTAATTGTAAGGGCTAAATTGAGCATTTAGGCAATGGGGTCCCCCATCCTTGAGGCACAGTTTTTCCAGAGCTCCCCTTTTCCAATGGAGGAGGGGAGTATGCTGTGTCAGCCCTCGTGGGGCTCAGCATTTTGTACAGCCAGCTCTGCTGATCAGTAGAAGGTGGGGTAAAATAGCTCTGGCTCAGTCCACTTCCCATCCCCTCACTCACGGGGAGGCAGTGGAGACACAACTCTTGACCTTGAAGGGTGAAGAGGGAACTTTATCCTCCATGCTGACACACAGGGGCAAAATCTAGCCATAAGTTCTTTTTTTTAAAAAAAATACAGAAGTGCAATACTTAAATACTCAAGCTACAGCAGAAGAGGTGGAACAAGAACAGAAATGGGGAATCACAGCAGAGAAAAGGGGAGAGCTGTCCAGCGCAGGAAAAAAGAATCACCCCCACCCCATTATCTGATGGGAGGAGCCATAGGGAAGAATTGAAAAATATGTAGAAGGGAAAAAAAGACTGCAATCTCTCCAAAATGTGAGGCTCTGTGGTACAGACAAATATCCACTAGGAACAAGGGTTAGATCATCCAGTCAGGGCCGTAGCAACAAAGAACGTGGCCCCCTCCGAACGGTGGCCCCCTCCGAACATATGTCCGGGCGGGGCCCCTTACAATGCAGAAACTGGAATGCGGTATTTATTTTGCCACTTTTAGGAGCCCCCTTCCTTGCGGGGCCCCCTCCGGTCGGAGGGTATGGAGGGCGCTCGCTACGCCTCTGCATCCAGTGTATTTTCACTTGTGACCTATGCAAGGTATCCTACTATAGTTTTAATTAATTACACTGTAATTGAATTTCTCTGAAGAACCAAGCTTTAGCCAGGCAGCCTATATCAGAGAGCATTCCATGTAGGGATTGATCCAAAGCTTATGGAAATCAGTGGAAATACTCCTTGATATCAACGGGCTTTGTATAAGGCCCTTAGTGAACAGAGCCTACTGAATGATAGTTATAAAACAATACCATATTTACGTGTGCATAGATTCATAGATGAAGGTCGAAAGCAACTGAAAATGAGGAACAACAAAGTTTTCCCATTTTTGTTCTGATTTGACTTGGCCATGTGTTTCTCTGTGGCCTATAGATGCCCTGTGATCACTTGGATATTGTGACAAGTAAATTCTTGTGTGCTTGCCAAATTGGGTGCAGGTAGTCCAGGAAGCCTATAGGGGAAGGGGGCCAGTTAATTTATTTTCTTCCGTTGGGAGGGGGCTAGTCAAAGGGAATCAACGTGTTTTGTCTCTGCCTCATCCAAATAAAAGGGTTAGTCCATCATTACAGTGAGGTGAACACCACAAGATTTTAGAGAGACAGTGTGGGCGAGTTAATATCTTTATTGGACCATCTTTTGTGGGTGAAAGAGATGACCTTTGAGCTTACACAGCGCTCTTCCTCAGATCTGGGAAAGGTACTCAGGGGATTTTAGAACATGCTTCAGGCTTAGTCTGTAATTCACTAATGCTGAAAATCCCACTCACTAAAACCACTATTGAGTCAATGCAACATAGTTGTAGGCAGAGAAGAGGAGAAGAAAACCAATATGTTAGTTTTACACGAGCTGCTCTTCCTATTCCTTAACAAAGAATTAAGCAAAACAAGAAAAAACAAACTTGACTAATGGAACAGTCTCTAAAATGCTGAGGACAGTTCAACTCCCACATGCCACTTAAACTAGCGTTGGCCTAATCCTCATCTGCACTCCAATTACTTTCTGACTGCAACTCAGGGCAACTCCACATATTTCAAACTTTTTTTTGGTCTTTTTTTCTTTTTATAGAAAGGGCTTTAAAATACTCCCCACAAAAACTGCTTTCATGAAGCGATGAGCTGCTCTGAGCAGAATACAGAAGCTGTTTTGGAGGAAGGACAAAACAGGATATGGGAGAGCAGAGTAACGGTGAGGGGGGTGGGGGAAGAGCTGGTTTGCGCAAGAGACATGTGCAGCAGAGGCAGGGAAGCACGAACCAGATGTACGGTCGAGCCTATTGGGGTATTTTTCCAAAAGGCACTTCCTTTCACCATGGATTTCAGAAGGCTAATACGATGATATTGTTAATATTACTGATGTGGGGTTGCTGCCACATTCTCTTTTGGAGAACACGTTGAACCAAAGTCTGTTTTGCTCATTCCTGGTTGCGGTCCAAGAGGGAGTTAATAATCTCATGGCATTGGTCAAAAAAAAAAAAAAAAAAAAAAGAGGGGGGATAAGACCCCAAGCAATGTTCCAGCGTTCCCACTCTCAGTACGACAGGCTCTATTGTTCAAGTCAGTGCATGAGATATTGATTACTGCAATATGGCGGTTCCACTGTCTACAAAATCCCATTGTCTACAAAACTATGGCACTACCAGTATTTTTGTAATGCCTTGATATAGGTGGCATTATATAAAACCAAATTGTAATGTATTCCAAATTATATTAGGAAGAAATCTGCTGACAAGATTTAGAGAGAAACTTCATTAATAAAAGAAAAACAGAAGCAATTTATATTTCTGATTAAAAAAAAAAATCAATGAAACAAATGTAGGGTTTTTTATGACCCAGTTCAATGTTTAAAGCTAGGGTGACCAGACAGCAAGTGTGAAAAATCGGGACAGAGGGTGGAGGGTAATAGGAGCCTATATAAGAAAAAGACCCCAAAATCAGGACTGACCCTATAAAATCAGGACATCTGGTCACCCTATTTAAAGCTGTCAGTTTTATCCTCATGGTAAGCAGACAACTATAGTTCACATCTGAACACCTACTTTATTTACTTAGCTATGCTGCATTTAACCTTACATCCTGTCTGCTGGGTGCATCCGGCTCCATGGATCTCCATGCAGCAAAGCCTTCGCATAAGGTGGGGGAGCTACTTTCCACAGGCCAAAAAACAGGAAATTTGATGACATTGTTCAGTGAGCAGACGTCAGCAGAGAGTGATACAAAGAGTAAACAACTTCCTAGCAGCAGCAGACAAATGGCCCGGAACTACTGGAATCCTGTGATGTCTGGTGTGTTTTGCATGAAAATTTGTGTCTCAGTGATATAAAGCTAGATCCTCAGCTGGTGTAAACTGGAGCAGATCCACTAAAATCACTGAAGCTGGAGGAGCCAGCCCCCAAATATTTAAATTTAAACAAATACATTTCATTTGAATAGAAAGTGATTTAATTGTAAATTCCAATTAGTGCAGGTATAGCAATGCCAGGAATGTAGGTTTCATTTCAATATGATCACATCATATAGTGTCAATCTTAAAATACATGATAGTAAAATATTTTAATATCAAACAAGACCAGCACTTTGACTGTGGGATAGTGCAGCAGGTCAGAACCATTCATCTCTGGATTCCAATGTTTGTTTTGTAAAATCTGCTTTAATATCTTTCAGCTGTAGGCAAATGACAGATAGGCCCTGAAAAAAAAAATCTGTTAACTAGACATTGGGATGACTCAAATCCAGGTTCTGCTAGGCAGGCAGAGGCAATACGTAGGACAGAATTTTTGTTCCAATGGAATGCCAGGCTGCAATTGTCAAAGCAGCTTAGACAACGAATAACTTTCAAGAGTAAAAATTGAGCATAAAGACAGAGCTTTATTCCTGCTTCCCAAGCATCATGTTTCAATAAAAGGTGCCCCCCTCTGAACAAAGGCAGCATCCTCCTATCTCTTCCTTTACCCTGCAAAACATGCTAATGGTTGGTAAAGAGGTTGCTGGATCTAGTCCTTTCTTCTACCTTCTGAGCTACCACTGAGCTGTATCTGCCCAACAAATATAGAGAATTAGATCTTCTTTTTAAACAGGCAGAAGAAGTGATTCACTATTTGTTATAATATTTAATCTGTCAAACTGATACAGACCTGGAAGCTATGATCTCTTTGGGAATCTCAGAGCAAACACCTAGGGACCTTTCCCAAAAGGCTAAGAATTCAATGAGTACAATTTCAGGGCTCTCCTGTCATCTAGGTATTCCTTTTAGCCAGTGCTGACGAGAATGGGGAAAGGGACCTCCCCCCCAAACATCTGTAACTGTTGCGAAATGTAGGGGCAGTGAACACAATGTACCAGGGCCCTAAATTTCTCTCAGCGGGCCTGCTCATAGCCACAGTCTAAGGAGAACAAATGCTTAATTAAGATGAAAATCAGCAGTTAAATTTGGAACAGTCCAGAAAAGCATCTTACTTTTAATAACAGAAAAGGGAACAACAGGAAAGAGCCAGATGCTCTTCAGATCTCTTGGCCAAACTCTTCCTCTGCTGAGAGAGGGAAAATGTAATATAACATCTAGGGAGAAAGACAGTGCAATAGCCATGTCAACACTGCAAGGCAAGGCAAACACTTTGGGCCCAAAGCATCTTTGATCAAAGTCTATTGAAGTCACTAGAGTTACTTCTTCTTAATGCTGGCAAGCAGGTACAGGACAACAAATGGCTAGACAATAAGAACACCCAAAGACCAACATATGCCTGCCCCTTCCTAAATAAATAAATAAATAAATACAAATTGCCAGTCATCCCTTACCCTCCCCCCCTCCCGGAATTATCCTATTTCCGTTAATTTGTGGTTTCAATGGAGTTACACCACCGACAAAAATAGACGTTTTGCCTGTTTAAGAGGGAGGGAAGATTATGCCCCCCACCCACTTCTACAATCCAACACACCAGGATAGGAAGATACACTATGAGTTCATGGCTCCATCTGAATTTTGAAGCTGGGGCAGGATGTGGGGGAAGCTGTAGAAGATTGCTCTCCTGCAGAGCATCTGGATACCTATTTGGTATTCAGATCTGGAGTGAACATAATAGTTCAAGCACAATTCAGTCTTGCTAGCTCTTCTCCCTAGCTGCTATGTAGCTATTAGGGGAAGCAACCAACAGTAAGGAGAGTGGGGGCACCAGGGAAGCTTCACAGAAGTATTTGGAAATGTGCTGGCTTGAGGGCCAAGTTAGAAGACCTCTGATGACAATGTATGTTCTAACCAGATCGCAGATGTTTAAGCTTCCTCACACCATCCAACCTGCTCTGGAGGTAGTTTAATTTCTATACTCATTCAAGTCTTAGGGCTTGTCGACACTACACAGTTTTGTCGACAAAACAGTAGAGGTGTACACACTAAAATGCTCCTTCTACTGACGAAACTGTCCTGCTTTGTTGAAAAAATAAAACCACCTCGACAAGAGATGTAGAGTTTTTGCAGCAAAGTTATATTGACAAAGTGTCAGTGTAGACACCGTGCTTGGTTATGTTGCTGTAAATGGCCTCCAGGAGGTGTCCCATAATGCCCATCGTGAACACTCTGGTCCTACGATCAGATTTCTCATGGCATGTTGGAGAAGGGCTACGAATGGAGGACACATGAGTGCTGTGCAAAGATAAAGGGGCTGAGGTAGGCATACCAGAAGACATGGGAGGCAAACTGTTGCTCTGGTGCTACGCCGAAGACCTGCTGCTTCTATAAGGAGCTGGACGCTATCCACAGCAGCGACCCCACCTCCACCGCCAAGAACCCCGTGGATACTTCTGCAAGGCTGGAGATGACGGACAGTGGACTCAACCCTGAGGACAAAGTTATGGATGAGGAAGTCAAGTTGGAGGATGATGTAGAGCACACAGCAGGGTCATCCGGTGGCACAGCGAGTCAGGACCCTTTTTCCACTCCGAAGGGGTCTAGCCAGTCTCTGGCACTCATGATGCAGGAGAGGAAAGCCCTGGTAAGCGATCTTTTTGAGTTGATGCTGCTCAGTTATGAGGCAGAGCTGTCCTTTGCTCTGTATATTGCAGAAGTGGGTGAAGGGATAGAAATGTACAAGATTAGCTGTGTTTGTGTGTGCTCCACATTTCCCTGTGCAGCGGAACAGTGTGTTAATGCACACCGAGATTTCACAGGAATCCTTCAGAGAGATTTCTAGGAAACTTTCCTGCAGGTACTCGCAAATCCTCTGCCGAAAGTTCCTTGGAAGAGTTGCTTTGTTCCTTCCCCTATTGTAGGAAACTTTCCTGCACCAGTCGTCCACCGTTTGTCATCCCGTTTGTCATGCAGAACAATGCGATCCCTCCACTCAGTGCTTGTTTCCCGAGCCCAAAAGCAACGATCCACCATGTTCAGATGCTCCATGAATGCCAAAAGTAATCTGGTGTTGTTTCTTTCCAGGGCACACAGCAGGTCAAGCAACTCTGATTCCTGTTCAGATTGGGATTTCATGATATACTGCACGACCAGCTACCATGTGTTCATAACAGTGACCACAACAGTAGAAAGCAGTGCAGGATCCATCCTTTCAGACAGAGATGGCGGGCACACAGTAAACACGGGCCATAGAAAAATGCCACGAAATATAGTCAGAAGCTCATGGAACGATGGACAGAAAAAACTGCATCATGGGACATTGAGCCTGCACCCATGATGCACTGCGATCCACTCTACCTTCCCACAACTCCTAGCTGCAGAAGGTGGCAAGTAGCACAGTGGGATAACTACCCATAGTGCACTGCTCTCACTGTCAATGCTAGAGCAGCGTTTCTCAAATGCGATCACCGTGCGCACATGCAGCCACAGCCTCCTGGGCAGTGATTGGGGGCGGGGGGGGGAACAAAGCAGCGGCCCCTCCTCAGGGGCGACCAGGAGTGGTTGGACCCTGCCCGCCTCTGGAGAGAGACAAGCTGGAGGAACAGGCAGCCAGTGAGTTCCCCACCTTCCCGGGGGCAGTGGGATCGGGCGTCAGCCCTCGGGTGACAGGCTCCAGCCATGGGGCTTCGGGTTCTGTCCCCTGGGTGTGGGGCTTCAGGCTCCATTCCCTGGATGCACTGTGACGGGCTCTGGCCCCAATCTCATCCCCCATCACCTCTGCCCCCCTGCTGCCTCCCCCAGTGCCCGCATCACCCCGCCCCTGCTGTCTCTATATCTACCTCCCCATACAGGGCTTAATTTGTCCATGGGGCTTGCCGGGGCTAAGTCTGTAGTGAAACGTGATATTTGTATGTTTGTTAATATCACTTTTCACATCACACTTACTAGCTAGCAAGTCTTTAAAAAAGCAACCAAAAAAAGCAACAGAAACACTAAGAAAAATGACAAGCACCTTATTTGTGTTTCTATTCTGTTTAGGTCCAATAAAGAATAGAGACAATTGTACACTATTTTTATTATTGAGTCTGCAAAAAATCCCTACATAGATAGATTACAATGTATCTGTGCATATTTATTTGTTTTTCCTAAAGTTAATTAAGTATTTTAGGAAAAATTGTCAGAGTGGCCACCAGCAAGAGTTGGTGGCTGCACTCTGAGGCCACCAAAAAATTTGTTGTCAGAACCCTTGTGCTAGAGCACCAACTGTGGATGCGTCATGCCGACAGAAAAAGCGTTATGTGAACATGCACAAGCGATGTAATTATAACGTTTTTTGATTGTGGGCATAACTTGTGTTGACAATACTCTGTAGCGTAGACAAGGTCTTAGCTTCTCTGCTGAGTCTGCTAACAAGGGTGCTATTTCATGCTAACCAAGGTAGAAGTTTGATGGTACAGGGCAATAATTTACTATGAATCAGAACAAGCACCTCCAACTCATTTTATATTGAGCACTGAATAGTCATCAAATAGAAAAAGGTTTTGGCTACTACTGAGCTGGGTCAGATCTGAAGAGGACCTAGAAGTGTAAGTGAGAGAAGATTCAGGCTTTCTGTTTTCATATTTTCCCTCAGTCATATCCATGTGTTAGTTTTTAACAGCAATAATAGCATCACCGATTTTTAAAAAAATTCCTGAATTTAACACAGGCCTCATATATAAAGCTGGTAATGCCAGGCATGTTGTTGTTGTGTTTATGTTTTTTCCAATTTTATTAAAAATGCAAGAATTCTCCCATATTTGAGGGTGGGTAATAAAGTCTGTGTGGGCTATGTAACAAAAAGCCCAGATTAGTTCCACTGGTGGAGCTAAATCTTAAGTATGACATGGACATCTGTATGTATAAACATAACATTCCCAAGGCCAAAATCCTCTGATGGTATAAATCAGTGGCTCTCAAACTGTGGGTCGGGACCCCAAAGTGGGTCGTGACCCCATTTTAATGGGGTCACCAGGGCCAGCATTAGACTTGCTGGGACCGAGGGCTGGGCCTGAGCTCCACCCCAAGCTGGGGCAAGGGGATCGGACTGCAGCACCATCTCCCCCGACCTGGGGAGGCAGGGCTTGGCCTGCGGTCCCTATCCCGCCCCCTCCAGGGCAGCAGGGCTCAGGCTCCGACACCCCCCCACCCGCCCCCCGGGGTCATGTCATAACTTTATTGTCAGACGGGGAGTCGCAGTGCAATGAAGTTTGAGAACCACTGGTATAAATTAACATAGCTCCACTAAAGTCTACTGAGTTCTATCCGTTTACATCAAATATGGATTTAGCCCTCATTTATTTTTTTGAGTATAACAAAGAAAGAGCACTCTAAATTAAGGGCATGCTCTCATGACACGTTGAGTGCCCTAAACCCTCCTTTCACTTTGGTGGCATCATAAGATTCCAAAAAATATTGCTAGCTGACTTTCCAATAATAAGCAGATTATCCTGGAGAAACTCCAAAATATTTACCGGAGAATAATATTCATGTGGGTGTGTCAACCAGTCTAATAAGTTAACCTGTTATGTCAGAAGTCTTGCTTTTTGCAAAACCTTTGTATCTGCCATCTTATCACCATTCTTTGCTAGCATTGTCCTTTTATTTTCAGGCCTTTAAGCCCTGGTGTTTTAGTATATGGATAGTGAAAGAAGTTGTGCTCTGATCTGATGGCTTTCTAAAACTACTGGATTTTATCTATGTGTGTGTATTTATTTAGGGCCTTCAATTGTCACTTAGCAACCACCAAACTCTAATTTATTTCAATGGCAGTTAAACATGGTGACTACAGGCAGGCAGTGTATCGCCTTAAATACGAGGGAAGCTGCTGAATCCTATTGTTTGACAGCACAAAGACCAGCATAGTAAAGGAAGGGTGGGTGGCTGGGTTGACCAATCTGTTGATAAGGGTTTACTCTCTTTTATTTTTAATATATTTCTTGTCAGAACTATTATGAGGAACCTTCCTTCCCCTACCTCCCCTCTTTACATTTCTGCAAACTGAACCTTTATAGAAGCATCTCAGTTGAAGAAGTGGAGATAGCTATAATCGGAGGAAAGTTCCTGGAAAACGGCTTTCAAATTTTCCCTTCCATAAAATAAAAACAGCCATCCTTTCTTGAGCACTTGTATTGCAGATGTTGCGATCCAGTGGTGGGAGCAGAGGGAATTGTGCCAAGGTTCTATTCCTGGCGCTGACAGTTACTTGTTTTGTGACCTTGAGCATGTCACTCAACCATTTTGAGCCTCAGACTAATATCTGTAAAATGGTGGGAACACACACATACCAACATACACCAGTGTTGTGAGGCTGATTTAATGTTTCTAAGGCACTTTGAAATCCTTGGCTGGAAGATGCAATATAAAATGAAAAACACATGGTCAAGCATTTTCCAATTTTCTATACAGGAGCAGAGCAGTGAGATACACTTTGCAAATAAGATTGCTATATCTCCCCACATCATATTTCCAAATAGGCTATTATGGAGTCCTCTTTTCTAATTTATTATATAGAGATGTTTGTCATTCTCACTTCTATTATTTTGAAAATTTTATATACAAATATTTTATTTCATTGATTATTCTGAAATCTTTACAGGTTTCATTGCTTGTCCATGTAACGGATTTAAATAATCAAAGAGAATCTAAGATGACGTTTCATAAAGCCATTCAGCAATCTGGAGGAAAATGAATATTTTGTGTCCTATTTTTTTTTAATTACATTAGATTAGCAAACTGGCCAAAAACAAAATCTTATCTTTATCATCGTAAAAACAAATTAAAAAGGAAAAGAATGTTTTCTGATGTTTAAAAAAAAGTGCTTGTCTAGAAAAAAAAAAATCGAAAGCTCCAAAGATTAGATGCACCTACTACTAGCTCATCTACAAAGGGGAATGTGTTTCTTATGGGATCACTACACAGTAGTAAGCTTTGTTTCCATAGAGATTTTGACATATGGCCGAAGTTAGACCTTAAATTAGAATATTCCTCTTTGAATTGAGAAATGATCTTTTTGTGTAAATGAATAGTGTATTCAATGTGAATAAAGCTTCTGCTATTGCATAGTTCATCTTATCTACTGATGTCATTTCCTCTTTCTTGCTTCTGTAATGATTAATAATCACCGTATAGCCAAAGAGGTCATAAAATAAGAATGTATACTTTGAAATACTTCATTTCAGAAGTACTTGGAAATGTTGAAAACAATGCAGTGTATTTCTACTCGCTGGGTGGATAGAATTGCCTATTAGTAGATAATTGTAGGTTATCTGAAGGTGGGGATGGAAACATCTAGCTAAATGGGGAGAATTACCCCAGATTACGAGAGGAGTGCAGAAACTGAAGAAGGAAAGGAGGGAATGGAAAACCATTCATGAAACAACAAAGCTTACATTTCATAATCAACGAAAAATCACGAACCCTGTAACAGTGTTAATGTAATCAAAGGATCACACAAAATAATGCACGCTCGTTTTTATGGGCGTTAAGGAGAGACCTCATGCAATTCTTGATAAGATTCTTCTTGGTCTAAACTGATTCTTAAGAGGGACTACTTTGTTCCTTCCAGTGCAAGAATGCTGCCTAGGTAGCAAAATTTCAAACAGACAAATATAGAAGGCAAAGACATCTTATAAAGAGAAGCAGAACTTCTGGAATGTTGGGAAGTCTGTCTTGTGATGAGTACTATGAGTGACAGATCTGCAGCTGACTCCATTTCCTATGAGGAAAGACAACTGCACACACGTGTGTGTGAGAAAATGTATTCCCATTTCTTGAGATGTTTTATATTCAATTCATGGATTTAACAAACTTTTGCTTATTAAATTATTGTTAATGAATCCAAATAATCTTAAAGGCTGGAGAGTAATTTTAATCCCTCAAAACATATAGGCCAAATCTTCAAATCTGTGCCAAATTTAGGGCTTGTCTACACTACGTGAATAGCGTAGCTGAAGTCGACGTACTTAGATCTACTTACCGTGGTGTCTTCACCGCGGTAAGTCGGCAGCTGACGCTCTCCCATTTACTCCGCTTGCGCTCCCCATTCTGGTGGAGTACTGGAGTCGATGGGAGAGCGCTCAGCGGTCGATTTATCATGTCTATACTAGACACGATAAATTGACCCCCGCTGGATCAATCGCTGCCCGCTGATCCGGCGGGTAGTGTAGACAAGCCCTTAGGCACACACATAGCCTGAGGTGTGTGTCCACACTGGAATTTTTGCATACACATAGCCCTGTGTGCACATATAATCCAGTTGCCATGCAGCAGGGTATGGTTATAAACTACTTGTGAGGTACTTAGAGAATACTGCGTGTGTGTGATATAAACTCCCAGATAAATGAATGAGAAAACACCAAGATCTGTAAAAATGTAAAATTTTTAAAAGATGTATTTGTGAATAAAATAGTTAACCTCAATGGCATCAAATGCAAAATCATTTATTAAACTGTTCATTAAACTAGGTAAAATGCATTTGGCATACTTGTTTCAGAAGAAAATCATTGATGCACTTTGAAAACAAATAATTATATGAATAGGTAGGTAGGTACCCATTGTAGATCATCAAAAAATTGTTTATTTAAGGAGGAAACAGGAGTTCTCAAACTTCATTGCACCGCGATCCTCTTTTGACAACAAAAATCAATACATGACCTCTGGAGGGGGGACCAAAGCCTGAGCCCACCTGAGTCCCACTCCTCCAGGCGGGGGGGGGGGGCAAAAACCGAGCCCCCCTGCCCTGGCGGGAAGGGCTAAAGCCTGAGCCTCATCACCCCAGGTGGGAGGGGCGGGGGTGCAAAACCAAAGCTCATGGTCTTCAGCCCCAGGAGGGGAGCCTGTAACCTGAGCTCTGCCACCCAGAGCTGAAACCACTGGGCTCTGGCCCCGGGCGGTGGGGCTCGGACTTTGGTCCCAGGCTCCAGCAAGTCTATCACCAGCCCTGGTGACCCCATTAAAATGGGGTCCTGATCCACTTTGGGGTCCCGACCCACAGTTTGGGAACTGCTGACAGCTCAAAGGATTGTCACTGAGATATAGAGACTGACCTCTTTGGGTATGTCTATTCTGCATTAAACAGCTGCAGCTGGCCCATGTCAGCTGACTTGGGCTTGCAGGACCTGAGCTATGGGTCTGTAAAATTGAAGTATACACGTTTGGGCTCGGGCATACCCAGGGAGATAGACTCAGATTGACTCAGGTCTACTGTGACGGGCATGCTACCGGTCATTCAAAGATCTAGGTGACTGTGTGTCTCAGTACAGTTTCCTCACGGATACATTTAAGGCTAGATACTCAGCCATTGAGCTACATCGATTTTCACAGGATGAGAATCTGGCCTGTATACTTTATCAAAACTGGCACACTTGGCAATGAACACCAAGATGCCTAAAATTAAATGGTTCTGTGGACTGAACTACCCTCATCCTTAGAGGCTACTTCTCCCAAAAGGGTGCAAAGCTTGTTGACAGGGAAATGTGTTGAAAAGCTTGCCTGGCTGAGGCCTATGTAGTTCCTGTTCTGTTGATAAATAAAAGACTTCTGTTACCAGTGCTGTCAGTCTCGTATCCTTGAACAGAACAAGCACTAAAATCACTTTAGAAGGAAAACTGTGTTTTGTACACAAATATTCAATACTCATTATTCAAGCCTTAATAGAATGACAGTGCTAAGATAGCAAGTAAATATAACAACTATAAATGAAAAACTACGTTTATTTTTCAAATGGATCGTCAAGAATATGATGACATCCTTAGCTTCTTAAATGTACTATATTCACCATAAAGGCTATCGTGCCACATTGCACAACGTTTTTACGAGGAGTTAAGACAGGGGTGGGCAAACTATGGCCCACGGGCCACATCTGGCCCTCCAGCCGATTTAATCTGGCCCTTGAGCTCCCACTGAGGAGCAGGGTCTGGGGCTTGCCCTGCTCCTATGCTCCAGCTGTCCCCCCTCCACTCCTACGTTTAGGGGCAGCCAGGGGGCTCCGCACACTTCCCCTATCCCAAGCGCCCTCCCCCCCAGCTCCCGTTGGCCGGGAACTGCAGCCAATGGGTGTTACATGGGCAACACCTGCGGATGGGGCAGCACGCAGAGCCACCTGGCCATGCCTCCGCGTAGGACCCAGAGGGGACACATGCTGCTGCTTCTGGGAGCTGCTTGAGATAAGCACCACCTGGAGCCTCCACCCCTGACCCCGTCCCGTGCCCTAACCCCCTGTCCCAGCCCTGATACCCCTCTCGCCCTCCGAACCCCTTGGTCCCAGCCTGGAGTACCTCTCCTGCACCCCAAACGCCTCATCCCCAGCCCCACCCCAGAACCCGCACCCCCAGCCAGAGCCCTCACACCCTCCTGCACCACAACCCCAATTTCATGAGCATTCATGGCCCGCCATACAATTCCCATACCCAGATGTGGCCTTTGGGCCAAAAAGTTTGCCCACCTCTGAGTTAAGAGATGTATTTCTTGAAGTCACCATCAACTAAACACAGTTATTTTGACTCTGGAAATTCCAAAACTTGTATAAAATGCTATGTTAAAATTTAGTTCTAAGAGAGAGACAAGACGTAAGGGCACAGTAGAATGAAGAAACCTAAGTTGCTGCCTTCAACTCTGGTTGGAGAGGAACTCCCAAGGGAATCAATGCCAGAACGTGACAGTAGCTGGGAGTTCTCAATACGAGTAAACAGTGAAAAATTCTGAGTGAGATATAATTTCAAAATAATAATGCAGAATATTTTTGAATAAGCAACACATCACTAAGCTTTCTAGGTTTAGGATGTCTCTGAAAACAGGACTGTTATATAGACTTCTTCTCAACTCTCAAATATATTAGACCCTACCACCAGGAAATTCTTTACACTACTCAGAACATGGAAGTACTATGCTGTAAAATGCTCAGATAGGGCCTTCTAAATAAAGGTTAGAGGAAATTCAGTTTTTTCTTTTAATAACTTGATTCCACTTTCTCCCCACAGTTGTTCTGTCTTCTTTCCCAAGTCCTCATCAGTACTACCAATTTTAGAGATTTTCTAACGAGTGTCATGGCATCAGACTTTCTTCTGAAAGCCCCAGCTTGTGGAGTCGTGGGTTTACATGAGACTATCAGTTTTCATTTAAAAAAGGAAATAAGTTTCTAGCCCTCGTGCTTGCAGAAAAAAGCTTGAAAATTTGAATCATAAAATGCATTTCTTAAGTCTCTAGGGGGAGAGATTGTTGCAGAGCAAAGGGCCAGTGTGCATAAATGGCCAGCACTCTGTCTCCGGGCAACTAATGGCCGGGGCCCTTTCCCCCTGCAAGGAGATAGCTAAAGGTGTTGGAGAACAAAGGAATCAGGTGACCTCCTGGCCTGGGAAAGGAACAAAGCCCAGAGGAGGAGGGGCTGGAGGGTGAGTCAGTTTGGAGCTAGCGGGGGACGAGGAGTGAGTACAGACGTGGGTGCCTGGCTCGCTGGCCCCCAGGATGGACCCGGCTGAGGGGTCCTGTTCTCTGTACCTACAAGCTCTGTTTTAGACCATGTTCCTGTCATCTAATAAACCTCTGTTTTACTGGCTGGCTAAGAGTCACGTCTGACTGCGAAGTGGGGGTGCAGGACCCTGTGGCTTCCCCAGGACCCCGCCAGGGCGGACTTGCTGTGGGAAGCGCACAGAAGGGCAGAGGATGCTGAATGCTCCAAAGGTCAGACCCAGGAAGGTGGAAGCCGTGTGAGCTTCTTGCCCTGAAGACAGTCTGCTCACAGAGAGGAGACTTCACCAGAGTCCTGACTGGCTTTGTAGGGAGCAGTTCCAGAGCATCGCCCGGGAACTTCGTGACAGGCCTAACATGATTTTTAAAACATCTGAAGTTGGCAATACTGTGCCCATTTAGTAGAACTGTGTCAAAAACATTGACTTTGAATCTAAATCAGAGAGATATTAAGCACTAAGAGAAGGTAAAAAGGTAGGGATCAAAATATTCACATTTTGGTGACTCAAGTTAGGCCCCTGAATCCATACTTAGGGACTTAATTTTCAGTACCTGAATTTGAAAATCTGAACCAGTGTTTTCAAAGGAAACACTGAATCACCAGGGTTTCCTGAGATGGGAAGATCAGAATGGTGGATTGTCATGCAGTAGAACAGCAGCACCAAGGCCTAACATACATAAGAAACAATGGCCAAAGGAACTAAATGAGACCAGGTTCTCCTGCATGACCCAGTATGGAAGATACCATAGGAGGAGCTAAGGAAGAACAAAATCAAGACAGGGATATGGATCATGCTATGTAATCAAAGGAAGGAGACTGATTAATTTTGGGGTAGAAGGACAGATGAAGAGAGCTCATATTTTCACTGGGTATAAAGGACTCTTGGTGGGTATAAAGGACTCTTCATTTTCCATTTCAGTCAATAGTTTAACAAACAATTAAAAAATGTATGCATTTTACAGGTTTTATGGGTTAGCAATGTAGTGCCTGGTTTTCAAGAAGCCTGGGCTCTATGCAATAGCTTTCTTAATTTGTGTTGACATTTATCGTGACTGCATGTGTAAGCACATGCACGCACAAATGGCCAGTTAGGCATATAAAGTCTACTTGGGTGTGCAGATCCCCAAATTGTAGGCACATCTGTAATAAATGTACATACAGACTAGGCATTCAATTGCACATGGCTGTGGGCTGCCACTTTGAAAAATTAGACCCTTAATCAGCATTACATCCTGCGTTGACCCAGGGTTGCATCCTATTCAGGACAGCACTTAAGCGCATGCCTGAGTCGCATTGAAGTCAACAGAATTTAAAGTTAAGTATATGCTTAAGTGCTTTTCTCAGTTGGGGCTTATGTGCCACAAGGACCATACTACATATTCATATTTAGTAAAATCAGCTCAGGTTTATATGAATACATCTTGCCTTTAAGATGGCAGTAGGACTGGCTTTGACAGACAGTCTTTAAAAGAGAACTGAAATGTAGGTTTGGCTCGTATTAACTAAATACTGTATTAGAGACACCAGAGATCTGAGGACTAGAAGGTTTCTGTATAATTATATTCCACATGGATAGGAGAGCAAGAAACACAAGTTAAAACCAATCCTTAGTGATACCTCTAGAGAATATAAGCTTGTTAAAGAAGTTTGCAAAGATTTGCAAAACAAGAAAAAAAAGCTTACTTCAGACCTGAAAACAATAAACTGGCTGCACTTATCTTATTTAACTTGAATGAGGCTCTGGCAGACCAAAAAGCAAAAAGCAAATTGTTGTGTAATGCCTAATGATTGCTTAGAATGGAAAACAGCTTCTCTTTTTATCTTGGCTTGTTATAGGGGAATGGCTCATAGTATGACACAGCTTAAATAGCAAATCAGGCCCATAGTCAACTAAACATTTTAAAAGCTTTGTGCACATACTGTACAATATCAGCTAAGCCTTTAACCATTCTGAAAACAGAATTTGCTTTTTTGGTGGAAAGCTGTGGGCTTAACATTGTAGCACAAAAGTAATTAACTGTGTATTAAATCTTGTTTACTTGCAAGTAAGTCAAGGGAATCAGAGTTCGTGTCCTAATGGGACTAGGAAGCTAACAGAGCAAAAGCAACTCTGATAACAGCAAATTCATATGCCATCTCCTTTCTCTCTTGCTTTCCATGCAATAGCAAATCTGTTGCATTAATAAGGAAATTGCCATGATTGTATTTACTATAATCCCCACTTTGTTATTTTTAAAATTCACACTCTGTGAAATTCCATACAGAAAAAAAGTATTTTCTTAATTGTTGTTTAAACAAACCATTGTTTATTTCACTTTGAACACACAATAAGACTACCAAACAAAAATTCCTACCCAAAGGCTCAAGATGCCCTAAGAGATAGGACCGAAATCACAGTCCATAAAAACAATAGCAATAGCAGACCAGCGGCCAAACCTCACCAGCAAAACAACTAGTGCCCGGTCTTATAACCAAAACCGCCCAATCTCAGATACCACAGAAGTGCCAAATCCCATTGAGACCCTACATTGAATTTTAAAATAAATAAATAAAAGCTTTCCATCTCACATACCACAATCCCATCCCCCTCAACTGCTGAAATACATGGGCCTTTTAGCACATCCTAAAGGCCAGCAAATGTTGGCTATTTCCTACCAAGTGAAATCTAAAGTTGAGGGACCTTCCTGGACAATGTTTTGCCAGCAGCTCCCTCTCTTATAAAGGCATCTCAAAATTCTGCCCTAACTCAACAAAAGTGTATTGGTTGGAGGAGTATGGGGAAGATAACATGGTAAGCATCTTTTAAATCACCTCAAGTTTCTGCACATACATGTGCATGAATATATGGAACATCAAAGTCTATGGAGAAGGGGCTTATTAGCCTCAACCTCACTCAGGAGATTTGGTACATAGATTGTTTCTCTTGGCAGCTTCTTCAGGTGTTCAAATGGATAATCCAAAACCGAAGACCCACATTCAGTCCTGGCATCAGCAGGCACCACTCCCATAGACTTCAATGAGAGATGTACTCTTTCCACCAATGATGAATTTGCACTATAGTCTATACTGTTAAAAACAGACTGTTTATTTGGAAAGAATATGCTAATTTTTCCATTTTAACATTATGCCATGTATTAAGGAACCAGTTATTAAAGGTGGAAGGTAGTGGGTTATGTCCAAGCTCTTAAAATTTTATATATGCCTTCCAAGAACACCATCTTAAGTGGCTTTTGAGTCTTGTTATCTTCAATTTCTGGATAATTTAATCTCAATGTCATCTCTTACAGATAGAAAGTAACTTCTGGTGTATCTACAATTTACTGTTATTACCTTAATCCAAATGGCCGGTATCCGGAGCCAGTATCACATTATGGGCCAGATCCTTAGCTGGTGGAAACCAGCGTTGCTCCTCTGGAATGGAACTAAGCCAGTTGACACCAGCTGAAAATCTGGCCCTTTATGTTCTTGTAGCGGGGTGGACACCCGCTCCTGCCCTGAAGGGCATGAAACCAGCCCTGAAAGAGGGCTACAGGGGTTAAAAGGGAAGCAGCTGCAGCTGGGCCACGCCCCAATCAGGCCACAGCTGGCCTGTATATAAAGGCTGGGAGCCAGCAGCCCAGAGCAGTCTCTCTCTGCATTCAGAGAGAGAAGGGCCTGGCTGTAGGGAGTTTAACTAAGTACCTAGAGTGGAGCAGGGCTGGGGAAAGGCCAAGGGAGCCGGGGAGCTCTGGCCTAGGAAGGCTGCAGGCCTGGTAAGGCCTATTAGGTACTGGGTTGCAGGGGGCAGCCCATGGGTAGGCAGAGGCAGCAGGTCCGAACCCCTTTGCCTGTGATGAGTGGCTGATTCTGCAGTCTGCCCCAGTGAATGGGGGCTAGATGGAGACTGGGCAGTAGCCAAGACTGAGGCAAAGTGGGGATAGTGGGTGGGGGTTCCCCTGGGAGGGGGAGACCCAGAACTGTGGGGAGACCCAGAACTGCTGGGGGCAGCACCCCAGGTAAAAGGGCACCGGGGTCCAAGGAGGGACATGGGGGGCCAGAGGACAGGCAGCTCACCGGCCTGCAGAGGGCGCTCCAGAGCTGTAACGAGCTAATTCCCGGAAGTCACCAGCAGGAGGTGCCGCAGGGGTGAGTCCGTTCCTCTACAGTTCTATTCCTTAAAGAGTTACAATTTTCCCAGCAGTGCTTATTTGAATAAATTCCATTGCCCACATCTCTGTAGGTGTATTAAAGAACCAAAGAAATGCCTATCCAAAAGTTCAAGGCCCTCATAGAAGGGATTAAAACAACATAAACACCAACAGAAGACAAAAGGTCAAGCCCAAATCCCACCACCAATTTACCACTGAACTTCCATTGTTCCATAAGTTGCAAGCCATTGTACTACTACTTCTGCATCTAAGGATATCATCTCAATAGATTTCCCCAGCATTTCCCATAAACTACTGACAATGTATGGTGGAACTAGGCAAACAACCTATTCTAGAGATCAGGCTCTTAGTGTAGAGGCACTGAAGTCAATCAAGCTGCACTGATTTACACCAGCAGAGGTTCTGACCTTATGTATTTTGCATCCTTTTCTGTTCATGGAAGATGTCTGTGGGCATGTTGTTATTTTCACGCCATAAGCTTTTCTTTTTTAAACTCTCATTACACTGTTCTACAGCCAAAATGCTTCTGAAATAAATGTAGTCAAACTTTACTAATTCTGGGTCACTGAGAACGAAAATGATGCTTAAAATTGTTGATTGGCTCTAGTTTTCAAGATATGCTATTGGGTCAGTATTTAGGACCCTTGACTTGGGAATGGCGGAGGATAAGTGAGTTATAAAGGGAAGGGATCTCAATTTAAACCAGAAATGACTAAAATACATCTTTGACTGGATCTATGAATAAATCTATGACTGGGTTTGGACAGTACTTGCTTTTTAGGCAAAACAATGAATGATGCAATCTGAAGCTGGTATTGCATCATACATGATATGAATTGCATCATGTTATTCCTAGAAGTCATGGATGATGCAATCATAACGAAGCTTACATCACTCTGCTGAACAAATTGCCCTATATCAGCTCTAGAAATCATACAGTGTCGTGCTCTCTTATTTGTCAGTGTTTGATTTTGCAAAGGGACACATTTCTGTTTAGCCAAAGTGAGCAGAGATGCCTCGTACTTGTGTGAACAGTGCAGATAACTTCTGCTATGTTTGTGGTGAAGTGACTTTTGCATCACAAAAGCGCAGTATAACCACTATGGTTAAGAAAGCCTATCACCTTTCTTTTGGCTGCAAAATTGGAGATCAGGACAAGAGATGGGCCCCACACATATGCTGCAACACTTGTGCAACAAATCTTCGCCAGTGGTTGAACAGGAAAAGGAAATCTATGCCTTTTGCAGTGCCAATGATTTGGAGAGAGCCAACAGATCATACCAGCAATTGTTACTTCTGCATGGTGCCTCCAGTTGGGAAAAGTGTGTCAAAGAAGAAAAAGTGGACTGTGCATTATCCAAACATTCCATCAGCTATACGCCCAGTACCCCACGGAGAAGGACTGCCGGTTCCTGATGCACCAGAATCATTCTCACTTGAGTCAGACAAGGAAGAGGAAGAGGATGAAACTTCTGGTCCTGAACCATCAATGTCACAGGACCCACATTTTCTCCCATCCTCCTCCTCTGAACCAGACCTCATAACACAAGGTGAACTGAATGACCTTGTCAGGGATTTGGAACTACCCAAGAGTAAGGCAGAGCTGTTGGGCTCCAGACTACAGCAGTGGAATCTCCTGGCAGGTGATGTTAGGGTTTCCATGTTCCGTGACCGTCAAAAGGATCTTGTCCCATTCTTCTTCATGGAAGGTGATCTTGTAGTCTGCAACAACATCGATGGTGTGATGGCAGCCCTCAACATCGTTCATGATCCAGATGAGTGGAGACTGTTCATTGATTCATCGAAGACGAGTCTTGAAGCTGTTTTACTGCATAATGGCAATGTTTTGCCATCAATTCCAGTTGGTCATGCAGTCCATATGAAGGAAACCTATGACAACATGAAACAACTTTTGAGGTGCATAAACTATGACCAACATCAGTGGCAGCTTTGTGGCGATTTGAAGGTTGTTGCTCTCTTGCTTGGTCTGCAGACTGGATACACAAAGTACTGCTGTTTTCTCTGCGAATGGGATAGTCGTTCAAGAGATTCCCACTACATCAAGAAAGATTGGCCACTCCGACAGTCATTGGAGCCTGGGAGGAAAAGTGTTCAGCATCCACCACTTGTTGACTCAAGGAAGATTTTGTTACCACCCTTACACATCAAGCTGGGTCTGATGAAGAACTTTGTCAAGGCCATTGACAAAACACAAGCAGCTTTCAAGTACCTCCGTGGAAAATTTCCAAGGTTAAGTGAAGCTAAGATAAAGGAAGGTGTCTTTGTTGGTCCTCAGATTCGTGAACTTCTTCGAGATGATGCATTTGACCATGCACTGCGTGGCAAGGAAAAGACGACATGGAAAGCCTTCCAGTTAGTGGCAATAAATTTTCTCGGAAACAACAAGGCAGACAACTACAGGTTGTTGGTGGAAAACCTCCTCGAGGCATACAAAAGCCTTGGTTGCAACATGTCACTAAAGATAAATTTTTTGCACTCTCATCTAGATTTTTTTCCGCCGAACTGCGGAGCAGTCAGCGACGAGCACGGCGAGCGATTTCACCAGGACATTGCAACAATGGAGAAACGCTATCAGGGCAAATGGAACCCATCAATGCCTGCAGACTATTGCTGGACAGTGACAAGAGATGCTCCATTTAATGAATACAAGAGACAAGCCGAGAAGCGCCGAGTAGACACTGAATAGGACTAAACTATGTACAGAATAGTTTTTTGCCCTTTGTTTCATAATAAATTTTATTTATATAACCCTTTTGCTGATTTTTAAAGTGTTACATAAACAGGACAGGTGAAATATTATCATGTAAAGCAACCATAAACACATGAAAAGACCTAGGTTTACAATTTATGATTAAAACTCTACTATCTACACAATATACATAGACATAAAATGTAAAAACTTAAATATCTTAAACAGTAGCCAATCAGTTGTTTTAATGGTCATATTTGAATTCAGCACATCAAAATACATAATAAATAGCACATTTTATCTCTGAAGCAGACGACTTCTCAAAAATTGTAGACCAGTGTTATTTAACATTTATATTGCAGAGGCCAAACAGGTTGAGGTCCCATTGTGCGAGGCACTGTACAAACATATAAATGAAAGTCCCTGCCCCAAAGTGCTTACTCTGTGGATTGTGAATGTGTGGGTATTAGAGAATTCACCAGTAGTGTTTGAGCTGTATGGTTTGACTGTGATTAGTCTCATTGTATTGTTTCTGGTCTTGGTTGGAGGAGTGTAACAACCTCAGGATGAGAGCTTGAAAAAGCTGCTGGCGCATTGAATCTCTCAGGGCAGTAGAGCAGCGAGGGAAATGAATCAGGTAAACAGAATTAGGCAGTTAAATTCCAGCAAAAATTTCACAGAAAACAATTCCTAGTGAAAGGCTGCCTTTTGGACAAAGAAGCCCAGACTTCAAAATAGGCTAATTCTGATAACTTCTGGGTCTTTATTCCAAAATTTTGAATAGTTCTTTGCAAGGCCCCAGTGCTTTTACAAAGAATACATGAGACTAAGGCTGTCACTGAGGTGATCCATCCTCTTGCTAGTGCAGTATATTCTCTTCCTGGACATTGTCCTGTGAAAGAAGGAATCCATCCCTTTCTTTTGTTTCAACAACAAACTTACACAGAATCAAAATGTGTTCTCCGAAACAATTCCTTATTATTATTACTCATTTATACTGTTTATATTTTTGTTGCCATAGTAATAAATGCAGACAGTTAAAAAGGAACTTGCATGAAATAAATCAATGAAGTCTGTAGACCTGAAAAAGTACTTACTCAATTAAACAATGGCTTGTGCAGAGGGGAGAAAGGTGGAAAACAAACTTGTAATTGCATTATGATTAAAAACTGTCCAACCATTACTAGCTAGCTAATAACTGACGAGAAAATTGGCTGGCCTGGTACAACGTAAAAAACATAGAGGAAAGATGACCTGAACAAGGTGACTATCATCATTCATTACTCTTGTAACATTCATTGTTAAGTGCTGGTGCAGTATACAAACTACAGAAAACCTGGTCCCTGTCGCAATGATTCTGCAGTCTACAGTCCTGCAATCCTTATTCACCCAAGTAGCCCCACTGAAACTACAAGTAAGGATCACAAGATCAAGCCCTAAAGAGACAGTTAACACAGGATATCCAGAAGAAGATTCTGTCTTAATGGTAATTAGCAAAGGATTTTCCAAGATTGGTATTGAGCTCTTTATTCCTGTTTCCAGTGTAGGTTTTTCAAATATCAGGAATGTCAAATCTGGTCTTCCCTCATTTTACTGGAAGTTTCAAAGCATGTTTAATTGAACGTTTAACCTTCATTGAAAGGACGGGGTAATTAAAGTAACAAAGAAATTTGCTCTCCAAGCTGTTAATTGGTCACTGAAGTTAAATGCGTATGAACAAAAATACAATAAAACTGAAGTGTTTTAAACAATCTATCTAAAAATCCCTCCATTCCTTAGTTGTCCAGCTTTGTCACTTCCCTCTTGTGATGTCGTCATTCCACTAGTGCGTCTATCATCTAATGCCTTGTCCACAGTCGGCTTTACTCTGAAAATATAGTGCAACCATATCATTGGTATCAACACTGGGAACACTAGCTCTCCTAGAGCCAGCAGACACTGGCTTTCTTATCACCATAGCTTGTAGACTTCCTCTGAGCGCCAGCGCCTTATCCATACCACTCTCACACCACTGCTATTAATTATTAATTATTATTATTTATTATTTGTATTGCAGTAGCACCTAACAGCACCTGTCATGGACCAGGACCCGACTGAGGTAGGCGTCGTACAAATAAAAAGATGATTCCTGCCCACAAAAGCTTCTAAACTAAGTGTAAGACAAGAGACAAGAGGTGGAGAGAGACAGATGGGGATACAAGAAAACAATGGGAAGATACCAGTCAGTATGATAGGCAGTGGTCTCAGCACACTAGCTGCCTAATCACTGTCAAATTTGTCTAGCATTCTTACCACGAGTGGAACTGCACCAATAATAGCATCAGTGGAAAAAAATTTCAGAAAAAAAATATCTCTAGGATAGATAAAATCACTCTAGCATAGAGTCCCCAATAGCAATCCAAATGTGAAATTCTAATTTGAAAAAAATAACTGGTCTAGGGAGAGACGGTATTAAAAAAAGGGAAAAACTTTCAGATCTTCTTTATATATCATAAAGAAGCAAAAAAGCACATTTTGATTTTCCTTTGCATGAATGTGTCTTCAGCTTGTTCTTTTGCTATAATTAGCCAGTGGGGTAGCCTGATGGACTTCATGAAAAAGTATTAGTACATTAAAAAAAGTATTAAATAAAAAAATTTAGAAGTCAGAATATCAAAACTAATGTGTAGTTTAACTTTCTTATTCTACCATTCCTAACTCAGAAGCAAAACAAATGCAAGAGTGATTGAAGAATCAAGTCTTCTGGTTTTATGTTTGGCATTAAACAGGTCATAAAAGTTATTGACTTTGGCTCTTTAGGCCTTTAATACGTTAAAAATAATTACAACCATGCCCTGACTGAAAGGCAGTCTCAAAAGTCTACATGTGAGTTTTGGGCCTTGAAAAAAGTGACTGCTTTCCCCAGAAAAGGTGCATACCTTGAAGCACAGCATGTTACTGTATTTTCTCTCCTCTCTCACATGTTTGCATTCTGTACAAAAAAGCAAAGAGTTTGCAATTACAAGGGGGGTGGGGGGGGATTGATTTTCAGTAAAACAGGAAACAAGTGTCAGCCGGCACTATGGTCTCAGAGTTGTATGTGCACAATGTAGGGAAAGGAAAAATCACCTACAGTTTTTACAGCACTGAGTTTTTATAGTTCTTTTTCCCTAACAAATGCAGAGTTCAGGGCTATATTGAAAGGAGAGCTTAGACGCTTAGGGAAGTTATCAGTTAATTCTGGGTCCCTTGGTTTTTGGGTACCCAACGTGCACAATTAAAGCTTGATTTTCAAAGATGTTGTGCACCTCCTATTTACTGCTTACCCACACAACAGACTAAAATTGTTGTGATCCTTGTAAATTTCACGGTCTCCCAGGTACTCAACAGCTGCAGTGAAAGTGGACAAGAATCTGGTCACTTTTCACTGTGCACTGGATTTAGATTCTGCAGAAGTTGATGACTTTGGGCCCTTCATTTACGAAGGAAAGCTTCCTTTTTATTACTAGCAAGTAAGTATTATATAGCATTTCAAACCCAAGTGCCCAAAGTTAAGCTCCAAAATCCATATTTAGGCACCGAACTAAGAGTGAGCTGATTTTCAAAGATGATAAGTACCCAGGTTTTCATTGACGTCAGTTGGAATGTGGGTACTCAGCACCTCTGAAAATCAGACCAAATTATTTATGGGTAAAATTTTCAAAAAAGTGCCTTAATCCCATTTTCAAAAGCACCTAATTCACAGGGAAAGTCTTGACTTAGGTGCTTTTAAAATTTGTACCCTATGCAACTAAATATGCAATTAGTTGCTTTCCTGTGGGCACCAATTTTGAAAAAAAAATTTTTTTTAAAACACTTGCTTATCTAGCAACCCTCTTCGGACGTGTCAGATACACAAGGCAGTGCAGCTCTCTGCTCCGGTTCAGGGATTTATGATCTTGTGCAAGAGAACTGGACTTTTGGCAGGTAACGGGAAAATGAATTGATTTTCAAATACTTTAAAATCCAAATACATTTCTGACCTTCAGCCTACATGTAGTTCCCAGTTCAGTTAGTGATTTGGGATTTTAAAGGTGTTTTCTATTAAATTTAATTTACTTTAATTATGAAAAAAATCACTGTTTGCCTGTAATGTTATTTTCTTGTGTCTTTCTGAGCGTTATTACCCAGACTATAAAATGACTAAGAAAATGAAGCAATCCATTTGGCAAGGATACCCATCCATGCAATTCTTTCTTTGCAACTGTATAAATATAATCACATTAACCTTATCACAGTGTTATCAAATCAAAGGTATTCATTTATTAACAACATAGAAAAGCACTGAAACATTTGGTTTTTACTAAGCACAGATGTAAACAAATATTCATATGAATTAATAATCAACATTTTAGTGCAATAAGTTTAAGTAGTGGACCTACCGATAACAGTGATTTGCTGAGGAGAATATGGACAATTAAGATTGTGGACATTTTTTTGTCATGCACCCTCACATTTGGAACATGTGCACGATCATACCACAGCCAAGCAGAGCTCCATCTAGTCTGGTATCCTGTCTCCAGTGGTAGCAAATACCTGACATTTCAGAGAAGGGTGAAAAAAACCTCCGTGCACGTTATGCCTTGCATAGCATATTTAAATTATGGCTAAATGAAGACAAGATATCTTAGACACCCCCTAATACCACAGCCAGCTCTTAGCACCTCAGGCTAAGAAGGAAGGGAGAGGAATCCTTTCCAGACATAATTATTGGTTCCTCAGAAACTGTACTTCAAGAAAATCTTGAACTGGGACGCACTACATGTGGGTTCAATTCCAGACTCTATCACAAACTCCCGGTGTGACTTTGAGGCCTGGTCTACACTGGGAGAGGGGGAGGGGGGGAAATCGATCTAAGATACGCAACTTCAGCTACGAGAATAGCGTAGCTGAAGTTGACGCATCTTAGATCGACTTAGAATCACTTACTTCACATCCTCGCGGCGCGGGATTGACGGCCGCCACTCCCCTGTCAACTTTGCTTCCGCCTCTCGCCGAGCTGGAGTTCCGCAGTCTATGGGAGAGCGATCGGGGATCAATTTATCGCGTCTACACTACACGCGTAAATCGATCCCCAATAGATAGATTGCTACCTGCCAATCTGGCGGGTAGTGTAGATGTACCCTGACTGAGGTACTAAATCTCTGAGACTCATTTCTCAACCACCTTCTTGTATGTCAGATACCCTTCATCTGTCTTCTATATATCTAGGTTGTAAGCTCTTCAGGGAAGGAGCTGTGTCTTACTATGTGTATGTGCAACACCTAACACAATGGAGCTCTGATGTTGGTAGGGGCCCCCAAGGGCTACTGCAACACAAATAATCATAAAAATAAAATTTTCTTTTGATTCTCCAAATCCACTAATGACTCTCATGTAGGCTATTGCACTCTTGTGTGTATACACCTCTACCCCGATATTACGCGACCCGATATAACACGAATTCAGATATAACGTGGTAAAGCAGCGCTCCGGGGGGGCGGGGCTGCACACTCCGGTGGATCAAAGCAAGTTCGATATAACGCGGTTTCACCTATAACACGGTAAGATTTTTTTGGCTCCCAAGGACAGCGTTATATCAGGGCAGAGGTGTAGTTTGTGTTGCTTTAAACTCCTCTAGTCCTAGCAGCACTCTGAGCCATTAAAACAAGGTCCCCCAGACCCATTGCTCCTTTTCTCCCACTCTACTTTTGGGAGCAGTTTCACTCAGCATCCAATCTACCACAGGGGACCCCTCCCTCTTAGCCCTTAAATGCTTCCCTCCCCACCCAATCCACCTAGACAGCCCCAAAGGGCTTACCTTCCTCTTGATTTTGTCCCTACCTGAAAACTGATTTTCTGCTAATTCCGCTAAAGGGTTAAAGATTCCTTGCCAGCAGAGGAGAGATGACTCAGAGGCTTAGGTACAGTTTGTGCTGCCTTTTCACCCTTTCTTGAGTCTGAATAACTCCATATCTCTATTCACTTTAATCAGGTTGACTCAAACCTGGTTATCTTTACCCTCTTGCATTATTTATTATTATTATTTAAAACAAGGAACTGTTCCCAAGGTAAGCAGCATACAGTCCAAATACTGTGTCCCTACAGAAAGAAAGTGTGTTCCTAGTTTAACGCTGGAAACTAATTTACGGTGGAGGATGAAATTCCCTTTACTGCATGCAGCATAAGTTACACATTGAAGTCTCTAGGATCTAAAGAAAGCCTGGTTGTGTGATACAAACAGCAGGCCTAGTATCACCAGATAATGCCATACAGGACTTTCCTACTTCCTCACTGGTCAGAAACAGACACCCAATTAATAGTCTCTGGCAAAGTATGGACAGAGCACCATGTCGCAGTTTTACATAGATTATGTTATTGTTTAGCCAAGCTTTTAATTGACTATTAGATTATTTTTAATGAGCAGGAAGCAAGGGGCAGTTTGTTATTGAATTTTATTTTGAAAGACTTTTTTGTTAACACAGTGGTAGTTTTAATTGGCAAAAGGCACACAAGTGCCCAGGCATTGAGCATAGCGGTAGTTACACCTCTTTAACTAACTAACTAACATGAAGGTTTGGTGTTTGAAGGGTCACATTTTCAAGACGTGCATGTGGAGTCCTTTCCCTGGAGGCAGCAGAGCAAATAAGGTATCAGAAATAAGAACAACTGTGTATTCTGAGGTCAAGACAAGCCCATGAGAAACAAAGGCATGTGCTGTGGGGCCCAGCTTTGAAAAGTTAATGATGATAGGTTGTCAGTCAGAGCCATGGTCCTGCAAGCCCCACTGACACCAGTGGGGCTTGCAGGAAACCAGTGTTGGAATATGGGGGGGGGGGAACTTTCTCCAGAGCTAGTCAGGGTAAGGGAGAAGAGCCAATAGCAATCCCAGCAAAGTCCATGCTGCCAGAAGTTTTCCCAAGGCCAAGAGACAATTGGGAGGAGCCTGACATAAGCATACAGGGAGGTTGGGAACTTTCTAATGCCTATGGACTTTAAAACCTCTTGCAAAATCTTTTAAAGCCACAGAAACCAGTTTCAATATTTGAAAAGCAAGTTCTTTGGATCCAATTCACACCTAGCTCCAGTGCACTCAAGGGGGTCACAGCAGGGATGGGCATGGCTTTTGTATGTATGTGCTTGTTTACCGAGTGTGATGCTCTACAGACTATGTATTTGACACAGTAGATCTTTCCCCCTGGATCTTTTTTCAACAACCTAAGCCACACTTATCATTTCCATTTTATGAAAAATCAAACAACCTAAGCTTTAATCCAAAGGATTTGACTATTTTTAAAATGTAGCACACAGGAAACTGACACATGAGAAATCCAATAGCACTGTCACGATGTGAAGGGTTGGTTCTTTAAGAACGAAAAAGGAAGTATGCGGCCATGTAATGCTGACTGTCCCAGCACCCCTTACACCCCAGCACTTACTGAGACAGAGGGAGTAGAATGGTCAAAGTGACAAGGCAGGTATCTTGTCCTCAGGGAGGGCAGTTCACTGGGAGCTGTTTTGATGGGGGTCAGAGAGGACTTTTTCAGCAGGCCCAGGGAGGGAAAACGGAACAATGACTCCTCCCTCTCACTGTGGTCTATACTTTAGTTTCCTCTTTTCCTCACTGCCTCTGACCTTTTCTCCCTTTTCCTGCCTCGTGCTTCAATCTTCTTCCTCCTTTCATGTTCCCTCCCTTGCTCTCGCCTTCTTATCTCCCCCTCATGCTCTCTGCCTCACTTAGTCATTCCTCATAGTTCTTCATTTCCATTCTTTGCTCCCTATTGTTCCCATACTCCCCCTATGCCCTACTGGAGTCAGCACCCACCTGGGGCAGATGGGAGCTGAGCAGAAGGATGGATGAAGGTCCAGGCTGGACCAGTAGCTGGTGGTGGTCCAGTTGAGTAGCCTGCAGGCTTTCCGCTTTCTGACTACCCATGGGGTGGTCCTTAAAGTTATTCTATAACATCGGCAGTCACCTTTGCCCCCAATCCCTGATGGCTGCTGCTAGGGAGCTCACCAGTACATACTGAGGAGGATGTAGTCAGCTTGAAGAATCAGAAGAGCTGGTCTTCATGGCACGCTCCCTTCGAAGCCTGTTGTGACTTACAATGCATTTTAGTTATCCATCCATAGAGACTTGTAAGGCTTCCATTATTTAGCATAGTACATTACATTACCACAACTAGGAGCAGTCCTAACTCCCCTCCATGCCTGTCCCCATGCCCCCGCCCCCCACATTGCAGAGGGAATGCCTGCAATCGGGGAAGGTCAGATGTGACAAGAGAAGTGTCACTGAGCAGGTCAGAGGCTAGAAGTGCACAGGTGGGGCCTGACTGTTTGCAAAGCCAGACAGAGATCACCGGGGATTCCCCCTGCCTGATCTGCAGCAGAGTGCCACTGACAGGACAGCTACAGCCCTGCCCTCCCTTTCTGTTCCTTTCAACATGATTTGGGCCTCTATTTATAATCCCTCTGCCTGAGAGCAAAACAACATCTCTGCCTCTGGGAATAACACACAATACCATTTTGTGTATACACCCAAACTGGTGTAAAGCTTACATCTCTACCTCAAAACTTTCAATAGATTATAAATAATTTTTACCAGCCTATACATTATTATTGATATTTGTACAGTCCCCAGGCTCTACACTCACAGAAATGTTTCACAGCTTTTCAATTGACTCTTCAGTCTTTTTCTTTAACAGGAATGAACACAGGATAACGTGAACGAAACATTACTACTGTCATTATAACTAAATTTTCAATACGAAATATTTTCTGCAACCTAACAAAGCAATGGGTTTTTTTTTCCTCCTTGAAAGATATGAATGCTGGGATTTGTTATGGAAGAATTAAACACAAGCAACAACATTTTCAGCTTGTATCTTGAATGCTGTGGACTACACTGAAATCCTGAAAGATTTGAGGCTAATAATAGATGGATCTAGATTGAGAACTCTGTTTAGGTGAAACATGAAATTCCATTCTGGCTGAATGCTACAGCTTTCCAGTTTTCTCCAAATCTGTATCACATTTGTTCTGGAGGCCATCAATTCAAGACACTGAGACAAAGGGAGCTTTGCTCTGGTGGCACAAAGTACTTGTGGTGTAACAGTGGTAAATAACCACTATGAAGTCAGACTAAGCCGTGACTTAGCACACTGGGTCTTTTTTCGCTGCCTAGCCCTTTCACAAATTGCCATGTGCTAACCTGATTTCACTTAGCTAACTTTGTTTCACTGTTTATGGATTTATTTAGAAAATCATAAACAGCAATAATTATCTATAAATCCCGGTTATCTGAAGAAAGCTGCATCAGAAATGCATGGCCTATTTTCACACATTCAGACTGTCTCTGCTCCATAGCATATGGATTTTGAAAACCTCTGCCATTCTGTTTAATTTGTCCAGCAGAGCCTGTTTTGTTGACCTTCAGGGCAGGTTGCAGGCTGGGCAGGGTGGAGTGGAGAATGTCTTATTTTCTGTGCCTTGGGAAGAAGGAGGGGAGGGGTTTACTTATTGCAGACATGAGGTCAACTTGAAATCTATAATAAATGCAGTTTTGCGAACAGCATTGTTAGTGTGCTTTGTCTGGAGTGGTCACAATGTAGCAGCTGGGCAAAAGAGAGAAAGAGCAGACTGTGAGGTCACATAAAACTGGATTATGACAGTGAATCAACTGGCATTAGGAATAAGCTAATTAGAAAGGAAGAAGCTGCTTGTACACGCGTCTTGCTAATCAGTGATTATGGGAATGAAAATGTGGAGAAAATACATGACAGCTAAATGGGGTTTTAATAAAATATTAAAGAGACTAATCATCTCTTCCGCCGAGGAGCACAGGATTAAATGAGCACAAATACTGGCCAGATATGGCGAGTGAGCATAGTCCCCAAGCCTGCAGAGGATCCTTTGTGAGAACATAGCAGGGTGGGCTCCTGTGGGGTTCGGGAGGGACTGATGGGCTAGACTGTCAGCGTCAGGGAACAGCCACTTAACGTGTCACTGGTCTCTGGGAAATCTGCACTATTCTGGGTGCAGCTCCCATCAGAGGCCATTGACAGAAAGAGCAGCAATGGCTTCCAATCCATAACTGATGTCCCTGGGGAGGGCTAGCGACCCACCAGCAAATTCCAGACAGCCAATGGCAGCCCAGCCTGAGTGAGCCATCCTATCAAATTTAAGGAGAGGAGCAGGGGGATTAGTTCTCTGCACAAATGTCCCAACTATAGGGATGGATCCAGATTTCCCTGAGTCTTGGGACATCTATGCAATTGTTATTCTGGTCTCTATCCTTTCAACATGGCTACAAACCTCTCCCCTGAGGGAATGATGCCTTAAAACCAGCATGCAGTAAATTGTAAAAATGTCCCCTTCATGAGTGTGTTTTTCAGTGGAAGGGGGTGGGAGGGTCACACATATTCTAAAGTGAGGTACTGTTTCTTTAAAGATTTCTCCCAAGCTGTAATATAATGCCACGTCCGTGGATATGACAGTATTTGACCACTTAACAAGAGTAGAATTCAAACCTCTATCAAATATAATCCAGTAATAACATGTTGTTGGCATCAGCAAAGGTAGTAAAATTTACAGTGAAAATTAAATGGTTCAACTTAACTTTAAAGTTGAGCATTCAAAGCTATATGTTTGAGAGTTCAGTTGCGTACCCGGTCTCACCAATAACAAGCACTGGCCATGGAGAGAACTCATGCCGGCAGTTCTGATGCTGTTCACAAACCACTTGAGCCACATTCTTATGGTTTACAACGTCAGCCAAGGCCCAGGAGTGTATCCACTCCAGGGGCCATCTGTTATCCCTTGTGTAACAGCCATTGTTAACTCATTGTCACTGGGAAATCATTTACTTGATATCTTTAGCTGGCTATCATCATTGGGCAAAAACATAAGACTGTTTCTAAAGCTTGATTACTCTACCACGTGCCTTCCAATCTATTCTATTTGTGATTTAAAAAGAAGATTTTTATGGGGTGAAATCCGTTTCTAGTTCTCAATAGGCTTGTTTATGGCATTTTGATAGTCTTAGCAAAAACAAAATAGTTTGGATTGGTAAAAGTATAAAGTCTTTCCTGAATTCTGATCACAGCAGCCAGGAAAGTTAAAAAAACAGCCACACTATAGACGGATTTGGAATAAGTGCTCTCTTATTTACTGTACATCTTCATTACCCCACTGAAAAGCATTCAAGATTAATGTAGCCATTTTAATCTTGGCATACTTGATTATATTCAATGGCCCTGATCCTGCAAACACTTACATATGTGAGCAGCCCTGTTTGTTTCGATTCAACTACCTCACACGCAGGACCAGAGACATAGATGTAAAATGCCTTTGGAATGTGTAAGTTGCGAAAATGAGAAGTCACAATGTCAACAAAAGCTCAAGTTTGATTGACTCCTATCAGTTATTGGTTGAACTATACATCACTAAAGGAGTATGAAATGATGCACAAACTACATTTCCACTAACATACAGCAGTGTTTGTAAATAGAAGGGTACAACAGCAATACCTGGTTAAAATGTAACTGAGATTCCCCAGCACCCATCAAAAACAAACAAACAGACAAGACAAAGAAAAATATTAATTTGAGCTGACCTTGCAGTATTCGACTTGCTTTCAAAACCATTTTTTGTTTTTAGAAAATACTGCGGGTTCTGTACTTTACGTGGTATTTCCAGCGGACACAGTTCTTCCTGTGGTATTAGACCTGGCACTGCCACAAGAACATTGCCCCTGATTGTCTCAAGGAAAACACCACAAAAAGGAACACTTTCCGCAACTGATTGAAAACATCTAAAAGAAAAAAAGTATCAGAATGAAAAGGAGAGAAAGGAAACTTAGAAAAACTGGAAATAAAGAAAGGGATGGTTTAAAAAATAAAAAGAATTTTTGGGAAGGTTTTTTGTTTGGTTGTTGTTTTTTTTTTTTAAGAGAGATTCCAGTCAGACTCAAAAGCTTTGCTCATTTTTAGTTAGTGGATTCAAGCCAGAGCCTGGCCTTGGCTCTGGCTCAATTCTTCTCTATAGCTTTGATTCATTGAAATCTAATTTGAAACAGGGGGAGGGGTGAAATGTTGACATTGCTGCTAGAGGGATGATGAGGAGAAGAGGGGGTGGTCATGCCCACCTCTTCCCTCTCATCCATTTTTTGGGGAGGAGGGTCTTTTGTTCCTGGAATCCATTCAGATTTCTTTCTTCCCAGGGAGAATTATCAGCTCCTGTAGCCTTTTCAGTTTTTGAGGGTGTGGTTTTTTTTTTGTTGTTTTTTTTTTTTTGATGTGCCAAAGTAGAGTCAAGGGGGAAAAACTAGATCATATATAGATTAAATACACTACAAATAATACATAGACCTCATAGATGTGCATAGATGATGTTCCATCAGAATCTAATGTTGAGACATGGATATATTCCGTTCATTTAAAGGAAATTAAGTACTCATTTACATTTCCAATTTGACAGAAGAGAGACTGACATTTTCTATCTATCCACACAGCAAGTACAGTATCAGTGTTAGCAGTGCACGCTTCCCAGCACTGCTCTGGTAATGTGCCGCAACCCTGTCCCATAGGGGCCACCTCAATGGATGAGAGGGTTGCTCAGTTCCCAGATATAGTCAACCATGGACCTCTATGCAGAGACTCAACAAAGCTAATGCTGATGGTGGATGACCTGCCTTATAGAAACCGATCTGATTTATTGCACATATGCTACACCAATCAGGCAGTAACATACTCCTAAACTGAGCTGGATCTAAAGCAATGATCTAAAACCAGCACTTTTCATTAATCCAATTAATTACCTGCGATCCCCAATCCCTCTGACTAGGAATTTTTAAAAAAATTATACAGAGGCAGAATTTTTCCATGCAAAATGGGTGTGGCTCAAGAAGACCACATTCTGAGTGGCAGGGGAAAAGAGCCAGCTAGGAAACATATGGATAATGTGAGCTGCTATGATCATTTTACTACTAAAAAATAAGTGTTCTCAAGCAACACACTTTTGGGAAATCTATACTGATTTCCCTAACAATGCTAGAAGGTCTTGTGGCTAAAAGTTGTCGATATAGTACTTGCAGGGTGGAGTGGAACTTGCCATAATCCAGTAGCTGCACCTAGTGACAAGAATATTGCTGGCACCAGTTAAATTAGAGACTGTGGGTCAGAGCCTCAGATAGGCTCATATCTGCTTGGCAGGCCTGAAAGAGGGAACAGTCCCCAACTTTCCACCCCCTTGATCAAGAAGCAACGAGGAGCCAGTTTGGCCAGTGCCACCACAGGGCTGCTCTAACTTGTATCACCCTGAGCATTGTTCCACTGGCCCAAGATTGCCACAATGTAGCATGCTCTGGCCATCTCTCTCCCCCCACCTCTGGCACGTCACTTCCACAGGAAGCCAGAGTGGAAGTGGATGACACAGAATGGTCTGTACTGACCTTATACATCTAGGGATTTCCCTATGCAAGGAAATTCCCTGTTAAAGCAGCTTTCCTTCTGCCTTTACACTGTGGGTGCAGTGCAAAAGGGGCAGAGCTAGGAGCCATGGATATGGAGGATGACTTCTCTTCCCTTAAGACAAATGATTTATAAATCTTTTCAGCCTCATTCCTCAACACATGAATTAATAAGCTGACCTGTATTTTGCTGCTCTCTGGAGTAAGTGTCACTGCTGTTCAAAATCTGGTAAAGTTCCTTCCTCTCATGCCAGTCTTTGGGCTTACCAGACTAAATGTCTTGCAGAAGTTTGGCATTTGCTTTTCCTCCTATTTATACCGGTTCAAAATGAGTTGGCTTCTGACACCATATCGCAGGACAATGGCAAAGAACCACAGAAAACAACTTTCACACTGAGCAAGGGATTTTATCAGAATAATACTATTATCCCTAAACCTACGGCAACCCATTGCTCCGCTTCACTGTACAGCTTCTATTTAGAACTTTATACAACCCCTCTCTGACCTGCCTTCCTGCTATATTTTTAAAGAAACAGTACTCATATTCTCCACTCCTGAGAGTAAAATATTCCAAGAGTGTCTGTATAAAAGACTAGTGAGTAAAAATAACAAATGCAACAATCAGATTACAGAATAGCAAAATGGTGAGAGACCACCACACCGAAGAGATAACTAAGCGACAACCTTTTTGTTTTGAAATCTATGAGGAATAAAAATATCACAAACCAATAAACGAGTATAAATTCAATCTAGACAAAAATTAATTATCTAGTTTGAGGGAGAGTTGGAACCTGGAAAGAAGTTTTGAAACACCATTTAGCCAAAAATTGATTCACACTTCAAGGCTATATTACAAGTAGCAGTCCTTTGTAAAGATGTGTTAGGAACCCCATATTATTACCCTGCTAATCTCCTGAATAAAAAGAAGAAGGTGTGAGTAACAGTAGGGAGAAATTAGTATTGGGGAAATTAAGTTTAAGTTTTGTAATGACCCAACCACTCCCAGTCTTTATTCAGGCCTAAACTGATGGTATCTAGTTTGCAAATTAATTTCAGTTCTACAGCGTCACATTGGAGTCTGTTTTTGAAGTTTTTTTGTTGAAGAATTGCCACTTTGAGGTCTGTTATTGAGTGACCAGAGAGGTTGAAGTGTTCTCCTACTGGTTTTTGAATGTTATGATTCCTGATGTCAGATTTGTGTCCATTTATTCTTTTCTTGTCAACTGTCTGTAATGGGCCACTCTCTTACCACTTCAAAAGTTATTTTTCCTCCCTTGGTATCCTGGTGTTAATTGATTTATCTCGTTAGACTGACCTAACACTTGGTAAAGCACCCCCATCCTTTCATGTATTTATACGTGCTCCTGTATTTTTTACTTCATACATCTGATGAAGTGGGTTCTAGCCCATGAAAGCTTATGCCCAAATAAATTTGTTAGTCTCTAAGGTGCCACAAGGACTCCCCGTTTTTTTTTTTTGCTGATACAGACTAACACGGCTACCACTGAAGCTGAGAAAGATATTCAGCCAGCCATTTAAACAGCTTCTTTGGAGATAGGGTAGATCAGGGGTCGGCAAAGTTCGGCACGCGGCTCACCAGGGTAAGCACCCTGGCGGGCGGGGCCAGTTTTATTTACCTGCTGACGCAGCAGGTTCGGCCGATCGTGGCCCCCACTGGCCGCGGTTCGCCGTCCCGGGCCAATGGGGGCGGCGGGAAGCGGCGCGGGCAAGCGATGTGCTGGCCGCGGCTTCTCACCGCCCCC